>NC_060268.1:33632433-34232433 GCF_021613505.1 Equus quagga
GAAGGAAATCGAGCTTCTAAATTCATTCACCAAGTATTTGAGTGCCTTTCACGTACCAGGCACTGTTTTAGATTCTTGGGATACATCCATGAAGACAACAAGGATCACTCCTTTCGTGGAGTTTATATGAGAGTGGGGAGGGCTGACAACATACAGCTAAAAAATTATATAGGATGTTAGAAAGAGATACCTGCTATGAAAAAAAAATTAGAGACTGAGAGGAATAGAGAAGGAGGTGGAAGAGCAAGTTGCAAAATTAATTAGTGTCAAGGTAGGACTCACCGAGAAGGTGAGAGATGAGCCAACTTAGGAGAGTTAGTTGTGTGTAACTGAGGGTGTGCTCCAGGCAAAAGAAAAAACTAGAGCCAAGGCCCAAGGTGCCTTATGTGTGAAAGAACAAGAATGGCCAGTGGCTGGAGCAGGAAGAGCAAGACTAAGAGTAGTGAGAGGTGAGGTTCCAGTGATGGAGGGAGGAAGAAGATCATGTAGAGTCTTGTAGGCCATAAAGGACTTTGTCTTTTCCTTTGAGTGAAGTGAATGGCTACTGCAGGGTTTTGAACAGAGGTGTGACTTAAAACTAAAAGGATTGTACTGTGCTGTCTTGAGAATACACCTATTAGGAAGCTATTGCAATAATCCAACACAGAAATGATGTGGCCTAGAACCGAGATGGTACTAGTGAATTTAGTGAGAAGTGGGAGGATTCTAGCTCTATTTTGAAGGCAGAGCCAATAGAATTAGATGGACTAGATATGGGATTTGTGAGGAAGAAAGCCGTGAAGGATGATGCCAATGTCATGAAATAAATAAATTGATGTATGTAAGGAACTTAGAATTGTACCCAGTATATAGGAAGCATTCAATTTTATTATATTATAATGTTCTCATTAACTCCAGTACTTTTGGTGTGTGTGACTAGAGGAGTGACAGTCTACATATCAGTTTCAGCATCTAAAATGATGCAATTTTAAAATTCTACGATTGTGGATATTTACCAAATGAGTCACATGTTTAAGGAGTTTGCAGTCTAATTGGGGAGATAAGATAAATCCGTTAAATATTCACAATACAAGAGGGCATATTTTGAAATAACAAGTTATGTAATGCATATGGCAAGAGCCCCATGAGTTGAACCCACAGGTAAGTGCTAGAATAAGGACAGGGCTTGAAGGATGGACAGAAATGAACAGGAACAACAGGTGGACCTTACAAACAAAGGCAACAAGACAGGTGAAGGAGTTCAGAGCTTGTCATCTCAAAATATGCACTTTTGCATATTGATTATTTTAAGTTAAAGGCACTCGAGAAACACCAGATGCAGGAAAGGCACTCAGACTCTCCTTTTTATTCCTGAAAGTAGGAGAGAAAACTCCCATCTAAAAGATGCCCTCCGTGTTCTTGGAGGAAAGAAATTTTTATCAGAAAGTTGAGGCCAAAAGAAATCTGTGCAAACAGAACTTGTTGGAAGTAATTCTTATCTTTCTTTAGCCTCTCCATATAGGTTAGTTGCTTTTCCACAATTGCCTCTCGTTGTTCAATCTACTATAAAAGCATGTAGGTTCTGCCATTTTGGGGCTTCATTCTCTTGTAAAGGCTCCCATGTACATGTAAGAGATTTTAATAAAACTTGTGTGCTTTTTCCTGTTAATCTGTTTTATGCCAGTTGAATTTTTAGGCCCAGCCAGAGACCCTAAGAGAGTAGAGGAGAACTTTTCCTCCCCTCCACAGGAATGAGTGTGGTGTGTTCAGCAGCAGTGGGGAGACCAGCCTGATGAGTGGTGAGGGTCTATTGAAGAGAGGGGAAAATAAATTGGATGGTTGGGATGATGCCAGATTACCTAGGGTCATAAGAAGCCAAAAGGAGAAATTTCAGCACTAGGAAGGTTACCCTGGCTATGTGTGCCATCAACTTTTCAGAAGATTGCATGAATTAGCAATAATTAGCATAGTGAGTGATTTTGATGAAATAGATTTAGAACACCCCAAAAGACTCCTCTATATTTTCCACCAGGGAATATCTTTTCCTTGCCACTTGCAAAGAGGGTTGGGGAGAGGAAGTACTAAGATTCTCTTCCCATAACTACATACTTAGGATTATGATGTTTTTGTTTCTTTCTGGTTACTGGTCTCCGTCAGCTTTATTTTAAGACATCCTCAACAAGTAAATATAGTGTGTATATCCTGGAATTAAATTGTATATTAGGAAATACACTGAGTCCATTCTCCAAGGTCACCCAGTCTTTGGCTTGATGGTGGTGTTCTCCTTCTCTGGATTCATCCTAGTGCCTTTGTATTAAGTATCTCTTATAGAGCCTTTTTATTAAACATCTCTTCTCCAGCTCCTTTTTCCCTCTCCTTAAAAAAAACCCTTTCCCTCACCATCTAGTCCCACCTTTAAAAACTTTCTCCCTGAATTCTGTCAGTTAATGAATTTTTCTGGTTGTCTAATGTAACACTACTACGTGTGTGTGTCTTCCTAGAGCTTTTTGTATTTCCTCACATTATTGCCCTCCTTCCAGAGTTACCATACAAGGCTCTGTGCCTGAATGTTCTATCAGGGCCACAATACAAGTGGTAGATTCAGTCCATTCTAGCTCAATAGACATATTTGCAGTTCTGAAATCAACATATATCAGATTGGTCTTAACCCAGCCATCAGAGTTCTTCTTCGATTCATACATGTTTTTGGAGGAGTTTTAAAAATAGCTGACTAAAGAAAATCACAGTGATTTTTGATACCCAAAAGAGTTCTGTTAGAAACTAAAGGTTAGGTTCTGGTCTAACTTTTCCCATTGAGAAATTTTCTTAAATCATTCTAATCATCTTATGTAGGTTTCATTTTCTTTTACTGAAATTTGAAAACACTCAGTGTGTCAGTTACAGTTCTCCGAGAAGCAGACACCAAGACAACTTTAAGTGCAAGAGATTGATTGGAGAAAACGCCTGCGAAGGGTAAAGGGAGAGGGAGGAGAAGTCAGGGACACTCAGATTGAAATTCAGACTCGAACCTGGCAAAGCAGACAAGAAAGGAAGAATGAGTAGGAAGATCCCCAGATCGCAATGTAATTCTCAGGGCCTCAGCCAGAGCAGTGGGCAGTCCTGAGCTACAGCTGTCCCTTAGAGGAAGCCAAAATTGGAGAAAGAACAACTGAGTTCTTGTACTTCCACTGTGCTCAGTCACTGAGAACACTGCAGAAAAAGCTTGGCGTGGTGCAAACTGAGGGGTGCATTTGAAAGTGCTGCAGCTGGAGACTATCAATCAGTTCATAGTAATGCTCCTCCATGATTCCTGTGAACCCCTCTTGCTAAGGGTACACTTAGAAAGGGGAGATTAATGGAACAAACTATAGTCTCTGTCATTGCAGTTGGTCTTGGGCTATTCTAGTACTTATGCCACTATCCACTCCCTTTCCTCTTCATTCTCAGCTATGACCTCCGCAGATCTTGTTGCCTTACCTGGTGATATGACCTAAACATTCATTCGTAAGGGGTCGTAGACTTTGGTCATCATACCCTTCTTAGTCTGGGGTTGCTGCATGTGTCCATTCGCAGTTACCATTGGGCAAGGGAATACCAAGAGGAACCCAAGTGGATCACCTGGGTTCTAAGTGTATTCCTTCTTGTCTCCACTGTGTAAGAGCAGCCCCATCTCTTCCTGATAATCAGAGTCATTTATCCCTGCTCACTGACTCCTGGGTGCAAAGAGTTAAAAGTGCCCCACTACTATTAGCTTGTAGTTCAACGGATCACTGCTGTAAAAGAGAAAACCTTTGAAGACTAGGATCTCTAACTCTGCTCAGCCCAGAGTTGTGGGAGGTGAAGCACAAAGTGGGGCATTGAGGGTGATTGTAAATGAGGCCATTCTTGCCTTTACCCCTTGATTCCTGGGTTCACGTATCCTTCCTATTGGAGACAGCGCCATGTAGAGATCTCTGATTTAGTACCTATACTATGTCCTGAGAGATGGTGTGCCACCCTTGCAGATTATTTATTGTCTCTGAGCTGCTGATTTAGCTGTGACTTTAGTAAACCTTTCTAATACTGTATGAGGGTGGTTTATGTAAGTAATAGGGTAGATGACATGACAATTAGATCCTATGGTCGTGGGCCCATTCCCGTACCTCCTTCCTAGTGCAGTGGGTTTTCCTATGGATGCTCTGCTGGATGGGATTCTGTGCCTGTAGTGGTGCCAGCTGAGGCTGTGAAGACAGGAAAGGACAGGTTAGTTCCCCTACTGTGCTCAATCAAAGACTGGGAGCAGCCCTGGGGAGGTGTGGCCTGCTGTGATCTGCACAGTAGATCTCAAAGTGCGGCAATTGAAAGCTGTCAGTCATCTGTGTTCCCCACAGCAGGTGTTTTTGAAAGGAGATCTGAGCAGGTCACCTAGATTGCTGCCACAGTGAGACAGAATGACTCTCACAAAATCACGTAATGAGGAGCAGGAGCATTTACACTACTAGTTTCGTGTTGTGCCTGCTGGAGTAAGAAATGTAGAAGGAAGAGTTAACTCAAACCAAGAATATTATTTGAAGGAGAGTCAATCTGAATTCACAAAAGTCTAAATTATAAACAATGGTATTTTTAAGAAAATGCTTTAATTTACTTTCCAAACAAATATACTAATCCTGAGCATAGTAACATACTAATATTAACTCCTGGCAAAGTATTTTTAAGAGGACTCATAAGTTAATAAGGAAAACATTTTTAGCTAGTAATATCCATTTGCCTATAAATAATTTGCCCAAATTTCAAGGAAAATTGCCTTAACGAGACCCCTATCTGCATAGTGTTCTACACGAAAAGTGTAAAGGTAACTGCAGCTCAGACAATGTCAACAAGTTAATGGATTTTATATCAGTCTAAAGTAATTCCTTTTATAATATATTGAAATGACTTGCCCAAGACTCACCTTTCAAAGGCTTTGTACAGTCACTTCCTACAGCCTCACACTTACATATACGTGACTATGAATCAGTCTGTAGAGCGAACAGAATAGGTGAATAGAAAATCAGCCTCAAAAAATCTCAATCCCTTGCCAGTTTACTTAAGGGAGACTCTCCATAGCCAAACACTGTTGCTGGTAATAAAAAGTTGCAAGCTGTCACTGAATTCTGCTTCCTTGGCAGCTCATCTCAATGATGTACTGATTGATAAAGACTCTGATAATCAAATCAAAAACTCTACAGGTAATTACTCGTCAGAGACCTTGAAAGGATTTACATTTTAAACCAGTGAATATCTCCCTGGAGTCATGCCATACAGGAAGGCATCAGAAGGTTGCCTGGAGAGGATTCACAGAAAAAAAGAATTAAGTAATTGTTTGGAGCATAAATTTAAGGGCGTCCTGATATGAGTGTCTGGTGCATCTATATTAATAATAATAGCAGCTTTTATGGGCCAGGCACTCTTGTAAGTGTTTTATGTATAGTGACTCATTTAAATATTGCAGCAAACCTGTGAAGTAAAATACATTGTTTCTCCCATTTGTAGATGAGGAAACTGAGCACAAAGAACTTAAATAACCTGGCTGTCTTAGTTTAGGCTGCTTTAACAAAATACCATAGTCTGGGTGGCTTAAACAACAGACATTTATTTCTCACAGTTCTGAAGGCTAAGTCCGAGATCACAATGCCAGGTCCGTTGGGTTCTGGTGAGAGCTCTCTTCCTGGTTTGCAGATGGACACCATCTTGCTGTCTCCTCACATGGCAGAGAGAGTCTCTTCTTATAAGAGCACTAATCTCATTCATGAGGGTACAAGCTCATCACCTAATTACCTCCCAAATGCCCCACCTCCAAATACCACCACATTGGGGATTACAGCTTCAACATACGAATTTTGGGGTAACAAATATGCAGTCCAGAGCACTGCCCAAAGTCCTAGAGCTAATCAGTGGCAGAACCAGGATTCAAACCCAGGCAGTCTAGCTCTTAACCACTATACTATGTCTGCCACTGAAATGATCAGATGGTTATTTTGGCTAAAATATCCTACTCCTAAGATGTTTTTGGAAGGACAGTGCCATCATTCACCTCTTGAATCTCTTTTTTATGTTTCTGAGCTGGCCATCCCTTTTTCTGGAAGACACAAATTGTATTATATGAATTAATACATTATATGAAGTTATTGTTAAACACTGTGGGCCTGAGAATCATTCTCTCTCTTTTAGGTATCTTTTTCTTTACCCCATCATGGAGAACAGCAAATTCAAAAGCTCTGCAAGTCAGGCAGGTAACATAAATAAGTTAAGTGGCTTGATATAAGACAATTTAGAATGGCAAACCACTACTCACTCATCATTTGACTCCAGCTGCCCTAAGCAAGTGTGGACCCAGTGTTACAAGATCTTCCGATTTTGCAAGAGATGACAGAAATCTTCATTTTAGTTAACTCCCTTTTTTGATATTGGAAACTAATTTTTAGAATTGTAATCACTGTGCACACCAAATAAAACATACCTACTATTAATTCTGTAATTTAATGTTAGACAGCAATCTTATTCTTTTACTCACCTAATATTTATTGATGGCTGCTTTATGTTTATTTATCAAAATTTTAAATGCTTATCCCCTTTCCTACAGAAATGTTTTATACTCATGTATATGCAAAAATATATAAGAATGTCCACTGCAGCATTATTTCAAAATGGATATCTCATCAGGACAGGGACTTTGTGTTATTCATTTCCAGAAAAGTCCTGGCATATAGTAGGTACTTAATATATATTTATTGAAAGTATATATATATATATAAAATTAACCTAAATTTCATGAACAGAGCAGGTTAAATAAATTATGGTGCATCAACACAATGAAGTACTGTGTGTGTAACAGTTAAAGAAAGACGAAAAATTCTTTAAGACGTATTTTCAAGTGTAAAAAGCAAATTGCAGATGTTTCCATTTATATCAAAGGAAAATTATACATATGCATAAATATGTAAGTAGATATTAAAAACTCGGCAAAGTTATGTGCTAAACTGTTACGAGGATACTTCTGATGAGAAGAATGGGAGATGGGACTTCTACTTTTCACTAATATACATCTGCATTGTTTGACTATTTTATATGAATGTATGTGCATTACTTGTATATATATAATGACTAAATATTTAGCCCCATTAATAAATAAATGAAATAAAATAACTATGTGATATTATTTCTTAACTTTCAGGTTAGCAAAGATTAAAAAAAACAAAAACTGGGGAAGATAGAGACCAATGCTGGCAAGAATATGGGGAAAGAAACAATCTCGTGCTCAGTTGCTGGAGAAGTAAGTACAACTTTTCTGGAGGGCAATTTGAGACTACACATTAAATCTTTAATGTGCATATACTCTGACTAAGCATTCCCATCCCAAGGAATTTATCTTAAGGAGAAAATTGGACAAAGTAGTACAGGGATGTATATACTAGAATGTTCCTTTAGATGTTGTTTATAATATTGAAAAATAGAAAACAAGCTAAATATCAATAATTATGGGACTTGCTAAATAAATGTACTATGGTATATCCAGACAGTAAATGTGCCTCAGGACACCCATAAAGTAAAAGATTGTGCAATCATTATAAAGGGTGATGTATACCTATATTTGTGAGCATGTAAATATAAGCATGAGAGGTACTATGACTGCGTTAACATACAAAGAATACATACACACATACATACATATGGCAAATGGTACAGAATCATAGTTAAATACTTACTCTCTAGAGTCAGACTCCCTCAATTTGAATGTCAGCACTGCCACTTAGTAAGCTTTGTAATTTGAGACAGTTTACTGAAACTTTCTTTTTTTTAGTTTTGTTACCTGTAAAGTGGGGTTAAACTATGATCTTACACACATAGGTGTAAGAATTAGATTAAATAGTCCATTATAATAACACAGTCTATTATTATTTTACATAGAGTGAGGTCTGAAAAAAATTCATCAACATGTTGACGGTGGTAGTCTTGTGTGGTAAAATTGAATGGAATTTGTTTGCTTTCTTATATATACCTTTCTACATTGTTTTGATTTTCCAAGATTAACACATATCCTTGTAAATGGAGTCAATGATGGTTGGAAGAGAAGATGATTGATAGAATGGAAGGAAGGAAGGAAGAGAGGCAGGATACCTGACTGCTTCAGGCTAGGTCTTACAGGTGGCAATACTCTGATGAAGTTACAGAAAAGTACAGGATCTTGTCTTCAACTCTATAGACTCAAAAAATCAACTTTATCACTCATCCAGTATAGATCAGACTGTAGGGAACTGATGAAGGCTATATTCAAATTCATGGAGGACTCATTAATAAACCAGAATGTACATAAGTCAGCTCATCCTTTTGCCAATAGAAAAGCACAAATTGGACATACAACTCGTCTATCAAAACATTGCTTGATAAATGAAAACCACAATGAGATGCCAGAACACACCCACAAAATAGCTAATGCTATACAAACTAGCAATATTAAGTGTTGACAAGGATATGGAGCAACTAAAAGTCTAGTAAATTGTTTGTAGGAATGTAAAAGTAGTACAACCTCTTTGTAAAACAGTTTGACAGTATCTTATAAAGTTAACATACTTTGCCTTATGACCCAGCAATTCCGCTGTAGGTATTTACCCCAGAGAAATAAACACATATGTCCACTCAAAAATGTGTATGTGAATGTTCATAGCAGCATTGTTTATAATAGCTGAAAACATAAAGCAACCCAAATCTCCATCGACTGGTGAATGGATAAACAAATTATGGTATATTCATACCATGGAATACTGCTCAGCGATATACACAGCAACATGGATGAATTTCAAAAGCAGGCTAAGCTAAGTGAAAGAAGTTGAACACAAAACACTACATTTTGTATGATTCTACTTGTATGAAATTCTAGAAAATGCAAAGCTACTAGCGAAACAAAGGGGATCAGCATTGCCTGGGGTCAGGGGTGAGGAGAGGTCATCAAGAGCAAAAGGCCTTGAGGAGACTTTTTAGGGTGAAGGAACTCTTCTACATCTTGATAGTAGTGGTGGTTACACAATGGTAAGCAGCTACCAAAATTCATCAAACGGTACACTTAAAACGGGTTAAATTTATTATATGCAATTAATATCTTAATTAACAAAACAGTGATTGGTAAGGATGGAGTCAGTTTGTATTATCTGACAAATGGTATCATTCTCTTTCTCAAAATGAGTATACGTATATATATGCGTATATGTACTACAGGAATTAAACTTTGAAGGAGACTAGACTATCTGCATCTATTGGTGGGGCATCCTTTCCCTTTCATTCTTTTTCCAAAACAATGAGAGTTCTGGAATTTCTATATCAAAGGTGTTTTAGGAGTGGCTATGTAGTTAAAAGTCGAGGTAAAGGGACTTGTCGTAAAACCACCTTTGAGTATTAACCACACTCTTATTTATGCTGTGACTTTATTTGAGGGGAGTAGTAGAGATTAGAGGGGGACTAGAGCCTCCAAAACCATCTTTAGTGGTGCTTACATTTTCAAATACTGTATCAATTTCCATCAGGCACTAGTCAGTTATAAATATCTGAAAAGAAATTTGCATTACATGTTAATATTATCAGCAATATATTTTAAAACTTTGCCTTAAGGGTAAGGTTTTACTTTTACAGATAGCTAATTTCTTCCTTGTCTTGTTTTACTATATTTATTCATTTTCAGGGAGAGAGATAATGGTGTCATATTCTTGAATTTATTTCTGAAGTCTGGCAATGCATTATGTTTAGCCCATTTATCTCTTTACAGTCTCCGTGTATATATTCAATAATTTAAAATGTAATAACAATTCAGTTTTTAGCCTAAGCATCCTTTTTACGGACTTCTGGCTGTTTCAAAGGTTGAAAAGCCATTCCAATATTTTCCTAATATTACAAAGTATGTTTTGGGGTCGGGCAAACCTGGACTTGAATTCTGATTCTGAGACATTGATTTGTAATTTCAGCAAGATGTTTTTCTTTCATCTGTGAAATGAGGATATCCATACTTGCCTTATGAAGTGAGGGTTAAATATATATAAATGCACTAGTCAGCAATATCTGTCACATGTTAACCCCGAAGCAAACACTAAAACATTACAGTACAATGACTGATAGCTAATAAGACCACAAAGAGTTAAGATGGAATCATATAAAAATGCTCAATTAGTTCAAAAGAAGGCAGAAAAAAAAGAGGAAAAGGAGAAGAAAAAAATTAGACAGAAAACAAATATCAAGATTGTAGATTGAAACCATCAATGCAATGAGAAGACAACCTAACAATTGGGAGAAGATATTTGCAAACCATATATCTGATAAGGGGTTAATATCCACAATATACAAAGAACTTATACATTTCAACAACAGAAAAACTAACAACACAGTTAAAAAATGGGTAAAAGATATGAACAGACATTTCTCCAAAGAAGATGTACAATTGGCCAACAGGCACTTGAAAGGATGTTCAACATCATTAACTATCAGTGAAATGCAAACCAAAACTACAATGTGATATCACACCTCTCAGTCAGAATGGCTATAATTAACAGGACAGGAAATAAGTGTTGGAGAAGATGTGGAGAGAAGGGAACCCTTGTACACTGCTGGTAGGAGTGCAAACTGGTGCAGCCACTATGGAAAACAGTATGGAGTTTCCTCAGAAAATTAAGAATAGAACTAACATATGATCCAGCTATTCCACTGCTGGGTATTTACCCAAAGAACATGGAAACACCAATGTGTAAAGATACATGCACCCCTATGTTTATTGCAGCATTATTCACAATACCTAAGACTTGGAAGCAACCTAAGTGCCCATCAAGGGATGAATGGATAAAGAAGATGTGGTATACGTACCCAATGGAATGCTACTCAGCCATAAGAAATGATGAAATCTGGCCATATGTGACAACATGGATGGACCTTGAGGGTATTATGCTGAGTGAAATAAGTTAGAGGGAGAAATTCAGATACCATATGATCTCACTCATAAGTAAAAGATAAAAACTACAACAAACACATAGAGACAGAGATTGGATTGGTTGTTACCAGAGGGGAAGGGGGAAGGGTGGAAGGGGTGATTAGGCACACGTGTGTGGTGATAGATTGTAATTAGTGTTTGGGTGGTGAACATGATGTAATCTACACAGAATTTGAAATATAATTATGTACACCTGAAATTTATATAATGTTATAAACCAATCTTACCACAATAAAAAATAAATAATAATAATAAAATAAATAATAATAACAATAAAATAAATAAATAAATCCAACTGTACAATAAGCACATTAAATGTCTAATGTCCAAACACCTATAATGCAGGTTGAAAGACTGGACAAGAAAGCAAGTACCAATTACAACCTCTCTACAAGAAAGTCGCTTTAAATATGAAGACACCAGTTAGAGGTAAAAGGATGGAAAAAAGATATATGCTATGCCAACACTGTTCAAAAGAAAGCTCAAGTGGCTATATACATTTCAGACAATGTAGATTTCAGAGCAAGGAATAAAATCAATCTCTCTCCCTCCTCAGACCTCTAGTCTTTTAGGTCCCTTCCTGTGAGGCAACACATTACCGCTTTTTCTGTATCTTTCCAGAATGAGTTTACGAATATATATGCATATATCACTTTTGTCTTTTACCAAGGGGAGTATACTTTAGTCGCCATTGTGTACTTTGTTTTTTCCAGATATATCTAGGACATTATTCTGTATCACTACATATAGATTTATCTCATTCTTTTTAACTACTGTATAGTAAAGAATAAAGTTTTTTTTTAAAAGTCTCCATCAAGAACACTAGTCTCCAAATTCTAGCTAATGGGGTTAGGTGAAACCACTCCAAGATAGGACTAGGATGGGGGCCAGCCCAGTAGCGCAGAGGTTAAGTTCACATGTTCTGCTTCAGTGGCCAGGGGTTCGGCCAGCCATGCTGTAGTAGGCGTTCCACACATAACGTAGAGGAAGATGGCTATGTATGTTAGCTCAGAGCCAGTCTTCCTCAAAAAAAAAAAAAAATATATATATATATATGTAACTATTTTAAAGAGCACCAGACACTTGCATCTCTAGCACGTTCAAAACTAAGGTCAATATCTTGACATGACACATTTCTACCCCTGTTTCCCCAACTCACACTTGGACCAATTTATTGTTTTTTGAGAACATCATCCTTCACCTATTTAGTCACCAAGATAATTCTTCACTTTCCCTTTTCCCTTATCCTTCCACAATCAGTAACCAAGTCTTGTAGATGCTACTCTCAAGGTGTCTCAGTAAGTTGGAGACGGATGATGAAGTTCTTTTTGAAGTTCATTGTTACCTGTTCAATGTATTGGAAATAAGACTAATATCTGCATCCAATTCCAGTTGCATTGCCGGATGTTTTTTCTATAAAATTGCATCATAGAAGAACTTTAGTGTTTTTTAAGTGATAAATTGATATTTTATTCAGAATATTTCTCCCCAGATTCTTTCTTAATAATTTGAGTCACTGTTCTTCTTATTTAGGAAGATGTTTCTGGTCTGGTGTGATATATTGTGTTGTATAATTATAATGTGGATGCATGGATCATCTTTCTTTTGACAAGCTTCAAGTACTTTAACAAGTTCTGTATCATATATCCTAGTAATGTCCCTGTGAAATAGGTTGAAGAAAACATTTTCTTTTCAATTTACAATAGAAAGAACAGAGACACAGATCTATCAGGTAATTAGTGCTTGGCTACACAGAGTGTTAGTGACAGAACTGGGACTAGAACTCAGGTTTCCTGACTTTCAAGCCAGATTGTAAGTTTCAGAATCATAAAACTGTCTACTCTGCAATTTAAAAAAAGTAATGGCATATACTCTCACACATCCTGAATTTCTAGAGCTGTAATAATAATCCACTAAAAAAAGAAAAAAAATCTTCCTTCAAGAATCTCATTGGAAAAGAACATTTCTCGAGAAATGTAGAGAATACATATTCAACCACAGATTCTCTTCATCAAGAACTTCTCTGTAAAATGAACTTAAATTGTGATGACATCAGGCTTAATGTTATACTTGTTTTTATTCCTCTAAAATATTGTCCAAACATATAAATGCCCTAGACTCTAAATCAATCATTTGAAACTGGTCCACTACAGCTTTGAAAATATTGGGAGCATCATAAATGTCATGCCCACCTGTCATTTCTTTTTCATCATGGAACACATACAGCCTGCAGTCATTCATAGCAATATCTCATGGCCCTGGTAAAAGCTTATGAATAACCTTCTCTGTCCACCTGTGTATTTCTGAGTAATTAGATGAATTTGAAAGTCCAACAAACTAAATTCTAAATGGTGACTCAATGGCAAAAGGAATAGTTGAATAAACTAGTTTATTTAAATGGAAAACCTATATTTCTCTGAAGTAGAGCAGTTTGCAAGAAGAACTGGAAAAACTAGCTTATTAAAAGAGAATTTAAACTTGGAAAATTTTCATTGCCCTTATAATAATATGTTAGAATTTGATTGAACAACATTTTAATTATGTTTACTTTCTCTTTGAGCTTTTATTTCATTAGTAACATTTCTGTACATTGGCTTCGCTCTTTTTGTAGAACCCAATAGGTTAAAATTTTATTCTGTTTACAGATGTGTATTTTTGATTATGTGCATACAGAATTCTAGTATTGTCTTTTATTTCTCTTCTACATATTTGAGCATGTGCACATACATGGAGAATACATGATAGTTGAGAACTATTAGATTTGTGAGGAAGGAGACCATATCTTGGTATTTAATTTATCTAAAATAAAAAACATGACTGAAAGGAAATAGGTAGGATTTTTAAGGAAGCAAAATTTACTATAAAATCATCCATAGAGTCAAAATAATGGGAGATGTTTGATGATACATAATAGACAATGAATGCTTAAAATTATTCATTACAGAATCGGTATTATAATCCCAGAAATTTAAAGAGAGAATATTCTTTTGTATCTCCTTACGAACATTGATTTTAATTTTTCTATATTTAATTTTTGTTTGTACTCATTTACACACATAATTTTAAAGTAATTGCTAAGTGGAGTGGATGCAATTTTGTGTTCTGACTTGGAAAAATGAATCCTGTTGACAGATAAGAAATTCTCAGGAAAATTGCAGTGGATGTTAATTTGATTTGATATTTCAAAACAGTAATAATAAAATAAGTAGGAAAAATCACGCTCATAAAATTCCCTGAAATTTTTTTTAAGATAAAAGGTGGAAATATAAATTAATGAAGAACAAATAAATTCACCTACCTGATTTGTTTATAGGATTTTCTTTTCTTCTTTTCTTTCTTTTTCTTCATCACTGATTCTTTTTTCTCTCTCAAGCAAAAGGAAATTTGTATGTTCTTACCTCTGCTCTCTTTCAAAATGCATAATAATTGTCATCAATTAGTTGAAATATTCCAGTGCTATTAGTGCAGAATACTAATATGTGAATGGATGATAATGTTTTTCCTGTATCAATTAGACCTGGCTAGAAACCCAACATTAATTTTGTATCTCATCGAAAAGACTTTTGTTTCCTAAAACTTATTAAGACCTTTCAAGACTACTTGATTTCCATCCATTGGCCAGATCCCATCTGGTAAATGTAGTATTTATTACTGTTCACCACAATTTCTATTTTCCTTCCTTATAGAGTCCCTTGCTGAGAGACCAATGATCTCTGCCCAGTGATCATGTGATTTGTTTTGGCCAATGAAATGAGTATAGGCTACAGAAGTCACTTCCAGGAAGAAGTTTCAAGTGTCAGCACATGGTTCACTGGTTCTTTTTGCCCTCTGCCAAGAGATCGGTAATCATCTAGACTTTGCTCTACCAGACTAGGTCCTGAAACAAGAGTCCTGGCTGTCCTGGGATGAACACTTAGCATGATTGAGAGGTAAACTTTTGTTGTTGCAAACCACTGTGATGAGAGTTCACTGAAATTTGGAGGCCACTGAGATTTGGAGGCCATCCCAAACACTAAGATTTGGGATGGGGACATTTGGGCAGGCATAGATAAGGCTAAACTGGAAAGGCAGCAACCTGACAAGTGTGTACAGGAATGGCTTCTAATGGTGTTGTTAGCTCAAAAAGAATTAACTGTGAAATTTAATTAAATTAACTGATACATTGAATTGTATCCTAAAAGATACAAAAATAGCAAAATTTTTTCCTTGAAGTCACTTTTCAAGATTCTCAAATAGTGTTTATTCGCAGACCTCTTTGATACAGAGACACAGAAAACTATTTGCCAAGACATAAATACACACATACTTGCCTGTCTACTCTCGGCTGTGTGATCTTTAACATCTTACACAACAAACCTTTTTGGATATTGCAGCCTAGGTAAGATATCTCTTTGTATGGTTCCATCACACCTTGTGCTTTCTGGTCATAATATATTAAATGTCTGTATTCTCTTCTAAATTTTCTGTTTCTTGAAGGCAAAGAATGTCCCATTCTATTGTACCAGTCAAGCTAATGGCAAGAAGCTGGGATTTGAAAGAAATTGAATGAAGAGACTTTTTTAGAGTTGTGGGCAAGAGTAAGGAATCACCCAGGGATGCTGAGACACCCAAGAACTACCAACACCAGGAAGATAATAGTACCTGTAAGTCTGAAGAGGCAGGGAAAGAAAATGGTGTCATTGGACCTTTTTGGAGGCTGGAGCAATGGATGGAGGGTCACTCACCAGGAGCTATAGTAATAGGGGGATACAGCTACTATTATGATAGTGCACCAAGAAAGGGAAGTCGCAGGGAAAGAAATACCCTGATCTTTTTCTCCATCTGCTCTGCCATCTCCTACCAGTGCCTCCCACTGACAGTCTCACAGAACGTCAGAGGTTAAGGAAGCCTATTGACATCGTTCACAGAGATCAGTCTGTTGGGTCAACGAGCAAGGCAGAAAAGGAAGAAGACTAGGTCTTGGGAGGGCAAACAGAAGAACCTACACACTTCCGTATTGCTATAATTCCAGTTTCTATTTCTTTGTTTGCCTGGTGCATAGGAAGTACTTAAAGATATTTGATGGATGAAAGAATGAATAACATAGACATTAAAAGCAAACTAATTAATCTGGATGCTAAGATCAGGCTGTATTTCTTGTATTTTTAGGAAATTATTTTGCTTCAACAAGTTACCTTGTAACTGAATATTGTCATGAGAGCCTTTTAGCTATTGATATTATATTTAGCTATTGATATAAACCACATTTTGAACTCCTATGAAGAACACTAAGTCAAGTAATTTGGGAAGTAATTGTGAAAGATGCAAAAATGAGATGACTCAATTTGAACAAGTTTATTGAGTAGATAACTAAGTGAAGTAAGTGAGTCATAAAATGCAATTCATGGCATACAGTTACAACACAATTACTCAAATTATCACTTATATGATATAGGGTAGAGTGTCAGCTGGGGCGAGGCATCAGGAGATCCCGTGGTTGTGGCAACATTAATGATTAAAAGATTGTGAGATGGGCCATTTTTGTGTTGTAAAGCTTAGAAAAAAGAAAAAGATAAGCTTGGTGCTTGAACTCTTAAACCGAAGCATGAAGGAAATATCAGAAAGTTTCTATGGAAGTTTTAAGGAAGATTTCCTAACTGAGGGTCCACATGTAGAATTCACATTTCTTTCTTTCTTTTTTTTTTTTGAGGAAGGTTAGCCTTGAGCTAACATCTGCCACCAATCCTCCTTTTTTTTGCTGAGGAAGACTGGCCCTGAGCTAACATCTGTGCCCATCTTCCTCTACTTTATATGTGGGACGCCTCCCACATCATGGCTTGACAAGCAGTGTGTAGGTCCACACCCGGCATCTGAAGGGCAAACCACGGGCTAACGAAGTAGAACGTGCAGACTTAACTGGGCTGGCCCCTAGAATTCACATCTCTGATGCTAAGGTAGGGGCACTTGTTGGGAAGAAACAAAACATTAAGATTTGGGATGGGGGGCAAGGCCCAGTGGCACAGCGGTTAAGTTCGCACATTCCACTTCTTGGTGGCCTGGGGTTCGCCGGTTCAGATCCCAGGTTTGGACATGGCACTGCTTGGCAAAAGCCATGCTGTGGTAGGTGTCCCACATATAAAGTAGAGAAGATGGGCATGGATGTTAGCTCAGGGCCAGTCTTCCTCAGCAAAAAGAGGAGGATTGGCAGTAGCTAGCTCAGGGCTAATCTTCCTCAAACAAAAAGAAAAACAAATAAAAAGATTTGGGATGGGGGCATTTAGGCAGGCAGAGATGAGGATGAGAATTTAGAACCTCCGAGTTCTCTGGAACCCGCCTTGAGAGTAGAAGCTGCTCTCTTCCACTGTAAGAAAATTTTGCAGAAAAATTTTTCGATAATTTCACTTGGAGCTGTTGCCTTTCAAGGGATATCCATTCTCCTCAAGACATTCCCACCATGTTCACCACACCTTATTGCCTCCAGGGCCATAATGAGAATTAAACCTCAGCATAACTGTGAGAGAAAGGTTGCAAAGTTGGCTCTGGGAGGAGATCATTTTGCCAATTTGTATAAGTAAGAATCTGGCAGGCATAAATTAGATTGAATTCTAAAGTGATTAGGTCAAGTCAGATGAACTGTAAGATTAAATTAGGCCAGTGGTTCTCACAGTGTGGTCATTGGACCTTCCAGCATCAGCATCACTTTAGAACTTGTTAGAAATGCAAATTCCGAAGCCCCATTCTAGACCTAACGAATCAGAAATTGAGGCCCGGAAATCTGTTTGAACAATCCCCCAGGTGATTCTGGTGCCTGTGAAAGTTTGACAACCACCAAAATATGCTAAATGTATGTATGTGGCCTCTCTAGGATTTGAGATTTAGTGTTTTGGCTAGAACAGTTAAGAGTGAGTCTAACAGTTGGCTAGTTAATGGAAGACTGGACTCAGAGGTTGCCCATGGTCAATGAGATTGAGATTACAGAACTACTCTGACATAATGTAGAAAAGGAAGCTGGATGGCTTAGAGAAATGAAAATGTTAACACAGATTTAAAATGTGCAATTTTCTCCACCATCCTCACCTCTTTTACCCCAGAATATCCTAGAGAACATCTCTTTCATCAAAACGTATTAAAATGCGTTGGTGAGGGGAACGGCAGCATCCTTGAAAACCTCTGTAGTGGCTGTCTCTACCAGCTTATGATGGACCTGGGAGATGCTGCCATGAAAATGAACTTTTGAATATAAATCAGGCATTCCAGAGTAGCAGGGCCGAGTGGCTGCTCTTAACTGTCAGAGACAAGGTGGGCATAATTATCCTAATAAGATGCCGTTTGCAGAGTGGTAGTCAGAATGTTTTGACCAGCAAGGACACATGCCAATGACTAATTGATCATAAGGTCACTAGGAATTAGATAGATGGGGAACTTCTACAGGGCTTCTTGACATATAAAATAAAAGCTGATTAAGTCATCCTATGAGAATTCTTAGCCTCATACCCTGTTCTCAGACTTAAGCCAATTCACAGATCTGAAGCCCTTTAATTAGGGAGCAGGTCAGGCCCCTTTGAGGAACAATGTAAACTGCAATATAGCCACAAATGGCCTCTATGTCTTTTCCAGATGAACCTATGGTCACTTTCCAGAATGATTTTTTACTGGGAGAGGGAAATGCCCAGTCCTTCTGGAGGTTTTTAGGTACTGACTCTGAGATAGTGCTAGTCCATAGGATACAAAATACTATGATGGTCCAGTGGTCAGAGAATATGGACTTATGGAGGTCAGGTGATAAATGAAGTCTTGACTCCATTGTATCTGACAATGGCTCCAATAAGTCCACAGCCCCATTCTGTGGTTAGTTTTACCATCTCTGAATATATTTAAAAAACACACATTTTTTTTCAGCTGAGGCACCAGCTTAGAAACAACAGCCTGTGAGTTTAGGTTGCCATGCTATAGAATGTGGTATATGCCTTAAACTCACAGTACATATACAGTGCCAAAATATAGAGGTTGAGGAACCAAAGAGTGGGAGTGGGAGTTACCTCTCTCATTATTATATCTTGTATTTCACTTAAGGGCTCAAAAGGTTTAGAAGTGCTAATTCCCAAGGGATGGCAATTTCTGCCAGGAAACACAGTCATGGTTCTGTTAAATTAGAAGCTGAGACTCTTCTTTGGCTATATTGGGCTCCTCATGCCGCAGAGTCAACAGAAAGAAAAGGTGGTGACTCTACTGCCTAAGGTAATTGGATCCACTTGCCATGGGGGAATTGGGGTACTGTTATGCATCAGGGGCAAGGAGAACATGTGTGGAACTCACGGGTTTCACTGAGGAACCTCTTACTACCACTTCATAAGAACGTCAGTGGGAAAATGTGGTAATTCATAAAGACAGCACCATTAAGAATTGTGGAAGTAAAGGTTTGGGTCACCCTACCAGGTAAGGAACCTCAATCAGGAAAAGCATAAGAAAAAGAAAATGATGTATATCATTTTAGGTCTCATGACCAGTTACAGAAGCAGGGATTATAGTGGCTACATCTTATGTTAATTTGTTTTCTTTTTTGCCTTTCTCTGCTGCTGAATATGAAAAGTTATGATAGGAGGTTAATTGCGATTTAAGTTTCAGGAAAGAGCAGGAATGAACTGAGTCATTCCATGATTGTAGAATAGCTGGTGGGACTTAGTGTCACTTTTGTGTGTGGGGCAAGAGTTTCTTCGTGTGATGGAAGGCAAAAATAGTGAACTATGCTGGTTATTCTCTGTTCTCCCTTTTCCCATGTGTTAGTTATTCATTGCTGCTTAACAAATTACTCCCAAAATCTAGCAGCTTAAAACAGTAATCCTTTATTATCATAGTTTCTGTGGGTCAGAAATCCAGACATGGTTTAGTTAGGTCTTCTGGCTCAGGTCTCTCACAGGGATGATGCTTTATCCAAAGACTTGGCCAGTGAAAGATCCACTTCTGAGCTCAATCACATGCATATTGGCAGGGTTCAGTTCCTCATGTGTTGTTGGACTGAGGGCCTCAGTTCAGGCTGGCCAATTCCCTCATTTCCTTGCCATGTGGGACTCTCCATAGGGCAGCTCATTGCATGGCAGCTGACTTCCCTTAGAGTGAGCAAGTGAGAGAGCAAGAGAGAATATCCAAGATGGAAGCCCAGGATGGAATCCAAGATGGAACTTTATCACAGAAGTGACATTTCAACACTTTTGTTGTATTCTATTTATCAAAAGTGTATGACTTTGTCCAGCCTGCCTTTAAGGGAAGGGTGTTACACAAGGAAATGAATACCAGGAGGCAGGGGTCATTGGGGGCCACCTCAGAGACTGCTTTTCATACCCCAATTCATTCTCTGCCCTATTCTGCCCTGATATGGATACCAGTTGGATTGCATTACTCAGGCTCTTGCCCTCTGGTCTTCTGTTGCATCTCCCCCATGGGAGGCCCAGGCAGGAGAATAAAAGAGGAAAGAGAAATTGGAATATTTCTTTCCCTGCTTTCTTTCTGCCTTCATGCTGTGTTTCTGGCAGTGGCTGCACTCTTCTGCCTCATGGCTCTGCTTCCCTAGCATCAGCCGTCACTGAGTGCTGGTAACACCATTTCCTCTGCTTCCTCCTTCAGGCCTAGGGGTAGTTTAGGCTTCCCACAGTTGCCAGTCTCCAGATACCTCCACATCCCTTACTGATTCTTCAGTTCTGCACACATCTTTATAAGTGGTCCTTTCATTAAATTCTTTTCTCTGCTAGCGCCTTGAATGATACACTTCCCTTAAGGGAAGAGATTATATATTATTATTTTTGTTTGTCTTAGTGCCTAACATGGTAGGCACTTAATCAATGTTGGATGATTAAGTTGATGGGTAGGTGGGTAAACCTAGTTTGAGTAATATGAAAGAAAGGGAAGAGAAAATACTTTAAATTATATGAAAATTTTTCACTGACACAGAGATGTTAGGCTTTTTATGTTTTATCTAAGAGCATAAAGGAGAAAAGAATTAAATGATCTCTAAAGAAAAATGACATTTTAAAGAAGTAATTTTTTTCTTCCGATAGAGAAGGAAAAAAAGAAGCTTACTTAAATCAAGCCGCCCAGTCTACAGTAGTATAAGGTGAATTTTTCAGAGGATTACCAAGTTTATAGAGGCAAAATACATACTGAGTTGGCTTGATATTAAATAATCATAACCAAAGGGTGTGGTTACTTTTATACCATTGCTAAAAAATTAAGATTATTCCAACCGTATGTGTCATGAAAAAACTTTTACCAAGGATTTTTGTTGTTATTGTTGAGAAAGATTGGCCCTGAGCTAACATCTGTTGCCAATCTTCCTCCTTTTGCTTGGGGAACACTGTCACTAAGCTAACATCTGTGCTAGTGTTCCTCCACTTTGCATGTGGGATGCTGCCACAGGATGGCTTGATGAATGGTGTGCAGGTCTGCGCCTGGGATCCAAACCCATGGACCCTTGGCTGCCACAGCGGAGCACACAAATTTAACCACTATGCAACTGAGCCAGCCCCAATGATTTTTAAATTTATATTAGTAATCAAGGACAATTAAACAGCCTTTTGAAAGTACTTAAGAATTTTATGGATATAATACTTCACAACCATACTGTGTTCTAAATATTAATGTACGATAGGTAGGGAACTTTGACCCACTGAAGAAAGACAACTAAAAGGATTTACTATGTTAGATGACCTCATTCTGCAAGATGTATTATTATGGAAATCTGGCATTTTCACAATTTACTTTGTCAGGACAAAGTACCATATTCTCTGAGATGTTGGCTTGTATCCCTTTGCCACCATAGTGAAAAATACCCTTAGTTTTCTGGGTTATAATTTCCCTGTCAATATAATACAAATCCTGAAGACCATCTGTTTTCATTCTGTAAAGTGTGTTATAGCAGCCTTACAAATAATTTTCAAAAGCTGACTTGCTCAATATTTTCTCTACCTGCCCTTACCTCAGGAGACATATACTTGAACAGTAAATTCATAGTCTTTATTATTCCCAAAGCCTGCATGGTTACTTGCAGTGGGCAAGTGAATAAGGGAATATTTGCAAGGCTGGTGTAGAGAATACGAGGAAGAACAAAATTTATAGGTAGAATCCAGTCGACTCAAAAACATTTTATTAGTGGGGAATTTATTTTTCAAAATGTATTTTTATATAGCCTAATTACCCAGCTAATTTATGTTTAAAAAAATCTCTAGGAGTACCTTTTCTTGTCTTAATTGGCAGTTTTATTGGCATAGCGTTGACAACAGCCCTCATTAATACAACATTCATTGCACTTAAAGAAACCTAAGATGGTGTGTTACAGGGTGTAAAAATATCTCAAACAACTCTGCACCTTCTTCCCAACATTTGCAATCAGTAAAATCAAAAAGTTGAGAGAAATTAATAAAGTGACAGAAACCAATAATGTTCAAAAAGAAACTCTAACACTAAAAACCTCAACTTCTTAATTAGGTCTTCTCTTCCATTTCAAACACACATGTGTGCAGGCTTACATTCATCTTAATATCAGCTTATTTAAGGATATCCTCCCTTTTTCAGACTTGAACTCCCTTGCAGATCCCAAAAGAGACAAAAGATCTAGGAAATTGTTCATTTAATAGAGAACCAAGAATTCTTTTAATTAAAAATATTTGTATTCAACCTCCCAAGTGAGTAATAAAATATGTGACTGGATGTGGAGCAGACAAAAGAAAAAAAAATCACATATCCATTTATTTCTCAAAATCAAAACATTATATCGAGAAATCTGTTACTCACTCACCTGCCAAGTTCTAAGATTAGAAATCTTTGTTTTCACTGCAACAGTTGATGCTACTGAAAACTGCTAAGTCACTTGAGGAACCTGCTCCTGTCCTACTTCAGATGTTTCTTCTTCAATAACTTTTTAATTAAAAAGCTTTACAGATCACCCTAAACTTAGAGTCATAAGAATAATGCGTTCAGATTTGTTCCCTCTCTTTCTGTGTATATACATCTGTAATTCTCCAGATCTGTTCAAATAAGTGCAGTCCTGCAGGTTGAAATAAACCTACAAGTACAAAGTGTGTCTCGGTTCTCGAATTACCTCATGGATTTCTACCATTGTACTAATTAACTTCTAAACTTCATGACTCTGTTGACTGTGTAGTTCCTTCTCTCGGTATCATCTGCTCTCAGTATTGTTCATAGTTAAAAAAATTAAATTAAATTAAACCTTTTCCCATAGGTTTCATTTGAATATGACTTGACCAGTCACCATAGCCAATTAGTCACCATTTCATTAAGACACTACTTCTTTATGCATAGTATTGCCATGGTATATTTGTTTCTTTGTTTGGGGTAGAGAGAAATGTAGTAAGCCACCAAAAGTGTTACGGGTTAAGAGATTCTAAAAGGCGAGAGTCTGCTGAAAACCATCCTTCTTCCTCCATGGTGTGATGTATGAAATTCTTACCATCAGGGTTACTCCATTTAGTTAAGCTGAAGGGGCTAGGACAATTATATAATCTGATAATGTTATAAGGGCAGTAATCCAGTAACACAACACATCATACATGCCTGGGGTATCTGGAGACCTGTCTAAACTAAATAAAACCCATAATCCTTGCCAGTGGGTTTGAGACCAAAGTTAACTTTTCACTGAGTCTTCAGATTCTACAACTTTTCCATTATTTAAGGTACATTCTTCAAAACTCCAGAAAGAAATTAAGGGGGAAAAAAAAGAATCTTTTTTCCCTCACACACCATCATATAGCTGAGGTTTTGAGAAAGCTCCAAAGATTAAGAAATGTGTGTAAAAGATCTTAAATAACAGCTGTTTTTCTTCACTCTCCCCTCCTCTGCTACAAAGAAAAACAAGAACATGGGTGACCTATGAGGATAAGGGAAACAGATTTCCATCTGTAAGCCTATAAGAGGCCATTGAAAACAAGGGTATGAAAAGAAGTTTTAAAAGTTATAAGGAACACATTTAGAGAAAACTTTCAAATGAAAACAAGCAATTAATGAGTTGGGTAACAACAGAAATTGAGCATATGCCAAGGGCTGCCAAGGCTTGCCAAGACCTGCTATCTATCTCACGCCTCTTTGGTGAGAGAAGTTGCTTTCTTTTACTATGTAACCCTATCCTGAACTCTGTGACCTTTGGAGAAAAGAAAGGTGCTCAAGAAATAAAATTAGGATTATCATTATTGGTAGCAGAATGTGATGAGTGGGTTTATTGTATAGTGACTAGTGGGTTTGTTGTTTAGAAACTATTCGAAGTAAAACTATCAAAGCAGGGAGATTAAAATTTGTCTGAACATCACTTTGATACAAAGAGCACATTGTACCTGCAAGCCTGTAAACTACATAATCTCCTAGAATAACTACATGGGCAATATGAAATGATAGTTTAACGAGTTTGTTTATATATACAAATACTTAATCGGGATAATTTAAAGAAGTACTTATGACCTTGAGCAAGTTTGGTAATCTCACATCGTGTGCCTCAGTTTCCCCATCCTTAAAATAAGAATAACAAAGAATCTATCTCATAATTTGTTTTGTTGATATTAACCTATACAATATATATAAAATATTTAGAGCTGTGCCTGTCACAAAGTAAGCACTCAATAAATATTATTACCATGCCCTTAAAAACATATAGACTTTTGTTAAAATATCTGAATAAGTGCTTCAATTCTCCAGTAGACCTTAATAAAGATAAGTTTTGTGTGAATGCCTGTAATAGGCTGTATACCCAAAGGATAGCCAGGTAAATCCTAATCTCTGGAACCTTTATATGGCAAAAGGATCTTTGCAGATGTGATTAAGTTAAGGAGCTTGAAATGGTGAGATTTTCCTGACTTATCTAGGTGGGCTTTAAATGTAATCGTAAGTGTCCTTGTAAGAGAGAGGCAGGAGGAACTTTGTGCGTAGAAGGCTATGTGATGACTGAAGCAAGATGATACTTTGCCAGCTTTGAAGATGGAGGAAGGAGCCATAAGGCAAGGAATGCAAGGAATGCAGCTCTGAAAGGTAGATAAGGCAAGGAAACAGATTCCCCCCAGAGCCTTTGGAGGGAGCATGGCCCTGCTGACATCTTGATTTTAGCCCAGCAAAACTGATTTTGGACTTCTGTCCTGTAGAACTGGAAAAGAATAAATTTCTTTTGTTTTCAAGCCACTAAGATTGGAATAATTTGTTACAGCAGCAATAAGAAACCAATGCATTGTCGTACCATCTTTTCTTTAATTAATTAATTAAATGTATTCATTAAGCATATACTATGGAGTGAAACGGTTATGAGAAAGTATGATTATCTGGTTTACACAGCCAGAATATGGATCTCTTTGCTTGAATTTTACAAACTGATAAGGTTTCTCCACCCTCCTCCTCCCCGTCCCAGTGTCCACAACTGTTTTATTTCAACTCTACACAAAGCTGTGGGCATTTAGTGGGAGACCCGTTTATTTTTCTTTCTATGTTTAATTTACCACCTCAAACAGGTACTCTTTAATTTTCTTATCTGAAGTATGATGATACTACTTTTAAGGTTTCTGTCTGAAACGTAGGTATAGAGACCTGCCACATACAAAGCAAGAAGTGGATAGATCAAACAGGGAAACGTTTCTTTTATTATTATTATTTTCATTTGTTTCAATAACATTGGTTTATAACATTATACAAATTTAGGGTGTACATCATTTCAATTTCTGTGTAGATTACATCATATTCACCACCCAAAGACTAATTACAATCCATCACCATACACATGTGCTTAATTACCCCCTTTGCCCTCCTTAGGCAGGGAAACGCTTGGCTTTGTGGAAAAGTACTGACTTTGGAGCCAGGTAAATCCAGATTTGCACCCTTGGTCTATTATGAACTTCGAGACTTTTCTCATCTTTGGGCTATAGTTTCCTCCTTTATAAAATAGCGTATTTAAAAAGTGCCATGTGTGGTAAAAACTGTCTCGTTTATACTTATAACCAGATTACAGTGCTCCAAGTCCACATTACCTTTGGTAGCAGGAATTCTGATCCTTTTTCCAGAGGTTCCCATCATCAAATGTTTCTGAGAATTTGTCTCCACTCACTGCCTGAGAATGGAGCAGTAATGATGCCTCTAGATGAACTTCAAAACTGCTGGCCCCTTAAAAGACCTTGATATCTAGTGGTCCCAGAGGCTCCACTCCTATGTTTGCCGCCTGCTCCACCTCTAAGGCAGACTGCAACCTGCTCTGGTGCCCTCTGAGCAGATTTACACCGAGTATCCAGAAAAAAAGTGGCAAGAATGGATTCTTGAAGTGAATGGCCAGGCAGCCGGTGAAAGAGGTCCTTCCTTCTGTGTTATGCATAGTCAGCGTATGTTCCATAGCAGATAGCTGGGCCACAAAGCAGTAACATGGAGATTTTATGTTTCAGCTCTTTTGATTCTCCCACACATTATTGTTTTCCCCTGGGCATAATGCCCAGTACTGAACTTGATAAATCCAGAAGGATGGTGGCAAGAAGAATTTAGAAAAACCCACAGTAAACAAATCCAACAAGCATTAGTTGGGAGATGTCAGCTCTGTTTAGGAAATCTTCTTAATCTCTTGTAGATGATATTAAGAAAGAACACTAACCTTCTAGGTACTATCCCACAGTGTCACTAACACATAGCACTTGGCCCAGATTAGAAATTTAATCTCAGGCTTTTCTTTGCATAGAATAGAATTCACCAAATTTGCAGATGTTTTCCTTAGGACCTACCGTATTGCAGATTCTTCAGAATTTATGTGATTCTTATGAGCCTGGAAGCTACGAGCCAGTGAACTGTCTTAGAAAACATTTGGTTGCCCCCCAAAAAAATGGTTTATCTGGTCCTGTGACAAAATTTTCAAGTCTCATGACTTTCTTGGTGAATTAAACATCTCACTGCGGACCAGCCAAATCATTCATTTGATTCCAAATGATTGTCCATTAAATCTATTAATGAAATATGTAGGATTAGATTTTATTTCCATCATGGAACAATCTCTATTGCCTACTGATCAATCAAATAGAAACAATAACCCAAGATTTAAGTGGTTTTTAACTTTTGAGGATGACACACTTCTCCCCATTACAATGAATATATACAAAGTCCACAAAATGTGGTCTCTAGTAAATATCAAGAGGCTTTTGTGGTCTTTGGACACCAGGTTAAGAACTCCTAAGACACAAAGAATTTCAAATATGAAGCAAGATTTTCAGACTATATCAGTGTGACAATACAGAATTTCGGGAGTTGGGTTGTATTTTTGTTCTACCATGATGTTGAGTTGCTCCCAGTCAGCTGGATTGTGTGTCTTTAATGCATTTGGGTGGTAGAGCTGGCGAAAATAAATATTGTATTTGATTTGGTGTCGCAGATAGATTTTTTTCTTTAATTCCTATTTATATTAGATAGTGTATTAGTTTGCTAGGGCTTACTAGGGCTGCCATAAGAGCATACCACGGACTGAATGGCTCAAACAACGGAAATTTATTCTCTCACAATCCTGGAGGTTGGAAGTCCAAGGGCAAGGTGCTGGCACGGTGGGTTTCCTCTGAGGCCTCTCTCTTTGGTTTGCAGATGGCTGCCCTCTTACTGCCTCTTCATATGGTCGTCCCTCTGTGGGTTCACACTCCTCTTTGTGTGTTCACATTTTCTCTTCTTAGAAGGATGCTATCAGATTGGATCAGGGCCCACCCATATGACCTCATTTAACCTTAATGACTTCTTTAAAGGCCCTATGTCCAAATACAGTCACATTCTCAAGTACTGGAGGAGGGGGGCGGTGTAGGGCTTCAATATATAAATTTTTGGGGACACAATTCAGGACATAAGCATAGTATTTGAATTTAATTGCCTTTATTTGCCTCTAAAAGTATTATTTCACCTGTCCAAATTTTCATAGTTGAATTATCCCTCAGGTTTATTACCTTGTATAGAAATTATACTTCATTTTCTCAGGTTAACTTGATGTCAATAAAACTGGCAATGGTTAATTTGTGGCCCAAAGAAAATAACCACAGACAAAAGGCTTTACAAAGTGAAAATAGTAATAACTGGAGTTGGAAGAGCTTTTATTGATTTTAAATGTCATCATGGAACAAGTAATGTAAATAATATGGTGTTTTGAAAAGATTTATATTCTTTGCTTAATTGTCGTGTTTGCTTTTTATATAGAAGAACTGGTATACAGGTGTTCTTGGCAATGTAAGGATTGTACAAATGATGTTTTAATCTCTATCACACTACTGCTTTTGCTATGTTACAAACATATCAATAATATATTTGCAGTTCTGCCAGCTGAGGATGGAAATTACAAGGGAAAAAGAATTGGTGGGTTTATATCATAATAGGCTAAAAGATCAAACATTTGACATTTATTTTGAAATAGTACGTTTATTGTTAATTTTCACTGTTAAACTAACCTTCTCAAATAAACCATCTTATATTGGTGTACATACAGAAGTGACAAAAGGTGAATACAAAGAGGGGAAAAATTATACAGCTGAAGCACGGACACAAATCCAAAGCAAATAAAATTAATATTGGATATTAAAATGGTAAATATTTAAACAATAAATCTTAGAATATCAAGGTTATCAGTAGGTCAACTTCCACATTTGTGAAAAAGGTATCAAAAAGAGACCAGTCTATTTAGTCTTTTTCTCTCACCAAAAATCCTTTTATAAAGAGGAAATTAGTATTTTGTGAGAATTAGACCTTTTTTTTCATTTTCCAATGTGCAGCCAGTTTTGAGCAATATTAAAGACATTTAAACCCAGAAAATATGCAAAATATCAACAAAATTTTAACCCTATTGCACAGTGCATCAGATGAACAACAGAAATAATTGCTGTCAGTTTGTACTTTTTTGACCAATAATTCTCTGTATTTCCTGCAAGTAACTTGAGTGATGCAAATGACCTTATTTTTACAGCATGCTTTTATTAAATAGTTTATTATTTTGGCAGACTAATAAAGATTTTGGTATTTGCTTTTATTTGCAATAATATTACCACCACATAAAAAAGGATTTTATGTTCTTTTTGAGGAACAAGGAGGATAAAAGTGGTGATGGATAGCGCAACTGAGGCATCAGCAATGAGCTGGAAATGAGACACATAAATATGAAAGCAGAGCTAAGAAAATAGAACTGCACCCTTGGCCTTTCTTAAAAGAACATGCACACTTCATGGTTCATTCACACTGTTACAGAAACTCCTTTTGTTTCTCATGAATCAGGGAATGCACATAAAGTCTGAAAACACTATTCTTACTCATAGCTGACTGACTCCTATTTAATTAGATTCATTCCAGGAAAATATTTCCAAGCTTTCAGAGGATGTTTTGATTTGAGGAAAAAAATAATCAATTGACTGAAAAGTTGGTGGATGGAGGGGCTGAAGGGGATCAAAACAGATTTGCTGTTTTTACCCTTATATAGCATGGAGCACAGAAGTGAAAGCATTCCACACTGTAGCATCTTTGAAATCGATTGAGCAATTGTGTAGTATTTACGGATATTTTATGTAGGTGGCTGGGCAATTGAATGCATCTTTAAGGACAAATAATATTCAAGCTACATATAGAAACACTGGGCAGATCATATTAGATGGAGGCTTTGGGAATTATAGTATGGAAGCATCATTGTAAGACTGTATTATATTTAAAAATAATGATGATAATAGAAATAGTTATTATATCGTAATTGGAAATTTTGGTCAGACCAAGGACTTAGTACTGAGATAAGTCATGGTATGAACAGTACTATGTCATAAAATCAAGGCCATAACAACTACAAATTTCTGTAGTCATTTAAAAATTCATCTGTGATCGTGGTAAATTGGAGTACTAGATAAAATACAACTTGAAAAATTAATGATTGTCTCATTTTAGAGTAAGCAGATGAATACAAATCCCATTTTCTTCTGCCAGTGATGGTACGTGTTTATTCAAAAATTATAATTGTTTGCGTGTTTCATGTTTTCTGATTTAATGTCATTATGTAAATTTTACATGTCAAATATTATATATTTATTGTCAGCAGAGTATGTATGTTTAGCATTAATTTTATCTTTTTCCATTAATAACTTGTTTCCTCATAGCAGCATTTAATTGTTACCACGAATGAAAGCAGATTGTGCTGAAGAAACCAAAGGGAAGGTAAATCTCTTATTCAGGGCCAGAACCTGACTTGGCACACAGTAGCTCTTAGCTCAGTAATATTCAAATGTGGGACTATTTTTCTTTGCACGTGAAAGTGCAGCCAATAGATGAAAGGAGGGAGAAGTAAAATGTTGTGAGCCGAGAAATCCACTACTTCATTACCGACATAATTCGAATCTTACAGAGGGAGAGAGCTCTACCATTTGGACTCTTGTCGCAAAGGCTTACAATAGACATGCTTCTGACAAGAGGTTGGTGGTAGCAGAACAGACTTAACAATTAATGGTATGCCAAGGCTGAGTTCAGAGAATTGCTTTACCCAGTGCCAATCATTCATTCCTGGCAGTAGCACTTCACATCTTTCCTGGGATGCCATCCAACCACAGTGGCATCTAAAATATATCAAGCAGTGTTGTTACAGTTGGAGGTGAAATTGAAATTTGCGCCAAACAGAAGTGACAAATTCACATGGCTGAGTGTTGCCTAGCAATCAGGTCCAAGGGGGACGTGGCAATTCTGCCTTTACTCATGGGAGTGTGTAAGTGGGGGAAAGAAACATTTACATTAGAGTTTAGGTGGTCTCACAAGCAGAACCAGGTATATGAGAGACTTCATTTCACTTCTGGGGTCTAAGGAGGTGAGGCAGTAGAGTGGTATGGGGAAAGGAGGGAAGCAGCTGAAGTTGGTAGCATAAGCAGCTTCCTAGGTTCTCAGCAATTAACCTAGGGGAGGGGGAGAGCAGAAAGATGCCAAGATGCCAGACTTGCTGCAGAAATTCGTGGCAATTGGCCATCCTGCTGCCTTTTGACTGCAGGCCTCTGATGCACCTCTGTTCAGCTGACACTTGGCAGCTGGGTGGCCCCAGGGTAAAGTGAGCAAATGGTGGCTTTCTCTTCCCAGAAATCTGCCTGGGAGCAAAGCTCCCAATGGGCAACCAGACTCAAGAAATTAGTGGAAGGAATGGAACACTCAAGCTGAAATTCTTGTCTTGTGCCTTTATTTACTGTTTCTTTTTGGGATCCTCCATTCTACCTATTTTCTATTAGTCTTTTTTTATTTTGGGCAGTACTGTCCAAACTCCCCCTACCCTGTCCTCTAAGGTGTGAGGTGGACTATCAAGTCAATGATTACAAAACAACAAGTGGATATATCAAAATATCAACTCTGGGGAAGGAGGCACAGTGCTGGCCCCATAAAATTTTCTCGGGTTACCACCTGAGGAAATTTTGTGCAAATAATTTTGTGTTGAGCTTTCCACCACTCTTTATTTGGAAAAAGCATAAATCTGGAAATTTGTAGAGTGGATTGAACTGTTTGGTGGAGGCACTCATGGAGTATTACAGCCCCCACACCATAGATTGTTTTCCCCTTTGCCTGCTTTGGTGGTTGTTCCTTTTCTCTTGAACTGTTGGGACTTCATTAACCTGCTGAGTCTGGTCTTCACAGCCTCATATGAGAGAAGACCCCAATCTAGGCTGAGGTGGTGGGCACTGTATCATTCTCTAGTGTAGTGCTCCCTACTCCATACGCTTCCTCTTAATGATCTCAGGCCTGAATGAGCGCCCATTCTCAATGTTGCAAAACTTCAATACCAATGGTGTTTGTCTGAATTTGCATGTACCCTGTTGTTTTCTCAAGGAGACTATACGTTCCTAAGGGCAGGAAGCATTTCTTCTAAGTAGGGTCCGGTAAGATAAGGAGGTGAAAATGCAAAGTGCTTTACAATTGTAAAGTATTTTTGTTATTCCTCTTACGTGTAGTACACTGTTCAGTTTGCGGTACATGTGCAATAAATGCTGGTGGATCAATGAATGGACTGAATAAATGGATGAATTGATAATGACTAATGAATATATAAAACCATGTATAAATTTAAGAGGTTATATATAGATCATACAACTGACTAATAATAACTAAATTTATGGACTGCTCATTTTGTGTCATCCTAAATTCATTACGTAAATTAACTCATTTAATTCTCACAAGAATAATATGAGGTAGATATTATGATTCTCATTTAAAATGAGGGGGTTGTTGCCTATAAAGGTTAATCAATTTTCCCAAATTGTTAGTAAATGAGGAGAGCTGCTTTCTAACTGGACTTCAGAAGTAATCTTCATTAATGGTGTTAATTAATTACCCATATATATTAAAATGTAAAATTTAGATCTATTCTATTTGGGTTCTGTAAGCATGAAGAGCTAGAGCAGAATGCAGTCAGCACATTCTTGTGGTAGGCAGTATGGTGGCCCTTCAACAATTCCCACCTCCTAGTCCCTGGAACCCCTGAATATGTTAGGTTACATGGCAAAGAGGAATTAAGGTTGCAGGTGGCATTATGGTTGCTAATCAACAGACTTTGATCTGGGGAGAGATTATCCTGGATTATCCAGGTGGGCCCAATGTAATCATAAGGATCCTTAAATATGGAAGAAAGAGGCAGAAGAGTCAGTGTTAGAGAGATGCAGTGTGAGAAAGATTTGACCGGCCATTGCTGGCTTTAAAGATGGGAGGGGACCACAAGCCAAGGAATGCATAGGCTCTCTAGAAGCTAGAAGAGGCAAGAAGTATCCCAATGTTTCTATTTCTCTTCTTTTCTCCTTTAATAATAATAAAATAATAATAATAATAATAGATGAAAGTTAAGCACTTGCTATGTGCCAATAAGGTGATAAATGCTTTTCATAAATGATATCATTTAATCCTCATAAAACTCTGTGAGGTAAGTACTCTTGTTATTTCTGTTTTCAAATAAGAAAAGTGAGGCATAGAGAGGGTTAAAGACTTGCCCTAAATCCCTTAGCTCAAAAGTGGAAGAGCTGGGATCAAATCCAGAGAACAGTCCACCTTCAGGTATATGATCTTAACCTCACACTCTGCTGCCTTCTTGTTTAGTTTCATCCTGGGAGCAGCTGCTAGACCCCCTGCTGGGCAGAAAGTACCTGAATAATGCACAGTGCTAAAGATAACTAAAGATAACAGTGCTTAGGTGCTCTGTCCTCAGGAGAGCCCTAGGTGGTCAAAAAATAAACAGAATAAATCTCTGAGAGTTGAGAAATCCTGGCAGGTGTTGTGCGTTCAAAAGCCAAGCTCCCCCATATCAGAAAGTTGACCTTGAGCATACCAAGGAAAGGCCCTTGGCTTATTTAATTTCATATTTTTAGGATTTAGCGCCAAGCTCAGTGTACAGTGAGTGTTCCACCAGTGATTCTAAACCTGGGCTTGCTGGACCACCAGGGATGTGATGATAATATTGGGGAATCCATCTGTTTTACTGTCAGTATTCTAAAATCTGTAATGATAGGTTTGCACAGACTGTTTAAAAGAATGAGTTTCTTGGCTTTGGGCTAGAATTCTACCAGTTAAGATTATATACTGGTTACTTCATCATAACTGGAAACTTTGATTAATAGATGTGTATGTGTAAGAAAATGGGAAACCAAATATAGCTTAAAATGAATTTTGTTTGATAAATAAAATATTTCAAAATGCAGGGGCCATGGTGTATAATGAATGAATTATGAATTATGAAAGTTTTACTTAATGGTGAAAAAGTTGAGAACCATAATGCATACTCAAGTGTTAATTAAAAGTTGAGTGAGTAGATTCAAGTCTTGTGTCTCCAAATATCCCCAGCTATAACCTAATGCTTCTGTTAACAGATTTATGAATTACTTCTTCTAGGCATCATAATTTAGTACTGCTTTTCATCTCAACTTCTGTGACAGGTGACATGTAACTGAGATCAGGACACAAAAGGAATTTGACTTTTAATCCGAGGGGAGACTAATTTTCTAGAAAGGGCTACAAAAGTTTATCTAGTAGGAAGCGTTAAGGGGTTAGTTTCTTTTGGGCTGGGGGTGCAGGCATAGCAGAGAGTGACATAAAGAGGAGGAAAAGTATTGAAAGAAGAGATAAGACAATACAGCTGGAAACAAATGTTGTCTATTGCACGATTTGCATACTCCTGGCACTTTCAACCAAAACAAGAGCAATTAATAAATAATTTCTGAGCCTCTACTTTAAAGGACTGTGCGTATAAAAATGGTTCTTGATTTTTGTCCTCAAGGGGAAATGAGACTTAAGCACAGGGCTGGCAATAGGGTGAGGAGAGTAAGGCACTTCGTCAAAGCATATGAAAACAAATAGTGACATAAAATACCATAATTTAATTCAACAATACAGTAGCTATCATGAGGGATGACACAAAGAATTAACTAGGGGTAGGAAATGATGCAAAATTGGGGGGAAGGAGCCATCAGTGTGGCCTGGAATCAAGAGGTTCAGAGCTAGTATATCAGGGTCTGGAAGGGGCATCCATCTGAGTCACCCTGTATTCCTAGACGTGTACCACACTGGATTACTCTTATTAAAATAGATTTATCTTCACTCTCTCTTCTAATATATAGAAGAGAGCAGTTGAAGCTCAAGGGGATCCCTTTTTCTTCTTGTGACAGCCCTAAGATCTTCAACCTAGCTGGCAGATGCTGTAGTACTAATCAGAGTGCTGAGCCCATGGATACACTCAATAAATACCTGCTAATTGTATGGTAAATAATAAGAAACATTTCACTTAGAGAAGATCTCACTAAATGGCTGCTCCACCACTTCCTAGTAGTATGAGCTTGGGTTAGTTACATATTGATTTTATTTTTCTTACCTGCAAAATGGGATACTAACTTCCATAACAAAAGGTTAACTGAACCATAAGCATAGCTGAAATAACATGTAAATGTATCTAATACCTATTAGACAGGCAAATGTTGACTATAAATTTGAAAGGTGACATATGGCCATAGATAGATGGAGTCTGACACCTGTAGCTGAGGAAAGTTGTGTGGTCTTTAGAAATTGGGTCCTGCTGGTCCTTGATTTTCTTACTTACAAAATGAAGACGTTGACCAAGTGGATTTGGAAGGTCACTGAAATTCTAATGGTCTCTGTTTCTGAGAAGCAAGATTTTGGTGAGCCACTCTAATCAAATTCTTTCTAGGCCTCAAAGCCTAGAAAGATACTTATACAGTATTGAATACAAAGAGAAAAATGGAAAACACCACTACCTGAAAAGAGGGAATCTCTCTGCTTATTGGGCATATGCTTATATCTTGGATATATATCAGTTGGTGCCAGTCAGTGATGATATTATTGAACTGACAAAAATAAAAACAAAAAGTAGTAGTGAGCATTTTATTAAGCCAAATTTATTCAATTTGATATGAAACTATGTGTTATTTAGGGATTCTTCCTGCTACTTTGGTATTACATTGTCTTTTCCTGATAGGAAGGTGATAAAGGATAGTAATTGTTTATTCAAATTACCTTTCATGGGAAAATGAAAAGTTGGTAACTGTCAGTTTCTCAGTTTTGTTTATTGTTGATTAGTTTTCAGGTTCATAAAATTCGAAAGTCTAGAAATCACTGACCCATAGCACCAAGCAATAAATAGTTTTTATTTTTATCATTAGCATTGACATTATCACGAACAATGTTATGAATAGCTTTCTGAAAGGAATATCTAGTTGCTTATTGAAAGGTACCAAGTTTTTAAAGTCTCCCTCTCCTTTCTCCGCGTCAAAGCCTGAAAAGCCACTCTGAGGAGAAAAAGATGTGAGAAGAAAGAAGGGGCGAGAGTCAAATTTTTTCCTGTTCCTATGGGATCCCACTGACTGGAATTTCTAAGGGTGGAAGTGGCACAGAGGAAGCCCACTTACTGCTGGAGAAGGAAGGTCGGAATGGGGTTTGCAGCATCCTCATTGAGCTGGCTCAGAAGGCTTCTCTGCCCTGACCCAGCTCCAGGCAAGTAGCTATCAGGCTTGTTTGGGGTAAGTGATACAAAGAAGATAAAACACCAACGGCAGTGTTAATGTCAGAACTGTTTCTTAAGTTGCCACACTCCCAACATAATAGTACAGCCACATTTTGGAGGATTTTCACAAGATGAAATTTTAACAGGCATATTAGAAAATCTGAGAGCAGTAAATCTATAAAAGTTTGAAGTCCATGCGTAGCGATAGATTTTAAATCCATAGTAAAGGTTTGGTTTTGACCACCTTCTGACTAACTTATGAAGACATTTCTATTATAAATTAATAAACTTTTATAGTGACTGGAGATATTTTCCGATATCTATAAATGATTTGTTAAATATAAAAAAACTGTTATCATTGCTGTTATTTTTCGTATTTATTAGCAATATTTTTTGTATTCTTAGTCTCTTTATGGAATTTGACTTGAAAAATAACGTTTATTTGCACGTCAACCTTGAGTCTTATGGTGAGTTATGTCAGACCTGTTGTTCAGACACACTGGCATTAAGTAAGGAGAAACAAAGGGAACCTAGGAACCGGCTCTGAGAGCTCACCATATTAATCTGTTATCAGAACCAAGAATATATATTTAGAAGTTTGGTTTGCTCAGACTACATCATGCCCCATCAATAGTCCTAGATACTTAGTCTGAACGCCAAACAACTTCGTATCAATCAACAACAAGAATGGTTGCAGTAATATGAATAGACTCAACAACATCAATAATAATATCATAGAAATGTATATTCCCCAGAGAAAGAACATACTGTCTAACATGGTGGCATTATTTGGTCCTCAGTTGGGATTTGATATTTTACTATTCAAAGGAGCATCCCACCATTTGACCTCTTCTTCTGAGTTGAGAATTATTAATTACTTATATTGTGATTCTATTTCTCTGTTAGAGAAGACAGGAAGGAGTTTCACCTCTTTCCCATTTCTATATGTCATTTGTGACTGGATAATCTATATTAAAGTGATTAAAATTTGTATCAGAACATCATGAGTACTTGCACCTGTCTTCTTCAGGTTTATTCTGACAGTGTGTGTGTGTAGCAGTGTTAGAAGGGAAGATAATAAGCACAGCCAAGTATATTTTGACAAAACACTTGAATGTCATAAAGCAAAATTTAATATTTTTCTCTTTTAAGCTAATAAAAGACTATGCATTTAATCTACAAGCTGAATTGACTCGAGAAATGTTTATTTTAACTGTTTTATTTCATATTTTGACTTTGAAAATTATTCTTAAATTCCTCCCCCATTTTCATATGCTTGTAATTTTTAAAGATACTCTCACCAGTAAGAGTGGATCTCCAAGTATATGTGTGTGAGGGGGGGAAAGGTGGCACACACAACCTTAACATCTCTCCTGCCTTTAGACTTACTGAAAAATCCTTCAAAGGACACAATATTACGTTTTAATCACATCATCAACAAAATTCAGAAATTGAAATTTTTTCATAATTGTTTCAAAACTACAACATTATGGTCTAAAGAACATTTATGACCTCATGCTACCTCAAGAACACAAGACAGACATAGTTACTCCAGTCTGGCTCCCTGACCAATTCCTGAAGCGTAGGGTATTTACTTCTAGACTTTCAGACAAAAGTTTTAGAGAATGAACATGTAGTTTACTTCTAAATCAATTTCCTGTGGAATCAATATGTGTTCTGGGAAAGTAGAGGCATATGTAGACCTCATCGATGCGCAGGATTTGAACGGACCACTCTAAGAGCAAGCTACGTATTTATATGTAGGAGTGTGTATGTATATGCACACATGTTTAATAGTCTAATAAAAAAGAACCCATAGGCCTATATTCAAACGTAAACGCACATGTTCATATTTTATGCTCAAGTACAATTCTGACATCATTGACACTTTGCATTGGAATAGGACAAGCTGGTGTCACCAAACAGGAAAATTAATTCACTCAATCCTTAGTACGCTTGTGGAAGCCATACAATTCATTATAAGCATATTGCCAATACAAAGACAAACAAACAGCATGTGTATCCTATTAGAGCTAAATCATAGCACGGAGCCGAGCTGGTGGAAAATATAGTGCATCCAGCCTTGAGCATTCTTAGTTGTACTCATGAGTGACTTACTGTAGCCCAGGTCCCACTCCAGTTCCTTATAATTTACGCAGGATTATTATACATTGTGCCTCTTCTCAAATCAGCTGTCTCCATAAGAACATCATGCATTATGGAGCCAGGGGAACACTCAGGACCAGTCCAAGAATGCTGTGTCCATGGGGGACAAGGCAAAGTAAAATCAGTCCTTAACTAAATGCGCAAAGAATGCTGGTCCCTAAACATCAGATGCTCCTGAAATCCCACCCACGAAAAGTCTAAAGGCTGGCCTCAAGAAATATGTGACTGGCAGTTTGGAGCAGATAATTTAAGCTGTCGTGAAGTTGGGAAGCCTGGCTGGTTAAATCTTTTGCAAGCTTGCTGCTTCTCCAAATACTGCCTACAGTGTCTAACACACAAACACAGTTTATTAAGCACCAGGAAGGGTTGTTTTCCACCCACCCCTACATTTTTCAGACAAATATAAGAATTAAGGCCAATGAAAGGGAAAAATATAAAACTGTAGATGTCTAAAAGTTCTTTGCTCAGACAGGACTTTTTTGTTAATTTGAGTTTCGCAGAACTCGTTCATGGCTCTCCTGTTTTAAATTTCTCTCCTGACTTTGGTGGTATTTTCTGTTTTAGAAATTATATTCTTGAACCTATATGGAAGGGATGTTTTGAGTTCTGTTTGATACTAGGCTAACCTGTTGAAGAGTGAAATATTCAGTTACTGCCACTGCTATCAAAGATCATGTTTCTTAGATAACAATATATTCTTTATGGAAACTAGATATAAGCTCTAATAATGGACAGATTTTATATATTTTGTTCACTATTGTATCACTAGTGACTAGACTATAATAGGCATTCAGTACATATTGTTGATTACATTGTGTTGAATGCGGGAAAGAAATCAATGCTTTGTGACATGTCAGAGAGAGAACACAGCTCTGAACGAGTAATGTGTTTATCACAGTGGGGTTTATTTGTCTATGTATGTGTGCTCAGAAACCCAGAGGATAGAACTTGAAGCAAGTTTTAATAAAGGATATACTGATATCTGTTCTGATCTGACATTTGTGTATGGTCAGAACAGAGTCCAAGGGGGCCTGTTGGGGATATATTTGGCTGCAAATAACAGAAAGCTGCCTCAGTAGCCCTAACAGACAGGGCTTTGTCTTCTGCAACAAGAAGTTTGGGAGTATACAGTACAGGATGGGTGGAGCAGCTCAATAATCCCACTAGGAACCTAATTCTTTCAGTCTTTCTATTCTGCCAGAAAGTTTATAGGTTTTTGCCCTCAAACTTGGCATCTTATGATTGTAAGAAAGATGTTTGCTGCCATGTATTATGCTAATGCTTCATCAGACAAAAAGGAAAGATAAAGGAGTAAAGAGGGAGTCGGAAGTGGATGGTGGCTGGAAAGCAACAGCTTTCCCATCAATTCCAGCAGATGGCCTTTTACATGTCATAGAGCAAGACTGGGCCACATGATTAGGATGCCATGGAGTCTGAGAAAACAAGTGTTTTTAGCTTGACAGTTTGCTTGCATCTCTGAAAAGTCACAGTCCTATTGATAGAGCAGAAGTGAAGAAGGATATTGAGTAGGCAACTAGCCACATCTGCCCCAAGGCTGAAGTGAGGAAATTAAATTGTCAGAACATAAAATCTGAGCAGGCCTCCTCTGAGTTCATCCTTCTACAAAATAAATTCAGACTAGAGTAGTTATATGGGGCAACAATTTAAGTGGACATGTTTTTTATGATCGAGTTAATTCAGACCTTATAGTTTTCATGAACAGCTTAGCTAATAGGTGAAGATTTCTTGATGGATTTCCATCCTTCATTTGTGGCTTAGAAAAAGAAAAGTTATTGCCGTTGTACTGCCCTGAATTTAAAATTTTCTATTCTCTGGATGACTTCTTCCTTATTTCTACTTTCCAAACCATTTTCTCTAAATAGCTCTCTGAGAAGCAGTATTATAAAGAAATTCATACCAAAATGTGAATGGTTGACAGTGTCTTTCTATGTTGTCCTGTTTGGGGGCTATTTGAAGTTTAATGGGATAATTGCCCTCAAAGTCAATCTCTAATTTCAGAAACTGCTGAAAGAGTAACCAAGAGAGTTTTTTTTTTTTCTTTTTTGAGGAAGATTAGCCCTGAGCCAATGTCTGCCGCTAATCCTCCTCCTTTTCCTGAGGAAGACTGGCCCTGAGACAACATCCACACCCACCTTCCTCCACCTTACCTGTGGGATGCCTGCCGCAGCACAGCTTGACAAGAGGTGCGTAGGTCTGCATTCGGGATCCTAACTGCCTGGAGAACCCTGGGCCGCTGAAGCAGAATGTGCGAACTTAACCTGTGCACCCCTGGGCCAGCCCCTAGCCAAGAAAGATATTTTTGAATAGGGCAATAATCTTCCCTATGTAGTCACCCATGTGGATGGTTTTTCTTATCTAAGAATAAGACCATGTTTTTATTTACCAAAAGTGGTATAAAAGTAATAAAAATCCTTCTCTCTTTTATACTTGACAATGTGCCAATGGAATGATGATTCCTTTAGCAATTGACCTATGTGAATCTTGTTAATTCCGTGGTTCTTTGTTTATAGAAATATAAGCAATTAAGTAGTAGTCAGGAGTTACAGATGCTCAAATCTTTAATAAGATTCTGGCCTTTTCCTTGGATTCATTATTTTTTCATTAGGACAAACCTCTTATTAATATAATATAGGGAGATGTTTGACAGAAAGCTATAATGTAAACTGATCCTTTGTAAATGTAAGACAACTGGAGAGAGAGGATGGAATCGGTCATTCATGAATAAAACAATGGAGACTGTTGTTGCAGGTGTTCATGATTGTTGTATGTGCACCCAGAAAGTCTCTATAGTCTTCAAAACAATTTGTCTTCACCTACAAACAACAGCCTTATCGTGTATTTGCTGCTCACTGCCCCACTTGCTTCTATAATTTTCCTTCTCTGACTGCAGGCCTAACATTCTTGGCAAAGAAGGCTTATGGAAAATATTCATTGACTTCTTATTGAAGCAATGTTGTTTCTGCATAGGAGCCAGGCTCAAGGAGTATAGTTACAGATCTCAGAAGAACTTCCTTGATTTTACAAGAAGGGCTCTCAGGGACCATTATACCTCAATAACATGAGCAGAAACTCTCATTCTAAGGTTTCACAGAGATGCACACAATCCTCCCTTTACTCATATTGCTGGAAGACCTTGACCTTAGAGAATCAGAACCTGGGCTTTAGGGTATATCTGGACAAGAGACTTCTGAAGGGGCATTGTCTCTACTGTTAGTTGCTGTAGGACACCCACTCATCTCCATCCTATTATGTCCCATGCAAGCCTCCTTCCAAGTCTGTGAGGGGCCTTCCTCTCTGCTGGGCTGTAGAACAGCCCCAACCTTTCTGCCTTAGGATGGGAGTGGGAGATGAGGATGTGTAGAATAAATGTAAATGGATCTTTTTCAACAATTGTCAGGGGACGAGGAATGTTAAAGAAGGATTTCTTTGCTCACACATGGAACACATTGTCCCTTTCTGTTCAAAATAAGCCTTTCCATCTCAGAGAATCCTATCCCCCAGGAATACCACAACAAGAGCCCCAATTAGCAGAAGGTAATTACTTGAGTGGGAATAATATACTTAATGATGAACCTTTCCTCCCAAATGGCTTGAGTGCTTGAATAATTTAGAAGGGAAGAACAATTAAATCTAGGAGGACCCTACTTAGAGTTAGGGGATGTGTGTGCCTGTCTTCATGTGTGCACACTGTACGAGAGGGTTAGAACTAGAGAAGTTTAACTAGCTTTAAAGTGGAACAGAATTGATATTTACAACCTATAAAATGCCCATTTAATTACATACAGTGACATCAAGATCTCAAATAGATAAATGGACAAGGGTTATGGAGAGGCGATTTATCCAGGAGAAAATGAAACCGGTAAACAAGGAAAATGTTCACCTTCATGAAGAATTCAGGACACGCAGATTAAAACAACAATAAAGGCCCATTTTCTATCTATTAAAATAGGTAAAACTTATTATGTAATGCTGTTGAGATTGTGGGGGAAGGCAGTATCTGTATTTATTGCCGGCTGCATTGTGAAACTTTTGGAAACAAATTTAATCATTTTATTATATCAAAAACCTTCAGAAATGTTTATAACCAGTGATCCTTAGAAATAACTGAGTAAAGTCATAAAAACTACATGAACTGAGAGTAATTGCTATATTTTCTATAATAGCAAAAATTAGAAACAAATATTAAGAAATTAGGTCAATATTTACAAATTATAAAATAAGAATTCAATGGAATGTCATATATCTTTTACAATGGATGATTAAACTATGCTAGAATATGATACAGGAAGCAAAAATACAAAATTTCTGGGGCCAGCCTGGTTGTATAGTGGTTAAGTCTGGTGCACTCTGCTTCAGTGGCCCAACTTCGCAGGTTCAAATCCCAGGTGTGGACCTACACCACTTGTCAGCCATGCTGTGGTGGCAACCCACATATAAAGTGGGAGAAGATTGGCATAAATGTTAGCGCAGGGCTAATCTTCCACAGCAAAAAAATAAAAAAAGCAAAGAACAAAAAACCCCCACAAAATTTAAATTACACTATGGATATAACTGTAAAATTTTTAACTATATATATGGGCAAACACTAAAAAGAAATTTATGAAATAGTATCAATATGTTAGTGTTGTATGATTTTCAGGGATTTATTTTTCCTCTAAAATTTATTTTAATATGATAAAATTTTTTAAAATCTGTAGTGAGTTTATTGAGGAGCCTCAACTTATTAGGAATAAACATGAATTAGCTTTATTTCTCTGATAACTCTGTTGACCTCTCCAATTTTTCTCAGGTACTACTTACAATTCCATGACTTTCCAGTCATTTCAATTATCACAATAGTCTGTCTAGTTTTCAAAAACTCGGTCCTGTGTGTTTGGCAACTTCAATCTGACATTCAAGTAAAAACTCTCCCATTCTCCCTCCAGCTTCAATTAGGTATATGACTTGCTATGGACTGCATGTCTGTGCTGTGCCAAACTTCTTATGTTGAAACCCAAACCCCCACTGTGATGGTATCTAGAGGTGGTGCCTTTAGAGGCAATTAGGTTTAGATGAAGTCAAGAGGGCGGAATCTTCATGATGAGATTAGGGCCCTTATAAGAAGGGGCCAGAGAGCTAGCTCTTTCTTGCTCCATGCGAGGATAGTGAGAAGGTGGTCATCTGTAGACCAGGAAAAGGGTCACCAGAACCCAACCATGCTTGGATCCTGAGCTTGGGTTTCCCAGCCTCCAGAACCATGAGAAATAAATTTTTGTTGTTTAAACCACGCAGTTTATAGTATTCTGCTATAGCGACCTGAACTAAGACATGACTCATTTCCCTTCCCTCTTTCCTGTACTTCTACTCTCATGGACATGGCTTCTTTTCTTATTTGTTTTGATGGACATGGCTTATTTTCTTATATATTTCCCTTCAGTAAGGCTATTTTCCATCTAATGCTGACTGGCCATCTTCCTCCTTTGGTTTCTTGAAGGGCCCTGGGAATGCCCCTTCCAAGATCTCCCGGAATGGGAGATCCAGGTTGGCTTTAATCTTTTCCTTCTAGCATCAATCCTTCTCACAACCCATGTACCCTACTGCTTCTTACTACTGGCGTCCCCTTAGTTAGTCGACAGCCTTCTTGGGCATGGGTTGATACCAGCAAGATAACTCAAGCCCAGCCATTCTCTTCAAGGTCTACGTAGGAAATTATAGATCACAGTCCATACCTAACAGTGGAATGCAGACTGTCTCACTGACCTCTCTCTCATATACCATCTTCCTCTTGCCCTTTATCCACACTCAGCATTGGACATTCAATTGCCTAGTAGCCTGGAAACTTTAAATAAATTATCAGCAGTTGCCAGCTTAGTAGGGGACAGGACTGTTCAGACAGTCATTGAGAGTAGTTCTCCTGGTGCCTTTCTCTCTCTATTTTGGCAAGGAGAAGTACACCATCTCTTCTCTTCCTTAGTTTTCAGCTTTATAACCCTTGTGCTCTCCAGAAAAGCCATGCCTCATTTCCCACGTCTTCTTTCTCCTGTATTGATCTATGTAGTGGTGGTGGTGGAGGAGGTTTTTATGGTTGTGTTGAAAAAGTGTCTCTCTGTAAGCCCTAAAGGGAAGATGCTAGCTCCAATTACTGGCATTTCTTTCAACTTAGAATGTGGAGTATTTAGATACCAGTTCTGGCACTCAGCATCTAACATCATTTAAAAACAGAGAATTATCATTAAATGATAGTTTGAGTGTAGTTAATTTATAGAATCAGGGGAATAAACAGGTTGCCTACTTACTAGTAAATATGGTTAGCGCCATCTACGTTTCTTGTCTGAACAAGTAAAGGCTTTTTGAAAAAGATCAGGATAGTAATTCAAATGCTTTAGAAAGAATCCCTAAAGTATCCTAACCCAGTCACACAGATGTTTTATTTTCGGAGTTACTACCATTAAATTCTATCTGCTGAAAATCCTTTCTCTTTCCCAAATACTTGCCTGTATACATCTTTTTCTACCTGGATTAAAACTGTCACTATTATGGGTAGAGGGAGAAGGTTGGGATGAAGAAAACTGGAATGATAGAGCCATTGGGGAGATGGGACTTCCAAAGCAAATTTTACTTTACATTTTACCAGGGTTAGCATCATCACTCACATGATAATTAGCAGGAATTTTGTATTTCCTTTTCAAGTCTATTTATGAGTACTTATTAACTCACAGGCCATTAAAGGACCTGAGGGCACAAATCCTCTGTCTCATCAGTGAAATACTCAGGTATTGCCTAACACTAAATAATATGGATACCACTGTTTTGAATCTTTCGTTGATTTAGAAAACAGTGGTACAACTTGAACGCAATCAATTTTTCACTGCTAAAAATGGAAATACCAGTTAGAGTTGACAAGGGTGAGAGAGAGAAAGAGAGAGAGAGATTTTTATTGTTCCTGTTTATGAACTTTTAAGAGTTAGAAAAATTTCATCTAAACCTACGTCTTTGGGATGCTTTTGAATTTAACACAAAATGCTATTCTGGTGGAGTTATTTCTCTAGATTCCAACAAACACCATCTATTTTGTTTTAAGGATTTTGCTTGAGATGTGCATCATAGATGTATTTTTAAATTGATCAGTTTGACATAGTGGTTTAAAATACAACATGTCCCTTAAGACCCAGTGTCTTTGAAAGTGGGAAGCTTGAGGTTGAAATGGCTTAAGGCAGACTTAGAAAAATGGCCTACATTAATATCAGTAAGCTTGTTTTCCTTTTGATCATGCACAGACAGAAAATCGTGTCTCAGAGGTAAAATTGTGTGTTATCAGCATGCTTCTCCATTGTTCTTTCATTCTGCAGTGAAAGCTGCTAATGATGATTCTTTATTTAGAACTTTGTGTTCTGTTTTACTAGACTATCTTTAAAATAACATATAATTGGATATAATAGACTCAATAAAATGTAAAAAAATAACATGGTAGATAAATCTATAATAGCTGCTATGGTAAATTGATTCTGGAAAGACAAGACCTAAAGAGTCTATTGACTGTAGTTTTGGTCTATACATGATGGCTGCCTCCCAAGAAACAATAGCCAAACGGCATAATTAAACATAAGTTTCAAATGGGCCAAGTGAACAAACATTTGAACTTTCTTGAAAATTATATAGATTCAGTTATATACGTTATCACCTTTCATTTAGCATTTAAGTGCAAACTGTTTTGTTTTCTACTTAACTTTATATGCATGTAAAGCTTTTCTTTTTTGTATTTCTTTTCTATTTCTTCCTTGTGATCACTTTGTTTCATAACAGGAAGATAGAGAATACAGAAGACAAACCCCCTGACCTACAGGATCAATCTCTCTTTGTGTTTTTCTGCTTATTTATGTTGTACCTTGAGCTTGATACAACATTTGGGTGCCTGACTTTTCCTTTCTGCAAACTTGTGATATCTTGTTACAACTTTGCTGAACTTCTGGTACTCAGACATGGCTTCTCTCTTAGTCTCACTTGTGTTCTATTGGTCACTTCATACTTTGGAGTAACAAGTAACAACTTAGTAGCTTATTGATTAGGGATAAATGATGGTGGTCTCACTCAAGCTCCTTTTACTGGGAGTCAGGAGGCAGAAGGCTAGAAGTAGCTTGATTTAGTCCCAATGATTTAAATTGATTCATGGTAAATGAAATCTCATATTTTCCCACTTGCTACATGGTTAGGAATTTTGGTTCTCAGAAGGTATTGAATTTCAATAGTAAGAACTATTGAAAGCCACATCTATGGCTCTGAGAACAATGATTAATTGTATAGGTTCTTGAAAATCCAGTTCCAGTCTATGTTACTAAAGAAATCGGCTAAAGTTAGATTTTGTTCTACTTCAAGAAAGCAGTCCAGAAATTCCAAACTTTTGTAAGTCCTGGTCTTCTTTGAAACCACATTTCCCACGTGTTTTACATTGTCACTGCATGAGTTCTCTATTCCTTTGATGTACTCAATAATTTGTTACTTTTTACATCTTTCTTGTGACATAGATAATAGAGCTATAAGAAACTGACCATTTCATATGATTCGGGCTTAAAATATGATAGAAAAAAAGAGTAAAAATAGTCATTGTATGAGGTTATATTACAAAAGTGTTCTGTATAACAAAGCTTATTCCATTCAATGAGCTTCTCTATGAAAGAATGATCTTGTTATAACAAATTTTATATAATGAATGATTTTTCTAAAATAAAATTCTACTGTTTGTCCCTTTCTTATCATCACTGTGACTAAGTAACAGACTTATTTGATGCTTACAATAATGAGCTATATATGAATTCATTATAATTGCTTCATCCCGCTATCAAACACCAAGTATATATCAACTCTCCTTAAGTTTTCACTCCTTTGTTACCAAAACCAGTTCAGCCAGATAAAAAGACACAAATATCTAAAGTTCGATATCACTATCCCTGACCCCAAACAATAATGGTAACTAAAGCTCAATATGGCAAATGTTGCATAGCATCTCCCATTTTTCTTGACCAAAAAATGCTTTTTTTTTTTTCTCACAAGCTAATTCAGACTAGGAAAACTATCAGATTCTTTCCATCTTTATCACCTGCATATGGCAAATTTAATTTCAAGTAAGATGCCATTATGAAGCAATTGGAGTGCATCATGAAGTTTGTTATAATGCTTTTGAGCTACAGCAACTTAGTAACATAGATAAAAGCCCATTATAATTCTGTGTGCGTGTGTGTGTGTGTGTGTGTGTGTGTGTGTGTGTGATTTTGTGATCCATGGGAAGAACTGGGCAAAGATACATGTTCTTCTCCCCACCAGAAGTCAGAAATATAACATCTCCCTGCAATCTCAAAAACATTCATACCTTCTATGAATAGTTAAAATACAATCACTTACCTGGACTAATTGAAAACATTTTAAAAGACTCTAATATTGGAAACCAGATCAGATCCTATTCTCTTTCAACACGTAAAATGGGATGGAGGAAATATACCAAGGCACAAAAAAATTGTATTTTATCAAAGTCAGTCATAGCTACATACTTGGAGATAGGTATGAGTCTATCAGTCCTGAGCTGGCTTTTTTTCCCTCCTAATTTTTCTGATACAGAAATCCTGAGCAACAGAAGGCAACCATGAAAAGGGTCTTAGCATCCATTCCATTAACTACTCTTGAGCATTCTCTCCTATTTGTTATGGCATTTTAAAATTTTATTTTTGCCTTTTAAATATAAAGTATTAGTTTTTGTTACTTTTCTATGGCCAATAGTTGTTTTTCTTTACTAAAATTTTATTGGTTTTTGTTCTGACACATTTTGCAGCACATATGTTCCTTTGGGGTTCACTTTCCTTTTTGCTGAAGTGCATCCCTTGATAATGTTTATGGTGAGGGTCTATGTGTGGCAGTCTCTAAGTCTTTGTAAGTCTGATACTGTGTTTTTGTGCCCTCATTCTGAAGTAATAGTTTAAGCAGATGAAAAATTTTAAGTTAACACCCTTTTTTCTCAACATTTTGAAGATATTGTTCTTTTGTTTTCTGGTTTCTATTGCTTTAGATGAGATATCTCTGTCAATCTGTTTTTATTCCTTTGTACGTATCATCTTTTCTATAGTAGATTTTAAGATGGCATTTTTATTTTTGATATTTTACAGATTAACATGGGTTTTGATGTGGGCTTACTTTTGTTTTCTTGTTATTTGGAATACGTTCTCTATGTCATGGTTTCTTCAATTCTAGGAAATTCCCAGCAAATATCTCTTCAAATATTCCTTCTCTTCTATTCCCTCTTTTTTATTCTTCTGGGGCTTTTGTTAGATGAATGTGAGAGTCTCTCAATTTGTCTTACATTCTCAAAATTGCTCTTCCTATTTTAAACATCTCATTGTCTCTGGCATTCTGAGTGGATTCTTCACTCATTTTCCAACTGTCACTAATTCTCTCTTCAATTATATCTAACTTAGTTTAATCCACCCATTATATATTTTTTAATTTTAATGCCTATATTTCTAATTGGTCATTTTTGACATAAATTATTTCTTTCTTTTTCATAATTTATAAATAGAAATTAACTCATCTCTCAACATGCAAAATACATTTATTCTCATCTGTCAACCTTTCTATGAAATTAATTTCCTATGAAGCAAATTTATGCTCTGATTGTTGTTTTATGGCTTCTTTTTTATTGGTAGATTTCTTCATATGTTTGGAAAGAGTGGTTTGCAAGTTATTTTGAATGAGAAGTGGTTTGTTCCCTCTCACTCTTGGCTTACTCCCTTCTTCTTTGGAAAATTTGAGTGCTCATCCACCTGGATCCTGCCCAGCAAATATTCATGTACTCTCCTACGTTTTCCAGTCCTTCTTGTATTTACTTTGAGGTTATGAGACTAGTTCTGGCAAATGGGCTGTGAGTAGAAGGAACATGTATCACTCCTAGTCTAAAAAACAGTTAAAGGCCTACGTGGGATAGCCACGTTTTCTATCTTATCCATGGATGTAAAGAACATGGAATTGGCAGAGATTCTATCTAGATGGAATCATCCCAGGTTCCCAAGTCATGGTTGGAGGACGGCTGCCAAAGAGAATCACCTGACCTGCACTGGACTATGATGTAATGTAAAATAAAACTTTGTTGTCTACATCTGTTGATATTTTGAGTTCCTTTGTTACTGAAACATAACTCAGCCCTAACTGATATACCATATGCCACCCTACCCCCTGACCCAGCCTTTTATCCAGAACCAGGTTATAAAATGGTGGTTCAAAGTTCCTACCTTATTATGATATTTGAGGTATTGAAGATTAATTCACAAAACCAGCAGTCAGGTTTCAGTTCTTATTATAAGACTGGTCTCTATGTTCATGGTTTCCTAGACTCGAGACCTTCTTTAGTCCCAGGCAGCAATCAGCAGAAGTTCCCCTATCTTCTGGCTGCCAGTTGTGAAGCTGACTCTGGTTGTTCGTCTAGAGTGCCTTATGCTTCTGAAGCTGAACTGCCTGCTGCCGGTCTGCTTCTGGACCTCATGCCCAACAAGCCAAGAGCTTCAGCCCCACTTACCACTATGAGTTCTGATCCACAGAGATGCTTAGATGCTTATCTTTTTTTTTTATATATGGCTATGTATTTTTTTTTCTTTTTATATATGTTTGGAGTAGAGGGGTGTGTTAATCATGGAATTTACTTTACTAGCTTAACTAAGAAGACTTTCAGAGTGCAATTCTCCAATCTGGAGTTTAAAGATTGGCATTCATGAAAAGCCATAGTTGTTGATGTAGGTTTTCGCAGAGCCCTGTGGGGGTGGGAGAATGTGCACTTGTTTTCAGCCATGGCTTCTGAAGTCATAATGGGCTTTATGAAGTTCTTGGCTTTTGCTATACCTTCACTATCAATTGTCCATTTCACACTCTGACAACTTTTATGATGCTTTTTAGAGATGTTTTGGAAGCTGTGTTGGAAGCAATAAGCTAGGCTAGTGATTCTCAAATTTGAAGGATATATGGCTTCCTTTTGAAGGTTAAACAAAATTCAAGGACCTCCTTAATGTTGATTGATATTATTATTTATTAATTCATTTAAATATATACAAACATAAAACTAGGTATATACTTCTTATGATTAGAGCTCTGATACAAATATAATCAAAAACAAATCTATAAGTTAAATACAAATGAAACCATAAAACCAATAAGAGTCAGAGTAACACATTTATTTTAATGTGACAGATGATGCTGCTTTGCTGAAACCAAATTGATGCTTGTGATACAAACATAGTAATGATCATCGAGATTCATTGTGTCAGACAGATCATGGCAGAAAATAAAAGGCATTTATTTCAGGTGTGTTTGAAGAGAGTTTAATAAAGGAAATATATACAAAGGTGTAGACAGGCTTAGAAGAAACTAAAGAGGGTTGAGGACAGCAATAATGAAAAGCCATTATCACATGAGACTGTGGAGGCAAATGAAGGAGTAGTAATCAGAGCCCGGAGATTGTGGCTGTAGTTACAGGAGAAGAATGACTTACAGAAGCTGCATTCTTTGTTAGAGGGATACAATCAAGTTGTAGGAACCCAGCAGGGAGGAAATTATCAAAATAAACACCCTGACTTTACTCTTGTCATTCTTCAACCTCCTGCTACCAACTCCCATTTGCTGAAACCAATCAGAAGCCAGAGGGCAAGGAAGCCCCTTGATGAAGGTTATGGGCACAGAACAGAGTGGAGAAGGGTAGAGAGAGTAGTCTGGAGAAGTAAAGGAAAATATTCATTCAAATTCCTTGGAGTTCAACATGTACTAGTAGGTACTTTATGACAACATTGTTCTCTCATAACATTTTTTTTTAATTCAAATGAGTAAAAAGAAATTGGCTTTCCCTTGGCATGAATGCAAATTTACATTTGAAGTCCTCTTTATTTTTTCCTTATTAGTCCATGATGATTTAAATTGTAATTAGTGAGAACACAATGATAAACAGAAGGAAGACATAAGCTCTGAAATGTGTGGCAGTATTCAATTATAATGTGGTCATTTAACTGATCTTAAATTGCATTTAAAAATTATCATCAAGGGACCAGCCCCATGGCGTAGTGGTTAAGTTCACATGCTCTTCTTCAGTGGCCCGAGCATCGTGGTTCAGAACTTGGGCACAGACCTACACACTGCTCATCAAGCCATGCTGTAGCGGCATCTCACGTACAAAATAGAGGAATACTGGAACAGATGTTAGCTCAGTGATAGTCTTCCTCAAGCAAAAAAAAGAAGATTGGCAATAGATGTTAAGTCAGGGCCAATCTTCCTGATCCCCACCCCCCAAAATTATCATCAAAATGAATACACTGTATCTTTTAAATGACAAAACAACAAACAAACAAGTGAATAGCAACAACAATGACAAAGTCCTCAAAGAGAGCTTCAAATTGTACCCATAGATCCACCTGAGTTAATGGACCTCACTTGAGAATCACTGAGCTAAGCCATTTCATTCTTCAATCTGGATATTTTCTCCCTGCTCCAAAACCACCTGCACATAGCTGCTGGAAAAATCTACCTGAAGCTCTTCTGTGATTCTGTTACTCTTCATAAAAATCCTTTAATGTCTCCTCATTTCCTACAGAAGTATGTATAAGTTCCTTAGCCTGGAATTCAAAGCCCTCAACTTGCTTTTCAAGCTGTATCATCACCACTGTTCCCTTAGATCTATCATATGCTCTCACCAAACTAGGATGTGTATTATGGCCTGAACATAGTGTATGTTTTTCTATTTTCTTATCTCTGTACCTGTTTTTTCTCTGCTTAGAATTCCAGCTGCCTAATTTCTGCTGTTTTAAATCTTAAACACCTCTCATTTCAAATTCCACCTCCTCCATGAAGATTGAGAAAACACCAAGGATCAAATTGTCAAATCAGACTCACATGAATCAGAGATCTTACCCAGTATCAAGCTTTGCAACTGATTTCAAGAATGTAAGCACTCAAAAATACAGATAGGGCGGAGAGAAGGCTGGGACATCCCACAAGACTTCCCACACCCTTTTTTTTGTAAACATGTGCTCTCAAGCCCAGAATAATAGATGAGGTCTCTAAAGAGGACTGCAGGTCACCTCACATAGTGAGGAGAAATTAAGTTAGGAAACATCTCCATGTCAGGCTCCAGAGTGTTGTATAGCCTATGTCACATTCTACACAGAGCCATGCATCATAAATCCATAGATTGTAGGCTCGTTTGCCCTAAGCAATCCTAAACCGGAGACATCCTCATCATTAGTCTATTTTCCCAGAATTCCAGTTATCATATTTGCAAAGATATTAGACTGAAGCATTGCCTTCTTTCTTTTTCTGGAAGCATCTCTATGGTAATCAGGAAAGGAATAGATCATTGGCCAATTGCTTTAATTCTTTCCTCCACAAAAGCTTTCCTGATTACCCCAATCTTATATAATCTTTCCCTTCTATCTCTTTGTGACTCTATCATAGCACTATTTTTCTGCCTTGCATTATACTTATTTAAATTATGTTCTCCCCTCCTGCGACTCAGCAGAAGGGACATGATTTATTCACTTTAGTCACTTACAGTACTTTGCAAAGTGCCTCACAAATAACAGTTGTTTAATAAATGTTGAAAGGAATTAGGAGAAAGAGAGAATTTTTATTCTCATTATTTCCCACAGATACCATTGTTGAACTCTGGGCAGTGGAGAGGAATAAGACCAAGTTCAACTGAGTCTAAATATCTACTTGTGTAGATACCTTAATAACAACCCCACAGAATTCTGCAAAATTCTGCATTAGGTAAAGTTGTTTTCATGGTCTTTCCATCTCCTTTCTGAGCACTATCTCCCTCTCTCCTCAGGTGCCTATATCTGGATCTCGTTTGTGGGGATGGACTTTCCTCAGGTGAGATGCTGGCTAGAAGAGTGCTTCTCTGTTACTAGGGAAAGTCCTAGGGGATATTATCTAGAAATTCATCCTTGGAGTATCAGAGTCAATGGTAGGAAAGAAGAGCAATGATGGAGTCATGCTTGGAGGTGGGGAAATTGGAAAGTACTCCATCAATGCATCAACTGGAAGAATAAAGCAGAGACTATTAACCAATGAAATACAATGAGGACAAGAGAGCATAGGGAAATGTGCTAGCTGTTGTGAATAGCTCAATACTCAGGTCTGAAAACTTGGAGCATCCTTGGGGGTGTTGCTTTTACGTGGTTCTTAGAAAGCATTGCTGGGTTAACAGCAGAGGGTTAAAAGAATAGAGCTGGCCTGACCAACAAGGTTCTCATGCACTTCTCCACTGATATAAAATTTCATTCTCAATACATGAAAATGATTGATAATTGTTTAAAATGTCTTCCTTCTGAGGAATGTATATATATATATAGATATGCCTAGAACCCAAAGTCTTAGGCTGAAATGATGAAGGGTGTATTTATGTTATTGCATTGAGGAGAACTGGGACCATACAAACTTTCCTAAACTGCTTAAGTTACCTGGTTGTATGTTATGATGTGACATTCCTCTTATATGGCTCCCTAACATTGAGACCGCATAGGCACTTCTAAGCCTAACCTCTCTTATTGATAATAAAATAACAAGTTTCATGCTATTTCTTTTCCCTGCAGAGAGAGTAAAAAAGCCCACAGCTATCCTTACTTAATTCATGTTTTTTGTTGTTTGCGTTTTTTTTCCTTATCTGTTTTAAGCAGTGTACTTCCTGGAGGTTGTGTTATTTTTCTATTACTGCATAATTACCACAAACTTAATGGTTTAAAGCAACACATATTTATTATCTCCCACAGTTTCTGTGAGCCAAGAGTCTGAACATGGCTTATCTGGGTCCTCTGTTTAGGTTCTCATGAGGCAACAATCAAGGTTTTGGATAGGGTTGGGTTCTCACCAGAGGCTCCACTGTGGAAGGATCTATTTCCACACTCCCTAGGTTGTTGATGGATTCACAGCACTTTGTTTCTTCAAAGTCAGCAACAGAGAGAGAGACTCCAGCAAGTGGCTGCTATTCTTGTGTGTATTCACATACATATAATCATGCATATCCCATCATTTTTGCCATATTTCATTGGTTAGAAGCAAGTCACAGGGCATGTCCACACTCCAGGGGAGGAGATTACACAAAGATGTGAAAACCAGGAGGCAACGATCATGGGGGGCCACCTTAGGGTCTGTTTGCCACATAAATATAGTGCTGTTTATATATATTTAAAGTGCAAATCAGTCTATAGTCATGTAGATTCTTCATGGCTGTGTAGTAACAATGACTCTAATGATGATGAAGATCATGGAGATGCATGATGAGGTATCAGAGATTTGTACAAGGGTGCTAGGGAAGAAAGAGTGGCTTAAGGTTAGAGACCTTCTCCAGCAACATTCAACATGATACGTGTCTTGTATGCTGATGAAATGTTTTCTAACTAGGAGCTAAATTTCTATCCTGTGCATCTTATAAGCTTGCACTTCTTAAATTTTAAATTCTTTGCACAATGTTTTAGAGACCTAAGATGTCTGTGTCCTCTACTGTGATTTAGATATGTGAAGTAGATGGTTAAAATATCTTGGCCTATTTATATTCTGCAGTCATGGAAAGGAAAACAACCATTCTGGTAACTTGTGGCTGTTTTGGGTTTTGTAACTAACAAAGCTACAATAGGGAGGCTGACTCTGCTTACCAATTTTTAAGAATTTTATACCCAGCAAAGTACCTATGTGGGAAGACAGACCCTTGTTTCTTTGCTGCGTCAAGAACTTTTCATGATTAATTGTCTTGTTTATCCTAAATCTACTCAAGAAAAAAAAAAGAAATATGAAGAGGAAGGGCACAGAAATAACTTCCAGTGTAGACATTCATTTCGAGGATCTGCATTTCAGACCTGCTTCAAAGAATGTCCTGTCACTGCTCCTTGCCAAGAGGAAATGTGCCCTGTAGAAAAAAAGAGAGCAGTACCTGATTTTCCATCTACAGGGGCCCCAAGTTTTTCTTTCACTGTTACCTTTAACCTACCTATGACAGCTAAACAGGGCTGTCAACTGCACTCCGAACATGACCTACACTTCCCTGCCCTTTCTTGCCCCACTGAAAGTGTTCTTTCTGTTTCTACTGCTATTTTTCCTCTAGTCAGTCCCTAAGGCCCAGCTTGAACACTGTCACCTTCTTTAGTGTTCTGATCATTCTATCCTCCTTTATATTCTCAGTGCTTGGCAACTTTCCTGTGGCTCATCACATTGTATTCCGTAGAGATTTTTTTTGAGGTAAAATTCACATAACATAAAATTGACTATTTTAACCGTTTTAAAGTATACAACTCAGTGGCTTTCAGTGCATTCACAATGTGCAACTATCACAACTATCAAATTCCAGAACATTTTCATCAACACGTCCCCCCCAAAAAAACCCCTGTATCCATTAAGCTGTCATTCCTATCCCCTCAGCTACTGGCAACCACTAACAAGTTTTCTATCTTTATAGATTTGCCTATTCTGTATACTTCATATAAATGGAATCATCCTACAACGTGTGGCCTTTTCTCTGGATTCTTTCAGTTAGCATAGTGTTTTCAAGATTCATCCATATTGTAGCATGTATCAATACTTTTTATGGTTGAATAATATTCCATTGTATGGTATATCACGTTTGGTTTATCCATCAGTTGATGGGCATTTGGATTATTCCCACTTTTTGGCTGTTATGAATAAGTCTGCTATGAACATTCATATAGAAGTTTTTATTTGAATACCTATTTTCAGTTCTCTTGGGTATATACTTAGAAGTGTAATGGCTAGGTCATATGGTAACTGTATGTTTAGCATTTTGAGAAACTGTCAAAATGTTTTCTACAACAGCTGCATCATTTTACACCCCGACCACTAGTGTTTCAGGGCTTCAATTTCTCCACATTCTCACCAACACTTGTTATTTCCTGTGTGTGTGCATGTGCATGTGTGTGTTTTTGTTCTAGCCCTAATGGATGTGAGGTAGCATCTCTTGTGTTTTGATTTGCCTTTCCCAAATGACTAATGATGTTGAGCATCTTTTCATGTGCTTGTTAGCCTTTTGTATATCTTCTTTGGAGATATTCGATAGATTTTTATATTCAGTTCTTATCTTTCCTCTGAGACTACAAGTTTCTTGAGGACTGGAAGTGTGTTATTAATCTTTTAATCTATCAGGGGATCTATTAAATTGATTTAGACACACTAAGTGCTCAACAAATGCTTACCGACCTGAGTTTAGGAGTCATGAAAAAATGTTGTATTGCCTGAGTTGGCCCTGAGGTGAAGTCCTCATATCATGTCATTTCAGTATGAAACTGTTCTTACTCAGGACATCAGTAAGTTTTTGTTAATAAATCTATTGAGTCTTTCAGTGGCATCTGAACTGTTGAGAATATACTCCTCGAAATATTTTCTTGCCCTGCCTTCAGGGATACCACACTTTTCTAGCTTTACTTCTAGCTTCTCCATTACAAGCAGTATCCTTTGTGGGCTCCTGTCTTCTGAGGAACACTTAAAGATGAGCATTCCTTGGGCGTCTGTCTTTGTCTTCTCTTTTCACTGGTACCACTGTTTCCCAAACACTGGTCTCCAAATGGTGTCATTTCATGACAGAGTTATTTTGTGATGAAGGACAATGTTAGTAAGTCTTTCATATACCGTAATTGGTTAATTGGAAGGATTATCCTTCTTTTTAAGATTATGTCATCCATAGTTTTAGAAGTTGAAATGTCTTCTACTTCTATGAAATAAGTTATAGGACATGGCTACTTAAGTATACTTTTAATGTCCTTAAAAAGGTAAAAATTTAACAATCATTTATTGACTCCCTCCTCCCAATCATTTAAAAATATACATTGATATACTGTTCTACAGTTATTACAGGGTGATTTCATTTATGGGTATAACTTCAGTTATCACTTATATGATGATGAGCTCCAAGTGAAAAATGTCTCTATTAAGCTCAAATGTGTATATCAGACTTCTTACTGAATAAATCTCCCTTGATGTTTGCAAGATCTTTTGATTTAGCACATCTAGTCTTGAACTTATCGCCCATCCACTCACCTACTTCCCGCTTCTCCATGTTTCCTACCTCACTGAATGACATCATCTCGTCATCTGAGTCAGAAACCAGAAAATCCCTCTAAGCACCCCCTTCTTCAATACCTTTTCCACACCCAATTTTCAGCTTCTTTCACTCTTAGCGTTATAACATTCTATAGACCATCCATTTTACTTGATTCTTTATCTTTTGCTGTGACCTTATTTAAGACTACCATCAACCATCTTTCATCCATTCAGCATACATTTCCAGAGGCTATACTATGTACCAAGCACTGGGAGTACAACATGAAAACAATATGAGAGCTATTTTGAGGGAGCAATCTTTGGCAGTAGAGCATAGTGTAGGTTATGGTTGATTTTCAGGTCATTAATATTTTGAGATTTTTTCCCATGCTTGGTGGGTACTGTATATGTTTTAGAGATTCACATCAGAAATACTTTGGTTTGGGCAGATTTAGAGTGAATTACTTATGTTGCGCAAAGAAATTATTCCCTGAAACTATACTATAGCCTAAGGAAATTCCTTTAATCTCTATTCCAGTTTCCCACTTGGAAAATGGGATGGTTGTATAGGAGTCTAAGGGAACTTGGTTGTTTACTGTGATTCAAGAGCTCTATGGATAAAAATGTGAAGTACGGATTCCTTATTTATTCATTAAAGAAAGCTTTAGCTATGAGTTCCATGTCCTGGGTATAATGGGTTATAATCACTAATGCATATTTCAGTACATTCAAATGTTGCTAATTATTATCTTACCAATTAAAGGAAAATCAAAGCATGAGACTAGGAGGGATTGGTTAAAGGGATATGTCCCAGGTAGCATATCAGGATATGAAGAAATTGGGAACAGAATCTCTGTTTCTTAATGTGTTGTTCAAAGCAAGGGCTATTTGAATGCACTGGCTTATCCTAGGTAGAGCTTGCAAAAAATGGAGGTCCCAGACTAGGGGAAGGGCCAATGTCCTGAAGCAAAGGAAAAGCATTAGGCTGGGTTCCAGGAGGCAAACAGACAAAAAGAAAACTGCCTATCTGGAATGGAGGATTATGCCATCTGCTTTGGTAGTCTTACCTTGGGCAGTGTCCCATACTTGATGTTTCAAGAGAAAAATATCCTACCACATTTTATATTTTTCACTTGGTAAGTCATTAAAATCTGGGAACTATCATTCCTACTACCTTTATTTTGGCTCCCCCCACCCCCACTTTGAGACTTGGTTCTTTCAGATTTCTCAACTGGGATAGAGCTTGAAATTAATGATAATATTTCTTCTGCTAAAAGCCTGGGTGCATGAGTATTGCAGGTTTGTAGGTAACATAGCTGCTTTGCCAAATAGACTATTCTAGAGAGTGCCTAGAGGGTCTAGAAAGGTTTGCAGACAGAGAGCAAACACTTCCTGTGTCATAATGGTCCTGAGATATACCACTAGGACTTACATTTTTAGTAGTGTCTTGATTTTTTGTTAGCTATTTCAGCTATATTCTGGGTAAAGAAGGGAACAGGAGAAATCAACAAGTAGAATTAAAGAAATACACAGAACAACTTCCTTTATAATCCTTGACTCTCAGAGTGGGCACAAGGGAGGTTGCCATGATAACTAAGATGTTACAGATTCAGAAAGTTACCCTTAGATAGCATTTGTTTAGGGTCCCCAGGGGAATGTTTTAACTTCTGAGTTGATGGTCTGGGACAGCACATTTTTGAACAAAATTCTCCAACCAGGAGCAGAACAACAGACTTCATTGTAATAACTGTTAAAACATTTCCACATATCCTCTTCCATGACTTTTGGGTCATTTTAGAGATCATAGAATTTTTTTACTGAAAAGCATTAAAAGATAATAAAATCAAACTTCTTTAGTTTGAGTTCAGTCTTTGGTCTCAGAAGTTTTGGTTCCGCGACTTGTTCACAGTTGCTAAGTTGTTAATGACACAACTTGCTACTGGAACCAGGTTCCCACTCCTTATCCAGTGTTCTTTCCTTTTACCTGATATCCAATGTTCTCCTTCCTTTGTTGATAATTTTCTTCAAGACTTCTTTTGAAGAAAGTGAACAAAACCAGTTTAGAATGACTGCTTGCCAAGTATTCCTCATGTGAACTCAACTCCATTTTTATTCTTTCACAACAGTAGCTTCCTCTGATGAAGAGAATCATAGAATATTAGAACTAGAAAAAGCATTTTTAGGAGTCTAATATCCTTATTTTACAAATACTATAAAAACCAAGGCCTTGGGAGTCAATTTGCCTGAGGCCACACAGATAGTAATAACACTGGGACATGAACTCAGGATTCCTGCAAGTTTGGTGACTTCCAGAGAACTTCATCACCCTGGAAGAACCATCTCTTTTTGTGAATTGTGTATATACTGGTTGAACACATTCTATAGCTATTAATTAAAATAAAAAACTAGGAAAACTTAGGACTCTGGATTCCACGAGTCACAATTATTCAAGTATACCCTGTGTCTTAAAGAGTTAGTGAGGAAGAAAAGTAGCAAAAATTTAAAGAAATAAAGTTGTAAATAAAATCAGTATTTAAGAGGGAGCTTAAAATGAAATTCTAGAAATAAGGAATGATTTATGCTCTTAACAATTATCAGTTAATTAATTAGCAGCTTTCCTGATGTTAAAGACGGATGTCCAATATCTTTTCTTCTAGAAAATACAAAGATACCAGCTTGTTCTACTGCTTCAAGCCATTCCCTGTGGACTGCTCTTGGCCTCTGCCATCACAGACTATGACTAGAAAAAGAAACTTGACAGACAGAAAGAAAAACCCTTAACAGCTAGAGTTTTAATTTGCCTACATGGGAAAAAATATTTCAGTTTCTGAGATTTCTCCTGGGTTGCCTGATTTGGAGGTGGAAAGAGACACCAGAGGAAAAATCACGAAAAAAAGAAACACTATGAAAAGAGCAAATCTTGAGAATTGTGTTTAATAACAGCAATGATGAATTTCCTGGCAGTCTGTACTGAGCAGTTAAAGACCAACCAGCATGTGAAAGAGGCTGAATTAGTTAGAATGGTCTAAAGCAGCCTAATAAAGAGTGCCAGAAGATTTATTCTCTCATATGTATAATTTTGAGGTATGAATGATTCTGTATTTAAGAAATGTGTTATAACCATCACATTAATTTTTACTAAGATCTTCTAGTTTGACTCAAAGCAGGGTCTGAAAAATGGAAGAACAATGCTTTTAGCCACCAAGTTAGTGCCCCACAGAATATTTTAAAATTATTTAACACACATCATCTGAGTGTCAACAACTCATCACAGATAAACTATCTAATTAACAGAACCCTTCATAGTATTTGATAACTGAGTCTTGGCTCAGTTTTTATACCAGAAGGGCAATCCTTGATAAGCAGAAATTATAAAAGCAGATTTTTAAAAGCATTAATTCAGGAATAAAGTCAAATTGGTCTCAAATTAACCCCCTATTGGTATTTAAGCTTATTTTAAGCCACTTGGCTTAAAGATAGCACTTGGAGAGGCTGCCTTTGACCAGAGTCAGGCTTTGTCTGGACTGTCAGCCTCTATATTTTGATTCCCTTTGTTGTGTACCAGCCTCCCCAAGCCCAGGGTAATTGATATGGGTTCTGTGCTAGGGACAGATGAGTTTATCCTGTCATTGAAGCCCTTTACAAGATGCCTTAATTATTAGAGCTCATTCGAGGATTTGTGCTCTGTGTTCTACTTAGGAAGCTCAATTGTTTTCTCTTTCCAATTCCGTGTTGGCACCACTTCCAATGACAAGTCCAATAAAGAATTAGTAATTTGGCTCCCTGTGGTCATGGAAAAAGGACAGCAAGAATGAGCAACAATAATAGTTCCTGTTGGAATAGTATTTTTTTAATACAAGAAAGTTATTACTGGTACAGTTTAGGGACAAAGACTCATGCAAAAGTAGAGAAGGAATTTGAATTTCTGTGAGGATTGTACATTTTGATCCTTTGACCTCTACTAATAATTAATATTCATTTTGCAACTAAGTGGGAAATTCTAGTTTCCAATGGGCAGAATTGGGGATGAAGGAAAAGTAAGACATTTCCATTAAAAATGGTGTCCCTATGTTTATAATACCAAGTGACAAGTAAGAAGAGACACAATTAAATTATGGTTGTTGCAATTAGATAAATCAGGTTACCAAACTCAACAGACAGATTTGGTGGAAGTGAAGTCTTTTTGGCTAGGACTCTGCTGATATATTTCTTGGGGCCTACATGTTTAATTAAGTCTTGCTGAATCTCATCCTGCCTAGTAGCTAGAACAGTGGGGGCATCCATACATTAACAGGAGAATGTACTTCTCAAGATCCCAAACAATATGCACTGCCTGTTTCCATTTTGGTGTTATGGATGGGTCAGGGGCATAGACGGTTGATACCCAAGTATTAGTAGTAATTGTCTCTGGGTGGTGGAACTATAAATAATTTTTATTTTCCTTTTTTGTGTTTAGCTCTATTTTCTAAAATGAGCATACGTTACTTCTGTGATAATAAAATAATTATTTTCAAAGTGCCTGCTTTGTGATATTCCTTCAGATGCATACATCCTGATTTCCCACATTCAGGTGGGGGAAGTCAGGATATACAGTGTAAACAAACTCTCAGCTATTTCGTTCTTGTTATTAAATTGGTTTCTGGGGTTGATTATTATCTCGATTTTACCCTATGTCTGAAAACCATTATTCAGTCAAAGCAGACAGACATGGCACATAATCTTGGGACCTAGGGAGATCTTGTTTCTGAAACACATAAATTCAAACAGTTTAAAAACTTTTCCTCATTTCTCTTCTTACTCTCTACTACTCTTTGCTTATAAGTAGACTGACACAGAGGAAACTGTAGCATTGTAGTTTTTCAATATTACGTTAACATCATACAACTTAGCAAGGGGACAGAAAGATATAGGTTGTGTTTGTGTAGGGATTTTCTTGACACCCAACTTGTGGATGGGTACTTCTTGGCAAATGGACTTTGATATCACTATTGTCAGCTTCACAGAATGGCCCCCTTGAGTCTAATCCCCTTGAGAGAAACTTAATTTTCCTAGATTATCTCCTCGTGGTTAGGATCATTTTATCTACTGAGTGATAACTTAATGGACATTTGAGGAGATTCCATGACCTCGTTTGGAAGCTGACTATCAAGAACTAGTTTTTATTTTTAGCCTAAACTTCTCATATTTCATTTTTCCATTCTTTTAATTTCCTGCATTTGTGTCCAGATCACTGAACAGAGATCATTCACGCACTTGCAGGCCAATGTTAATCGATCCCTTAACCATCTCTTCTCTAGGTCTAATTTCCTTTAGAAAATATGGCTTCTATTTCTTCATATGGCTCTTCTTTGGTCCTATATGGAGGCCACCAATATGGTATAATGAATAATCAGGTTTTTATTTTTAAGAAGTTAAGGCACTAATTCTCATTAGTCATGGTTCAAAATGATGTGCGGAACCCCGTCTCTGGAAATACTGAGTTTATAGTTCTGGAGTAAGACATAGCTTGCCCTTACATTTTTTTTAACAATGTCTTCTGAACAAGAAATTTTTAATTTTGATAAATTATAATTTATAATTTTTTTTGTAGTCTGTAATTTTTAAGTCTTATTTAGTTAATCTTGCCTGACCTAAGGTGCCTAAAATTTTCTTGTGAAAACTTCATAGTTTTAACTTTTAAATTTGGGTCTATGATCCATTTCAAGTTAATGTTTTTACGGAGGTAAGGGTCCAGAGTTGTGGTCTTATGTCTTTTAGATATTTTGCATGTGAATATTCAATTTCCAATTGTCCTAGCACACTGAGAATCAATTTCCTACATTGAATTGCCTTAGCACCTTTGTCAAATATCAACAGATCATGCTATATGTGTTGGTCCATTTCTGGACTTCTATTCTGTTCCATTGATCTATATATTAATTTTTATACCAATATCATGATTATGGTAGCTTTATTATAATTCTTAAAATCAGGTAAGTGTAAGTCCTCTAACTTTTTTGTTTTCAAAACTGTTTTGAACATTCTAGGTCCTTAGCATTTTGAATATATTTTACAATCAATTCATCAATTTCTGAAAAAAAATCTGTTGCGTTTGAGTGGGATTGCATTGAACCTATAGATTAATTTGGGGAGAACTGATGTTTTAACAACATTGATTCTTTCAATCCAAGAATGTAGTATATAAGTATTTACTTACGGCATCTTTAGTATCTTTCAATAATGTTTTGTAGTCTTCAGTGTGAAGGTCTCACACATTTTAAATTTATCACTTTTGTATTTTGTATTTTAAATTATATTTTAAATTGAATTATTTTCTTTATTTTTCTACCGCTTCAATTATTCATTTTCACACATTTATTGAAGTATAATTGAAGTACAACAAACTGCACATATGTAATGTGTATAATTTGATCAGTTTCAACTTATTTATACACTCATGAAACCATCATCACAATCAAGACAAAGAACATTTCCATTACCCTTCAAAATTTCCTCATCCCCTTTGCGGTAGGTAGATTCCTTCCTCCAACCCTAGCCCCAGACAACCTCTAAGCTGCCTTCTATCCTTATAGATTAGTTTGTATGCTGTAGAATTTTATGTAAATTGCATCATCCAATATTACTCTCTTTTGGCTTCTTTCACAAAATGTAATGCTTTCAAGATTCATCCATGTTATTACATGTATGAATAATTTATTTCATCTTATTGTATGAATACACCAGGATTTGTTTCTTTCTTCACCCCTTGATGGACACTGGGTTGTTTCCAGTTTACGGCGATTACAAATAAAGCTGTGATGAACATTTGTGTACGAGTCTCTGTGTGGACATATGCTTTTGTTTCTCTTGGGTAAATACCTAGAAGTAGAATGGCTTGGTTGTATGGCATGTGAATGTTCAATTTTTTAAGAAACTGCCTAACTGTATTATTGTGATTTCAGATTCTGATTGTTCAATGCTAGTATATGGAAATGCAGTTGATTTTTGCAATTTGCTAGTACATAGAAATACAACTGATTTTGCTTTGTATCTTTTGGCTTTGCTACACTCACTTATTAGTTCTGTATCTTTTTTGTAGATTCCTTAGGGTTTTCAATAAAGGTGATCATGCTGTCTGCAAATATAGGCTGCTTTACCTTTCAAAGAATTTTTTTGACTTTTATTTCTTTTTTTGCCTGGTTACGCTGGCTAGGATATCCACTATAATATTGAATAAAAGTGGTAAGAGTGAACATTCTTATGGTTCCTTTTTCTGTTTGTTTTTTTTTTTGTGTATCAAGGTAATGAGGGTTTCATTGTTTAAATTGCAGTTAGAATTGGTTTCATTTCCTTTTTAAATAGAGAATTCATCAGTGAAGCCATCTGGGCCTGAAGTTTTCTTTGCAGGATGTTTTAAAGTTATAAATTCAATTTATGTAATAAATATAGGAACATTCAGCTTATCTATTTCTACTTTAGTGAGTTTTGGTAGTTCATGTGAGTTAAGGAAATTGCCCATTTTATCTTAGTTATATAATTTTATCAAATTATTTGGCATATAGTTGTTCATAAAACTACCTTATTTGTCTTTTAATGGCTATAGAATCAGTTGTGATGTCCTGTTTCTCATTCATGATATTGGTAATTTGTGTCTTCTCTTTTTTTCCTTGTAAGTTTGACTAGAGATTGCTCAATTTTCTTGTTATTTTCAGAGAAGCAGTTTTTTATTTCCTTGATTTTCCCCGGTATTTTTCTGTTGTATATTTTATCATCTTCTGCTCTGATCTTTATTATAAACTTTCTTCTGCTTACTTCAGTTTAATTTTCTCTTCTTTTCTTAATTTCTTAAGATGGAAGCTTAGATCATTGTTTGGATATATTCCCTTTTTTTCCTAACATAAGAATTTAATGTTATAAACTTTCCTCTGAGTACTGCTTTATCTGCATTTCACAAAACTTGTCATATTGTATTTCCATTTTCATACAGTTAAAATGTTTTCTAATTAACTTTGTGATTTCTTCTGTGACCTATGAGTTACTTAGCTGTGTACCATTTAATTTAAAATATTTGAGGATTTTCCAGATATCATTTTTAGAAGTTGATTTCTAATTTAAATCAATGTGATTAGAGAACATACTGTGCATATTTTCAATCTTTTAAATTTTAGGTCTTGTCTTAAGGCACAAAACGGTTTATCTTCCTAAAGGATTCACGTGCACTTGAAAAGCATATACATTTTTCTGTTGTTTGAGAGTATTCTATAAATATATACTTGGTCAAGTTGGTTGATGGTGTTCTTTAAGCCTTATATAATCGTACCAATATTCTCTCAAATTTGTTTATCAGTTGTTGAGAGTGAAATATTGAAATCTCTAACTATAATTAGGGATTTATCTAATTCTGCCTTTAGTTTTATCAGGTTTTGCTTCATGTACTTTGAATCTCTGATATTAAGTACAAATGCATTTAGGATAACTAATGTCTCTTGAAAAATTGACCTCATCATCATTGTGAATTTACTCTCTCTATCCCTGGTAATATTCACTGTTGTAAAGTCTACTTTGTCTGATATTAATATAGCCACTTCCGCTTTCTTTTGACTAGTATTTTCATGGCATAGCTTTCTGGCACTCTTTTACTTTTAACATCTTGTATCTTTTTATGGCAAGTGGATTTCTCTGGTACAGTATAGAGTTTGGCATTGTTTATTTTTCATGTAACTTAACAATGTATGCCTTTTACTTGAAATATTTGGAAATTTATTTCTAAGTACTGCATATTTTTGAGGCTATTTTAAATTGCATTATTTTCTTTCTTTTTCTACTTTATCTGGTTATCTATTTTACAAATTTATTGAGGTATAATTGAAGCACAATAAACTGTACAAATTTAAAGTGTACAATTTGATCATTTTTTGACTTATATATGTACCCATGTAACCATCACCACAGTCAAATAATAAAGATTTTCATCATTGAACCATTGTATTATATAAGTATAAACCACTGTATGAGTATTGGTCCGGTCAGGTGTAAATCTACCATCTTGTGATTTAGGCTTTATTTGTCCTATCTATTCTTGGTTTCTTTTTTGCCTCTGTAACTTTTTCTTGTAAGATTATTTTTTTATATCTAATTATATTTTGTCTCCATTATTAGCACGTTAGCTATACTTCTTTATTTAGTTTTCAGTATGGTTGGCATAGAGTTTACATTATGTACTTTTAATTTATCACAATCTATCTTCAAATAATATAATACCATTTTGCGTTAGATATAAGAAACTTATAACATTGTGTTTCTATTTTGCTCCTCCCAGGCTTCGTGCTATTTTTGCAGTAAATTGTACTTCCATAGCTATAAGCCCTGTACTATATAGTTATTACTTTTGGTTTAAGGAGATAAGAAATGCAATTTGTATTTCATCACATGCTTACCTTTCCTGTGATCTTCATTTCTTTGAATAAATCTATGTTTCCATCTAGGTGTATTTTCCTTCTGTGTAAAGAACTTCCTTTAGTCTTTTCTGTACTTCTAGTTTGCTAGGGTTGAATTCTCTTAGCTTTTGTAAGCCTGAGTAAGTCTTCATTTCATCCTCATTTTAAAAAGATATTTTTGCCGGGTATAGAATTCTACATTAACAGTTCTTTTTATACTTTAAAGATGTTATTTCATTGTCTTCTGGCTTTCATAGTTACTTATGAGAAGTCTGCTTCACTCTTTTTTCCCTTTGTACGTAACGTGTCTTTTTTTCCTCTGGCTGCTTTTACTATCTCTCTTGCCCAATTTACATTAATTTTATTGGGATGTGATTTTGTGTAATTTTGTTTTTGTTTCTTCTGCTTGAGTTTTGGTGAACTTGGATTTTTGGACTTAAACTTTTCAACAAATTTGGAATCTTTTCAGCCATTATTATTTCAAATATTTTTCCTGCCCCCCACCCTTCTGGGACTTCAATTATCCTTATGTTAAGCTTCTTGTTATTTTCCTACAATCCACTGATGCTATTTTTATTTTTATTTCACTCTCCTTTCTCTATGTGTTTCTTTATGTGTAGGTTATATTCCTGTGTTTATAAGTTTACTGACTTTTTCTTCTGTAAAGCTTATTCTGTTCTTAATCCTATTTGGTGTAATTTTTATTTCATATATTTTATTTTTCATCCCTAGAAGTTTGTTTTTCTTTTTGATTTTCCCTTCTCTTCTCAACATATCCATGCTTTCCTATACTTTCTTTAACATATGGAGTATATTTATTTTAACTGATTTAACATCCTTTTTTTTTGTTAATTCTATTCTCCATGTAATTTTTGAGTATGTTTCTATGTTTGCTTTTTCCTGGTTTTGGGTCATATTTTCTTGCATCTTTGCATATTTGGTAGTTTTTTTTATTAGATGCTAGCTCATATGAATTTTAGGTTTTGTTTTCTGGATTTTCTTGGGGCAGGGTAACACTTTGAGTATTTGGAGCTTGCTTCCATGGTAAAGTTAAGTTACTTGGATCCAGTTTTATTCTTTGGTATTTCCTTTCAAAATTTGTTAGCAAGGGTCCAGACGTCCTTTACTCTAGGCTAATTTGATATCATTACAGAGAAAATACACTTCTGAGGACTCTACTTTATGCCCCATATATTAGGAGGTCTTTCAGCTCTGGATGGTGAGAACAGAAACTATTTGTGGATCAATTTGGCCTTCGAGGACTGATCTACCTCTTCTATTCTGGAGGTTCCTTTCTTGGCGTCACATCATGTGCAGAGCAGTTCCAAGCCATGGACTCAAGGGGAATCTTTCTGCAGCTCTCCTACATTCTTTCTCTTAGTAGCTACGTCCTCTCCTCTATGGTAATTTGCTCTCAAAATTATAGCCACTTTGGCCTCCCCAACCTCTGAATTTGATCTCTTAAACTCAGCAAGACTACAGTCTCTTTTTGGATTCCCCTCATTGTGCTCTGCAGACACTAATCTGAAGAATGATATCAAATGACTGATTGGATCAGGTCAGAAAGTATTAGGGACTCTCCCGAAAGGAGTGGTTTACTGTGAATCCTGAAGGGGATGCCAAGATGAGAGGCTAGAGTGCCTGGTCCAATTGAAGGACATGATCAAGTGCTAGCCTTCATGTTATAGGTCCAGGTTGGGGAGAAGGGCACTGATCGAAGCTTGACTGTAGGCTGGGTTTTCTGGAAGCAAATGACGAGTTGGAATTTTAGTGTTTTTTGGGGATTAACATCTATGAAAGAAAGGTGGAGGACTGAGCAGAATGGAGCTCTAGAGGGAGTATTGCTTTTCAGATTCATCCTGAGCTGTAACCAATGGCCTTGATCAGTTATCAGATGCAGACCACCCTCAATGGCCATGACCTCAGGTGAAGTGGCTCTCTGCAACTGAGGCAGGTCCTGAAAAAGATGACAGCTGGAGGCTGTCTGCTGACTTCACTCCCCACAGCTGGACAGCAAGTCCTGCCTGGAAGGAGCATCCAGGCAGTGTATCTCTGTGTCTACCACAGTTGGCATATAGGCCCAGGTCAGTGACTGAGTCAATACTGAACTCAAGCAAATAGTCAAAAAATGGACTTTGGAGAAAGAGACTGGGAATAAATACGTAGGGCTCCTTAGCAACATGATTGGATGTAACTTCATCTAAGAATAGGAGTGATGTTGGAAGGTGTTGGCTTTGCTCTGCAAATTGATGAGGATATGCAGTAAATGTGGCATAGGCTTTCATCTTTAAGGTCTCGCCTTTCTTTTTTTTAAATATCCTATTCTAGGTAGTGTTTGCAATTGTTGGACTATTCAGAAATACCAGTTGAAGTTACACAAGGGCTTTTATTATTAGAATGGGTATTTTGGCTTTGCAGAAAAAAATTTCAACCAACCTACTTCCTGATCTAAAGGGCAACCTGCTACCAATCAGTCAATTGCAGAAAATGTTGACAAAGTCTCACTCTCTGAGCTGATTTCACCCTCCATTTGAGCAACGTGATATTTTACAGATATGAGAAGCTGCTGTTTATCCCCTACTTAGGATTCTCCCAGTGCATTCATAAGAAGATGGTTGGAAATGGCATGAAACACAGGAAAGCTCTTCAAAGGAGCCTCTTAACATTTCCTTATTCCTGCTGAATAGAACCTGAAAAAAGCTATTGTTACATTTCTTATGGAGTTTCCCAGCGCCTCTTATAAATGAGCCATATTTAGTTTTAAACAAATTTCCTGAAGTAAACAGTATATTTCCCTGATTTTCATCTCTCTTGGTGAGCTTCCAAAAAACTTGGAAGTGAATTAGTGTGCAATTTGCATCCAAATCTTAGCCAAGGGGATGTGGTTTATTATAATACATGGTCCTTCTAATTATTGAATGGCCCAAGAAAACTCGGCCCAGGGTGCATCTGTTCTTGCTTGACCACACTGCCAAACATAATTTGGCAAGCAAAGAAATGTACATTGAGCAGACCTACAGTCTAATTTGCATTAGAGTTTGTGGTAATTATATGAAAGCTATAACTGAATGAACTTGTCCTCTCTTTTTAGATCACTTCATTTCTAAAAAAATAAACAAGAAGCAAGCCCCCTGAAGAAATTCCCTTTTTATGTGTCTTTGAGGTTTCTCAATGTGATTTAATCATCGCCCAAATGTTAGTTCTGCTTATACGTGAAGGGAAAACCTCTTTCCCACGTATTTCATGCAGACTTTCTTTTATTGTCCTTGATGTTTATGGGTTGACTGTGCATGTTTCAATATATATCTCATGTCATTGCTCAAGAGAGTGAATTAGGCTACGTCTGACCAGATATCTGCATTATTTTGGAATTTGCATCCAAGAATCAATAGATTGATTTTTTTCTCGTAATTATTTTAAGGAGTAATAAAGAATCATAGAAAGAGCTGTAAACTAGAAATATCAAAGTTCCTATTGCATTGTTTTCTTTGTTGAGCAGCCTTAAATAAATTACTTAGTTGCTCTGAGTCTCAGTTTCCTTATGTACAAAATGGGGATGTTGATGCCTGCTTTATCTGCCTTATGTAGTTGATGTGGGTGCCAACTGAAAGAAAAAAAGATTTAAAAGTGTTTTGGTGTAAAAAGTATACATGTCAAAGTTATTCAAAAGGATATTATTATTAGGTACATAGTAATACATACACAGAGCCTCTGGTGAATAATGTGGCATAGTGTATAAAGTACCCTCAGAGACCATGAGGGAGTCTGAACCTCCAGCTGGGGTGGGGGTTCTGGGAGTTGGGGGTGATGATGGCATAAATGCTCTAGAGCTGTGCTGTCCAATATGGGTAGCCACTAGCCACATGTCGCCAGTGAGCACTTGAAATGTAGCTAGTCCAAAATGAGATATGCTGTTAAGTGTAAAATACACACAAGATTTCAGACTTAGTATAAAAAAAGAGTGTAAAGAAATCTCATTAATATTTTTATGGTGATTGTTTTCAGTATATTGAGTTAAAACAATGTATTACAAAATTAATTGTCTCCATTACTTTTTAAATGTAGCCACTAGAAAATTGGAAATTACATACATGGCTGACATTATATTTCTCTTAGACAGTGCTGCTTTAGGGCGTGGAGCTATGGGATATCTGAATTATATCCAGGGCTAAAGCCAGAGTTGGGAACTAAACAGGCAATTGAAACACAAAGCAGGTACAAAGCAGCAGGGTAGTAACTAGGGACGCAAAGCTGGAACTAGTGGATTTGGAAGGGTAGGTAGGAAAAGGAATGTAGGGACATTTTTTGGAACATGTTGGAATCGTGCTTAAAGAAAGTCCTTGGCTTTCTTGGTGGGTGGAGAGGGAGCTGTTAAGGGCACCAACAAGTTTAGACGTATGTACCAGTATTATTCTTCAAAACCAATTATATTTAATAAAACCACAACAGTCTAGACCCTTCAGGGAATGCGTAATTTTTTGTGTTTGAGTATTCTGGTAATTTTAGTGTTTATCCTTTAAATGTCAAAGCTAAGACAAAATTTGAAGTATTTTGTGTGGAAGTATTTCTTAAAATACGTTAGAAACTTTTTGCCTTCTTGTACAGAATATACTGAACATAATTTTTGTGACATCCTATTTACCCAAGGTAATTATCACGGATATAAATTATAATTTTCCATACTACATTAATGATCCACACAATATTGTGGGGTTTGATTCGAGAGTGGCTGCTTGCTCCAAAACCAAATGGCCCCAGCGGAAATATGGTTCAAGTTATGTCTATTTTTATATTTCTCCACATTTCCTCTTGTTATCAGACTACCAGCCAGCACATTCTTGTACTCTCAATGTATCTGCAAATAGCAATCTTCACCAATTAATTTGTTGCATTTTATCTGTGGGACCGAAAATTGGAAAAAAGCACGTTCTGAACCGTAGAGAAAACAAGTGTAAATACGTTCTGAGAGAGGACCTGAGGATTCTCCTGCTATGCATAAGTTATGGTGATGGATTTTGTGACATTTTGGTTAATCACAGGCATTTTTTTTTGGTTTCAGTGTTGTGAGCTGTGAGGTAAGCTTGTTTGCCTATGAACTAAAGTTTCAAATATTTGAGGTTTAAATATGATACATTTCACTATGACACAGAGTCACAAATAATAGACCTGTTCTGGCTTGTCAAACAGGGTGCATCTCTTCCTATTGGGAAGGGGCATAATGCTTCCAGCTTGTTGAGATCCAACACTAAACTCTCTCTCTTAGAGCATCAGACTCATGCATCAATTTAGAACTATTGTTTCACATACTATTTCTTAGCATGGCATTCTGTGCAAGGTAATTGGGAAGAAGATGAGGTAAGAAATAGTGGCAAAATAGCTTTGCCAAATGCTTAGTAATGTCACTAATAAACTTACTTAGACTATAACACTCTGTTAAGCATAATCATATGAACTTCATGAAATACTCATATTAAACAGGTATTGATAAGTTTAAAAGTAGAAAGTCAGATTTCTGGTTAGGTCAGTGATCTTCACTTGATATTTTTATCTGTTTTATCATTAATCGTATGTTTAGTGAGCATAAAACCATTTCATCTAAACTTTATGTAACCAAAGTATGGGTTCAACAATTGTAGGTTAACTGAAACCTGTACAAAAAAATATGTTCCGATGCCCTACTTTCTCTCTGTCTGTGAAAGCTTAACTTGTTGGAGCTGCACATGCCACAAATTATAATCACTAATCGTTGAGTCTGAAAGAGCAACCAGTTTGTTATCACTAGGAGATGCCCATTTATTGTTTATCCACACAGGGCTGTGATCCCTGTGAGGTGACAGTACAGGTATAAATCCCAGGAGATAGTGCCACTGGGGTTAAGGGCATGAGAGACTGGAGCTAATCGTGTCTTGGTCATGTAACAGCTGCAGGATCTTTTCTTTCCGTTCTAAACACCTCTCTACTCACCTGTGATGTAGAGATGGTAATAATACCTACTCCCTGGCACCTAGTTAGAGCAGCATTATTATTATAGTATTTAGGCCCATTGACAGTTTTAAACAAAGTTGTTTAAAAACAACTTTTTTGCATAAATTTTTCTCTATAGTTTTTGCTTCTGAAACAGAGCAGCATACGGGTTTATTCGATATTGGGTTTTAGATGGATTCAAGCAAGGCTAAGGTGGCCAACTTTACAGAAAGACATCTATGGCCTGTGAAGAGAATCAGTGACGGCATACATAATGAGAAACCTCACAAAGAGTTGAAAAAATTTGACCCCAGAAAACAAACTATTGATTTGGTCAATATGGAGAGCTTATGTTCATGTGCCAACAAAGATACAGGTAGGTAGAAGAGTATGATGCAAGTATAAGCAATCCAAGACTTTGTAAAGGAATATTATTAGAGAGTAGAAATGATCAATAAACTTTCTGTCACCATCTTTAGCTTTTCATAACTAATATTACCACCAAAACTAAAGCGATGGAGGTTCCAAAATTGAAAAAAAGCATTTCTCCACAAATCTAGTGAAACAACTATTGAATTGTTTTAAATGTGTTGTTGGAATTATTCCTTAAATTAAAACTTATTATCATTGTTAGCATTATTAGTTTAATATGTGAGTGCCTCTACAAGTGTTTATTCTTATTTAATCTTTACAGCACCTCCTTTTTTATCCCCATTTTACAGGTGAAGAAACAGAGGCACAGAAGGGTCAATTAAATTGTGTTAGGTTACCTAGCCAGTAAAAGGCAGAGGCAATATTTGAACTTGGGCGGTTGCTCTTAATTATCAAGTGAGGATGGAATGATTCTGACAGCTATTCTAATGTAAACAATCAGCAGGGATCAATTTATATGACAAAGACTCAGGAATGATGATTGTATTAACTGCTCTGCTTTCTAGAATACATAGACTGGTCTATTTGCCCCAAATTATCTTTAAAATGTTTGTCAAAGCCATTGAATACCTACATATACAAGAATTCAAATCACTTTTGTATTGTTATTAATATTCATAGAAGTTCTATCCCAAAATATAAATAGGCACAAATCCTCCCTAAAGAGCCAGGATACTTCCTGAGGATCTTCATCTTTTTGATGAACTCCCTCTGGGGTTTACACTCATCCAGCCAATCTTTCTCTTACGTTGATGTCTTAGTCTGCTCAGCTGCTATGACAAACTACCAAAGTCTGAGTGGCTTATAAACAAGAGGAATTTATTGCTCACAGTGCTGGAGGCCAGAAGTCTGAGATCAGGGTGCCAGCATGGTTTGGTTCTGGTGAGGGCCCTTTTTCAGTTTGCAGACTGCTGACTTCTCATTGTATCCTCAGGTGGCAGAGAACAGAGAGGGGAAGTAAGCTCTCTGGTGGCTCTTATAAGGGCACTGTTCTCATTCATGAGGGCTGCACTCCCATGAACTCATCTAATTCTAATTATCTCTCAAAGGCACCACATCCTAATACCATCACATTCAAGGATGGATTGGGTTTCAACATAGGAATTTTGTGGGGACACAACATTCAGTGCATAACAGTTGAGTATAACCATAATTCATCCATCGGATCCAAATTCTAACTCTTCCATCAAATAAGTAAATTCTTTGACATTATCAGAGTAAATCACTATGTGAAAACAGTTTGAAAACCACCAATATGTAAATTAGTTATAACATTACTTTGACTCTCTATTTTCCTTGGCCATGTAATTCATAGGTAAATGTGGCTGAGTTTTAAGTTTTTTTGAGCAAGATTAGCCCTGAGCTAACTGCTGCCAATCCTCCTCTTTTCACTGAGGAAGACTGGCCCTGAGCTAACATTCATGCCCATCTTCCTCTACTTTATATGTGGGACGCCTACCACAGCATGGCATGCCAAGCGGTGCTGTGTCCGTACCTGGGATCTGAACCAGTGAACCCTGGGCCACCAATGCAGGACGTGTGCAATTAACCGCTGCTCCACTGGGCCAGCTCCTTAAGTTTTTTTAAATTAATTTTAATTTTTAAATGAATTTATGATATTTTAAATAAAAATAATCATAATAAATGTATTAAAAACTTTTAATAAATTTTTAATTAATTAAAATTTTAATTTAAGTTGTAATTTAATTTCATATCTGCCCACTTAGAATCTCTGAGACTCCAGGTCCATCAGATTCCTTTTAGGAAGTACTTACCCTCTGTTCAGCGAGACAAACAGTATGGCACCAGAGAACATAAGCTCCGATGGTGGTGTGAGGGCCTGAGATCTAGAAAGAGTAAGAGTTATTTTTGCCTCCTGCTCTGTAAATTATGGTAAGCTTCTGTGCAGTAAGGACTAGGGTCTTATTGAGCCATGTATCCACAGCATCAAGCCATAATAGGCACAATAAATATTTGTAGAATTGAATTCCTTATGATTGGAATTGACTCCATTGGTATGGTGGTGTTAGGGAGGAAGAGAAACTGTGTGTCAAACACTGTGTCCCAGCCTGGCCACTCCCCTAGCTTTCGTTCTTGTAGCCTGCAGAAGGTACAGGCTAAGGGATTCTGTTGTTGTTCAGAGTAAGGTGTGTATGTGCCGTAAGGGTGCTATAAAATCTTATAACCCATTTCCTGACTAGGTAACTAAGGGGCAGTGGGCTTGGTAAACAATTCCAGTTGTTCTTCACATGTAATTGCTAGACCTCCCCACACCTGGCTCTCAGCAATATGGGACAAAGGAGCATCAAAGCCTGTCAGGTCCCAAGGAATATCGAATACGCATCTCATAGCTGTACAAGATAAATGAGAATAATAAAATTCCAATCTGTGCTATTATTATTTCTTTCAATGCTACTTTCCATTTCTCTTTTAAAATTTATATTAAAGATGTATATGTGTAAATTAATAGGAATTCTAGTTATTCATGATGTAGTAATATGCTCCCTGTGACACCATTTTGATATTTCCTCTTTATCTCATATACACAGTATTTTATGGTGCTCTAAAATCTATACTGGAGAGACACAGTGCAGTCTAGATTACTTAAGGTCAAATTCTGTTCTTAGCCCTATAAGTGTTTAGAAAATTGAGATGAAAGAGGCTGATATTTTGGATTTGATATCACTCAGCAATACCCTGGAATGAAATCAGCTTTCCCTTGGAAGTCCAAAAGTAAACACCAATATCTGAATCTTATACTGAATCTAATATCAAAGTAATACTTAGACTGAGCTTGAGGCTGGAGGGAGTTTGGAAGAGAAACTCTTCTTTATACACAGACTGCAACACTCTAGTATGTCACACACTTCTAGGAAGACTTATTTAATTCACCTTGTCATGTGCTGACGTTTAATAAACACCTCATTCCTCTCCAGGTATTTTTAACAGTGAGCTGCAGAATATTAAATCCCTGGCCAGTTAACCGTGTTGAAATGACCAAACATTTGTCGAGCCTCTCTCTTGAAAAATAAGGCTAACAGAAAGACTTTCTATTTTGATATGATTGTCTTCATTCTGTCAACTGTATACATATGCACACCTGCCATGTACATTGCTCTCTAGGAGGGAACCATACTTTTTTGTGTTGGTAATGATGCTTCTATAACATTATGTGTAGGCTTCTATTTGATGACACATAATTCATTACTCTCTTTTATTGGTTAATATTTTTACAAGGATTTTTCCCCCCAGAACAATGCAAAATGTGCTTCCCTGTACACAGTACACATCTTCAAAGAATGCTAACACTTTGCAAATTTTCTGGCAAATGTGTAATCTGCAGAGAATATCCGCCTCATCTGACAAACACCATCTCAGCTCAGGAAGCCATGTTCAATCCGTCTATCAGATCTGACATTGGTGGTACCCGCACAGCCCTTCCCAGCACACACCCTGCCTTTAAAGGCCTTCCCATCCCTGTTGTTGGTCTCACAGATGATAGAGTATGACACTCCATAAACAATGAGCTAGGCCTTTTGTACGCTGCTTTGCTTTTCTTGGCTTCAAACTGCCACTGAATGTCAAATCAATTTGGCTCTCATTAGAACAGCTTTATATGTGCAAATGTATTTGGGTCTGGTTGCCACTTTTTTTTCCTATTTTTTTCCTCCTTTCCATTCCTCTTCTTCTCTTTGAGATGATGTAATTTTTCTCTAATCCATGCCAACGCCTGTTTTTTTAAAAGAGAGAGAGGAGAGAAAAAAAAGAAGAGAAAGAATAGTGAGAAAAAATGTCCAGTGTGCTGCCCTTTATCACAATCAGCACGAACACCAGGCTGGCATATTATGGCTTAAGTTTCCCCAGAACAAAGAGAAAAGGCCTTGTCACCATGATATTGTACATCATGGGGTGCAGATAATGTCAGGAGTCTATGTAAACCTTAGTTCCTGATGTCTGGAGAGACGGCTGTCGAGATAGAGCAAGGTGTGTAAGCCGGTTTTATTGATAAGTGATGAAGCCAGTAATAAATCTGATGCAGTGCTTAAGGAAGTCTGAGCCAGAGCACCATGTTTGATGGAAGACTGTTTTCCTCTTAAGTTGGGAGAAATAGAGGGCTACACCTTAGAGAAAAGCACAGACTGGAAGCTGAACAATGAACAGACAGCTGGAGAGAGACAGATGAAAACACAAGCTAGAGTCTGGTTATACTTTTTATATTGATCTGTATACAGTTTTCAGTTTATGTGAGAGTATTTCCTCGCTAGTACATGGACTTTGAGGTCTCTGATTCAAATAAGTCATTTTACTACTAAAAAGAAAATATATGTGGTATCTGACTGCAGCTGGATCTTTGACTTCACTGTTAGATAGGCTTGTTGGGTTTATTCATGCAAAAGAAATATGAAGTAGGGTGGTTTGGATCTAAATTCGTAAACCAGGTAATTATCACAATTCCTTTTTTTCCTCCCCAAAGACCCAGTACATAGTTGTATATCCTAGTTGTAAGTCCTTCTAGTTCTTCTATGTGGGATGCCGCCACAGCATGGCTTGATGAGCAGTGTGTAGGTCCATCTCCAGGATCCAAACTGGCGAACCCTGGGCCACCAAAGCAGAGTGTGTGAACTTAACTACTTGGCCATGGTGCCAGCCCCCCCATAATTCTTAATATGATGTGATGTTCCTCTTTCTGAGAAATTCAGGTATTTGAGAGTTCACAAATATGTATGTGTTTATATGCATACTTATTCATTTATCGAACACCTATTGTATGTACAGTTTCTAGGTCTTGGGGTGCACCCATGTACAAAATTTAAAATAATCCCTGTCCTTGTGGAGCTTATATTCTAGTGGGGGGATACAAACAATACGTAATGAGCCTAAGAAATAATTGAAATATTAAGTCTGTTAAAAGTGATGTTGTAAAAAAAGTTGATTAGGGTAGAAAAGATTAACAATTGTTGGCTGTGTTTGGTTATAATTTTTAATAGGGGATTGGGGTAGACATCATTGAGAAGGTGATTTTTGGACAAAGACTTGGAGGAGATAAGGAAGTGAACTGTCTGAAAATCTGAGGAGGAAGGTACCAGGCAAAGTTCTGATGTGGGAGCAAGACAGAATACACAAAGGGCAGTGTGTCCAGAGAACATGAGCCAAGGAGAGAACAGGAGGAGGGCCCATCAGAAAGGTAATGCAATATTCTATGGGCCATTGGAAAGCCAAAGATTTTGTACTTTGAGCAAAATGGGGATTTATTGGAAGGTTTTGAGCAGAGGAATTATATGACGTATAGGCCATGCATTTGTTTTTATGAAAGCATGTTTGCTCAGAATGTAACCAGTTTGGAGTTTATAGAATTTCTCAGGAAGCCTGATATATGAAGAGGAGGTAGGTGAGGGCACTTTAGCCCGTTTGTGGACTTCTGGGAAGGACTGCTAATAGGGTTGAAAACCAAACTTGTATCAGAAGAACTCTCTTAGGATGTCAGAGCCAAAATCTTGCTGGGTGAGTTATTGGAGATGTAACCAAGAAAGTAGAAATAATGACCTATTCAGGATCCTAGAAGTAGGAGCACAGGATTTATGTTGACTTAAGAAAATTAAGTAAGATTAATCTTCCTGTCTAACTAGACAGCCTTGGGTTTGTACTCCAGCTATGTCACAATCTGTGTGGTGTTAGGCTAGTTACTTAATATCTTTGAACATTTGTTTCCTCATAGACAAATGGGGATAATAATAATAGCTGCCTTGCATAATTGTTTTGAGGGTTAAATTATATATCCTGTGTGTGCTTGGCATAAAGTATATGCTCAACATACTGTAGTTTTCTTCCTCTGTATCATCCATGGAAATCGTACTCAAAAAATATCTTCAAAATCTTCGAGACACGTCAGTGATGACTTGAACACTGTGGAAGAAAACCACTACAAAATAGAAAATGTATGTTTAAGACAGGCTCCCACAGTCGCCCAGGCAAGTGATACATAAAGATTCACTTACCTATACATTTCTAGGCATCCCAAACCATAAAAGTCACAATGCAAATCAAAAGTACTAGAGATACATGAACAAAATGGCTTCTTTTGATAGACATTTGTCTGGATATTTCATAAACAGCTGCATATTCAACTCAACAAATATCTGTTAAATATAGCTATGTGAGCATATAGGTAGAATAAAGCATTGTCCTTGCCCTTCAGAAGCTTCTTGTCTGGTAGAGGAGTTCCCAGTCATTCATGATTAGCTTTCTCCTCAATTGTGGAGTTTCAACTCATTAATTTTTTCTATTCTGAATAATAATGTTATCACTACACCTTCTAGAAATATTCCTTTTATTTGCTTGGTTGACAAGCAGTTACTATTTTGTAAATGAGTGGGTATGAAAAGATGGGGAGAAGCATTTCTGTTGTTATATCAATGGCCAATTGTAAGATTCATCATTCTCCAGAAGATTAAGTTTTCAAGGTTAGGGTAGCTGTACTCAAAGGTGGTGTTTGGATGGTAGGGGTGAGTTAAGAGACTTATTCTGTCACTGACAGTAAAGAGAAAAATACTTTAATTCACTGTTTTTTGGCAGATACAAGTCAAAATCTTCCTAGAATTGTTTTAATAAAACTGAAGAGGAAAAATGAAGTAAAACTTTTAAGCCCTGAAGATTCTTAAAAATAGTCTTTAAAGGATAGAAAAAAGAACAGAAAAATTCCTTTAAATTCCTGGGTCCCACAAATGAGATTTTAGTAGTGGCAAGTAAAACATATTGATTGGCACCAAAGTATAAGATCTTTGTCACCATCTGTTTCCTGATTGTGTCAGCAAGTATTTTTTCCCTATGAGAGTGTGAGAATACACCATAGCCTAAAAGTATCAATGTGTCAATTATGCACCACATTTAAAAGTTGGAAGCCCAGTTCATGAAAGTCAGTGACAAAAGTCCTGATTCCTGTTTCTTTCTGAAGTGAAATCCTTGCACTTCATTCATTTTGCAACCTACAAAAAGACCGATGACTACAGGGTGGGGTGGGGAGCTGTGGCAAAAGGAGGGGGGAAAAGTCATCTTAAATGAATATTTATTTCAAACCTCCCTCATGCAAGTCGCTTTACTAGGATATGAAGTAATTATGAATGCTATATGCAAATAATTTTTAACAAGTATGGAGTGACAGGGAGGAATAGAGAAATAAAAGGAAAGAGGGTACAGAAAGAGAGAAGTAAGAAAAGAAGAAAGATGGGTAAACAGGCAAACATTCACAAGTCTAGGTTAGAAAAATGAAAACAAGAGACAGTGAGGGAACTAGTTGAAAAATTAGGCCACAAACAATGGAAGTTGAAAACGATGGGATCTTTCAGAAAAATTCAAAGTCCATCATTTTCAGGCTCAAATCAAGATTATCCCCACTTCTCTTCTCTCTTGTCTAGTAATTTTCCTGTTATTGCTTAAATTTGACTTATGATATCCTTTTTCCCTCTCTATTATGATCACTGCTATTGTTAATCACAGCTAGTGGTTAACTAGGCTGATTTTCTGTGAGTTCCTGCACATGGCACTCTAGGTTCTGGGTAGAGAGAACCCCCTTCCTTTGTCTGCTCTGATTATTTTTTGTTGTGTCTGTAGCCGGCCGTTGGTGGAGCTGTCAGTTCCCATACATTCTCTTACCCAAGAGTGTTGCAATAATGTGCTGAGGCATGACTGGAGGAGTGACCTGTATTCAGGTCAGGTGGTCACAGATACAATCTATCTACTCAAGAGTTTCTTCCTTTTGTGGTAAATCCTGGGAAGTTATTTCTCTGGGTTGGCACAAATTCTTCCTTTATTTTGGAGATAGGAGATTTCCCACAGCATACTCAGTGCTGTTGAAACATAAACTGAGGTATATTAAAAATTTTAAGAGTTTATTTGAGCAAAAATCAATTTGAATCAGGCAGCACCAAACAGGAAGTGGTTAGGAGCGCTCTGCCAACAGGAGCTACAGGAAAGACATATAGAGAAGATGCAGAAGCAAAGAAAGAAAATGATTTGATTGGCTATAGCTTAAAGCCTGGTTGGCTGTTTGTGATTGGTTGTCCGCAGGTTTTGACTTCTAACTGTGAGGCATTTATAGGCTTAGATTTTTGCTTACGTAGGCTGCCATGACATTAGAGCCACCTCAGTCTAATGACCTTCTTGTTTAATTAATTTAACAGTGCCTCAAATCAAAACTCAGTGTCAAAACATAAGGATTTGTGTTCTAACAAAGGAGTGCATAGACTTATAGAGACAGAGGCCCGGCTGGAACAATCAAAAGCTTGTGCCAAACAGAACAAATGCATGCCACTCTGCTTTCTTGTCCTCCCCTGGCTTAACCTGTGGCAGGAACACCTTCCCTAGTGGGAAGACCAGCTCTGCATTGCAACGAGCCGTGCCCTCAACTAAAGTCTGGGTCTTCAGATGTACCAGGAGAGTAAACAGTCAAATTCTCTGTTCAGGTTTGATTAAATAGAATATTAGAGTCTGCCAGATGGGTCTCTTGGTATACTCTCAAATTGTATATAACCATAATTTAAGTTAAATTTGTTTGTGTGAGTCTGGAAACCATGGGATACTTTGGTATTGTGAGTTTGATTTGTGTTCAATACACTGATTTTATGAGGAGAGGAGAAAGTAAAGAGCCTTTTGTCAGAGAAATATCAGATAAAGTATCAGAACCATTAGAAAACATAGTCACTCCTTCATTCATTTATTCAACAAAACTTAAATTGAGCACCTTCTATTTGCAGGATGCCATAAAAAGTGCTGGATATATAATAATAAATAGGTTACCTGGAAACTCACATTTCACTAAAGGAGAGAAAAGCTAAGTACAGAAATTAATAAAAACCACATCATGGGTGAAGGGGGTCAAAAGGTAAAAGGAAAAACAAATAAATATGGTGCGTTACCCGGTGGCACAGCGATTAAGTTCTCATGCTCCACTTCGGCGGCCCTAGGTTCACCGGTTCGGATCCTAGGTGTGGACACGGCACCACTTGGCAAACCATGCTGTGGCAGGCATCCCACATATAAAGTAGAGGAGGATGGGCACGGATGCTGGCTCAGGGCCAGTCTTCCTCAGCAAAAAGAGGAGGATTGGCCACAGATGTTAGCTCAGGGCTAATCTTCCTCAAACAAACAAACTAAGCAACATAAATTTAAAAAACCCCACATCATATTATAATACTGCTATGAAAGAAAGAAGCAAATAACCTAGACAGAGTGAAGGATAGGGACAGTGGTGTAAGAGAGTAAAGCTAAGTGTACCTGAACTGATAACAAACTGAGACATGAAAGATAAGATATTGCTAGTTTTTCCAAATGTTTCCAATGACATGCCATTACTTTCTTAATAAACTACTTAGACTGAGAATCAATGATCTGACAATATCCTCCCTTTCCATCTTTATCTTTCTCTACTTGTCCTTATTACATATTGTACTTGGAACAAATGGAACTACTCATTATTTCTCATATACACCCTCTGCTTTCTGGACTCAGCATCTTCACTCATCATTCCTTCTGCTTAGCGCACACTTTTCCAGGACTTTTGGAAGCCCGAATCCTGTTGCACATCAAGATCAGGCTCCAATGTTGCCTCCTTTGGTCCTTCTATCCTGGTCCTCTGGGCTCCTCAGTCTTGTCTTGGGTTCCCCCAAAAGCAAATCCTGTAACCTGGATTGAGTATAAGGAGTTTTTTTTGGAAGGTTACCTTAGGAAGCATTTTGTATGAGGAAATAAGAGATGGAAGAGAAAGATGCCAATAAAGAGCATATTCTTGAGTGGCTTTCCACCATGGGCAACTGGTGCTTAGTCTTGCTGGGGAGCTCTGAGAGACTGTGTGAAATATGGTTCAGAGTTTTCCCTCTGAAGAGTGAGGAAGGTGAGGAGCTATCCCTCATTGGTTAGAGCTTGCTCCTGGAGTGGTTAGCATTATCTTTACCCTAATTTTGTCTATTTGATATCCTTTCCCTTCCATGACAATTGTGCTCATTCTCCAACAGCTGGACTAGGGAGGTACTACCTGACAATTTAGGGCTCTGTTTTATTATGAGTGGTGGGGAATAATCCCAAGGTTGTGCAAGAGCCTTGTGCTCTCTGGCTTAACTTTTTGCTTTGTTTCCAAAAATAGTTCTCTAAAATGTTTATATAGCCTGCCAGTGCTGACAGAGCCTATTAAACTCCCTAAAGGGTGCTCCCTTAGGTAAACCTTCCTCAACTGACACGGAGTTTTTTGTTTTGTTTTTTTTTAAGAAATTACTTTTTTTTTAAAGATTTTATTTTTCCTTCCAAAGCCCCCCCCGGTACATAGTTGTGTATTTTCAGTTGTGGGTCCTTCTAGGTGTGGCATGTGGGATGCTCCCTCAGCGTGGCCCGATGAGAGGTGCCATGTCCGCACCCAGGATTCAAACCGGTAGAACCCTGGGCTGCCGAAGCAGAGTGTGCGAACTTAACCACTCGGCCACCGGGCCGCCCCTGACAGAGAGTTTTTTAAGAAAATGATTTTGAGATACTGCCCATATGAATGTGGCAATAGAGCTTGAAGTAGAGGGGAGAGGTAGTACTGATACGCTGGGCCTTCTTGGGGTTCCTTGACATCATGAGAGTCCAGCCCAAAGCCCTGGGACAAGGCATTCCTCAAGTGTTAGAGATCTTCCCTATTGAATCCGGTGCCTGTAAAAGAGATTACGTTCAAGTCCTCTTTTTGTTCCTAGAAAGGAAGCATTTGAAATTTGAACCTTGAATAGCGTGTTTGGATGAGAGGCTTCAGGAGGAGCAAGTGTCCATCCCATAGTATCTGAGATATCCCACAGAAAGCCTGGGGCCATAGCAGTAGATGTTATACAAACTCTTATGCTTGATCCAGTCTTCCTAAAGGAAGAGGGCTTCAGGCCTCTGGAGAGACCATTGGGAGTATTCAGAGTACCAAGGCTATTATGGTGCTGATTATGTTTCAATAAGAAAGTGTCCAGCTGTGAATGGCAATAAAAGAAATTGTTGTAGATAACCTTAGCAAAGGGAACTGTCTCTAGGTTTAAAACGTATTGATCATGCCTTGAGTCAAAAGAGTTCTGCTTAACAAAGAGTTTTAGAAGTTCTACCTGCCTGCTAGTAGCCATGGTCCCTGAGATGGTAACTTTATTTATTCGTTTATTTGAGTTAGCATTGATTTATAGCATTATATAAATTTCAAATGTACATCATTACATTTTGGTTTCTGCACAGACTATATCATGTTCACCACCCGAAGACTAAGTACCATCCGTCACTGTACACATGTGCCCTGTGACCTCTTTTGCACCACTCCTTCCCCACCTTCCCCTCTGGTGATCACCAATCTAATTTCTGTATCTATGTGTTTGTTGTCATTGTTTTTATCTTCTTCTTATGATTGTATCATATGGCATTTGACTTTCTCCATCTGGGGACTTACTTCATTTAGCATAATACCCTCAAGGTCCATCCATATTGTGGCAAATGGCAAGATTTCATATTTTTTTTATAGCTGAGTAATATTCCATTGTGTATATATACCCTATCTTCTTTGATAAGTCCATTTATAAAGGACTTAGGTTGTTTCCAAGTGTTGGCTATTGTTAATAATGCTGTAATGAACATAGGGGTCCATATATCTGATTGATGAAAATTATAAGAAACTAGAAACTGCCTTCCAAAGAATGAAGTTTTTGGTAAGGCTCACCCAGAGTCAGATACTTCACCCTGAATGTAGCATCAGAAGAGTCACAGATGATATATTTCCCCCTCACCCCCGACTGAATTCCAAATTGCAGAAGAAGAAAAACTCATAACTCAGAAACATGACAATGTCATCAAAAATACATGAATTATCAGCTGCATAAATTGTGAAACAAGTCATTATTGTATTTTTTCGCCTGTATAAAAGTATGAGAATCATTTCCATCAAGATAAGAAATAAAAACACAGAGAAGCTATGGGACCTGGATGAAATTGGACTCTTTACTAGTTATTAATGACCTAGAGTTAAGAGAAAGAATTATGACCTAGATACCTCCTAAGTTCTATCACCCTCAGAGTTGATACTTTGTGCCGATGTCGTAGCACTTAGCTTTTTACTGTCACATTCACTCATAGATACAATTCAAGAGAAGATATTTTGGGAGGCCTAGATTTGCTGTTTGCTGCATTGGCTGCATGGCACTTACTGTCAAACCATAGTTTACTTCATGCTTCCTTTTCACGTTTATGACCCATCCACGTGTTCGGATGCCCTCATCATGGAGACATGCAAAACCATGAAAATAAATCTGATTTTTAAAAGCTCTATCCACAGACCAGCTCTACTCTTTTCATAGTTTTCTTATATTCTAAAGTTTCTAAAATGAAAAAGAGATGAAATATTACCCATGTCCTAAAGTGATTTTTACATTTTACTTTTCAAATGATCATACAGTAAAATTGATTTCTTTGGTGTAAAGTTCTACAAATTTTAGCACATTGGTAGATTTATGTAACAATCACTATGATCATGATACAGAACAATTCTATCACCCCCCCAAAGCCCCTTGTGCTATCCCTTTATAGTCACATCTTCCCCTTCCTTCAACAGCCACTGATTTGCTCTGTATAACTATAGCTTTGTCTTTTTGAAAATGTCATATAAATGGGATAATGCAGTATGTTATCTTTTGAGGCTGATGATCTTGATAGACTAGATAATAAAAGTCAGTGAGAGGTACATTCTAGACTGTGTGACATAGAAAAGTGGTAGAAAACCTCAAGGCAATATTACTCTTGGACTAGGATTGGTCAGGACATGCTTCATGGGAGAAATCAAGTGCAGAGCTTGGGTCTCAGAGAAGTAGGGAATTTGTATTAATGGCAAAAACAGGGGATAGCATTTCATAGAGTAGAGAATGATAGTAATATGTAGTTAAGGAAATGAGGAACCAATGTGATTAGAAAGGGAGAATCCAGGCATCTTTGTTGGCTCTTAAAATGGAAAGCAAAATGAATAAAGCAGTGGTAATTGAAGATTAATTAGGCAGAGATGTACAAGATGTGTTACCTGGGTATTTGGAAGATAAAGATGATGCTTGAAGCCTCAACAGCTCTATGAAGGAGAGAAACAGAAGGCAGTTAGCATGGGGTCAAAGACTAAAACTTAAGTGAGTGCTGGGTCTTGAGGGGAAGGAGACCTCTGGAAGATTTAGCAAGGAACAGAGGAAGAGCAATTGTGGAGGATAGATGAGAACCAATTCTTAAAAGGGAGGCAGGTAATCAAAACATTAAATGTCATACAGAATTTGAAAGAGTATGGTGTAGAAGAAACCATTGGTGAGGTTGGAGAAATTTGTTTGCAGTGGAATTACGGAGATAAAGGCCAGATTGTGATGGGGTTTAGTGGTTCCCTTGAAAATGAAGGTGAAGAAATCAAGGCAGACTTGGTTGTGAATTGGCCCCGTGTCTAGAAAGAATGGTGGGATCAAGTAAAGGGTTTACAAGTTGAGAAATAAGCATAAGCATTGAAGGCAGGAAGGAATGTAGTGAGTAAAAACAACAGAGCCAAGAAATCTCCTTCAGGATCTAGAGCTTATGAGGAGCAATTTTAGTCAAATTACCTTTGTATGTATTTTATCTGATCAAGTTCACGTGTCAAATGGACTTCCAATAGCCTCCATCTGCTTCTCTCAACACCACAAAAAGCAGCCCTATTTCAATTGTTTCTTTTACTTAAGTTTTGCAGTTGTCACTTACAAATGTAAGTACTTTAATTTATAAAGACTTTCATAAACATTTTTATTTCACCTACTAATAATATTTAGAGTGATAATAAAAACTACTACAGTGTAGCAGTATGTGAAGATTTTTCCAACTTCGTTATAAAGACACCATAGTTCTCTCCTGAAATTTAACCACGTCAATCACACAGTAGTATCCCAAAGCATTTGCCTCCAATTTTCTTGAATCTAAGAACCTCTCATAGTTGTTGGTATCTAGCAAGCTGAAATTTTAAACAAGGCTTTGCTTGCAACCAAAACTGATTTCTGTAATTCTCTCTAGCATGGCTTTTCTGACAAGGCTATTTCTAGATTACCCAGTGTTTGGGCTTTGCGTGTATTGCTTATACAACTTTAATTCTTGCCTCTAAGCTGCAACCTGGTCCCTCTGCCAATCATGGCTGGAAGCATCTTCCCATGTTATGAACCTTTTCATCAGCTGGGCTCTACCAATCACTACTATCGACCCTCTACTTCTCATGAAATAAAAACAGAGATTTCAAGGGCTTCTTGACATTTTGCTCTGGTTCCCTGAAGACCCATCTAGGACACCTCCATGGATCCGCTTTACTCTGTAAGGATGATCTATTTCACAAAGACCTTACCATAACTCAAAGTAATCTTTAAAATAAACCTTGCAGGACAGGCTAGGGCATATTGATTACCTTTCCTCTACGCTCTTGTCCTGGATAGCAGCCAACCAGACTCCTGTGAATTCTAGAAACTTATAACTTTCTATTAAAGAAGGATGGCAGTGTAGTACAGCTAGCACCTGATGTCCAACCAGAATTTAAAACTGTTAATCCCTGAGACTCTTCAGATGCCATTCTCTCTTAGGCTGATGGGTATGTAAATTCAGCTCTTAATATTTGCAAGGGGCAAGGTTTTCATAAAAACTTTATAAATCTATGTGTATACTACCAGGAATTTACATCCTTTTCAGTTTAGTACAACTTTCTAAATTTATTGAACAATCAAAATATGGCAGAGGAACAATCAAAATAATGAGGAACTATGTTAGTCTCTGTAGTTGATTATTGCACACATTCCAAAAAGTCCAAGGTATATGGTGAGTGTCACTGGGCTCTGCTTTTATTTTTGTAGAGAGGTAATGAGCAATGGGAAATGTGAGCTGCCTTTGCCTGACAGGAGATACGAACTCCCTAGAAGATGGATGTCTTGCAGAGACAAAGTGAAACAAAGACTTTCCCCAATTGGGCTCTGGGTCAGACCTGTATGAAGATGCAAAAATCAGTCACCTACATGCTACAATTTACCAGTCACCTCTGCTTCCAATTTCTCTCCTGAGACACATGTCAGGGGGTCTGAATTTCCTAATTAAAGTAATATATTTGAATTAAATATTACCTTCTTCCACCAGGTTCTGTTGTGAGAGGTAACACAGTAATTCATTAACATGTTAGTACAAATTAGGCTATCAGATTTATCTTTTGCCATGTCAAGAGTGATCTTAGGTACATGAGAACATTGGGTTTGAAGGAACGGCACACAGGCGAAGGGCAGTTAGGGTTCATTCAGAAAGAGGAGTCAAAGCTAACAGTTTGGTAAAGTCTGCTTTGGTTGCTTTTGCTAAGCTGGTGGTGATTCTGTGCTGAAATGTTGTTGACTCCTTTTGCAGACAGGGCCATTGGAGTCCTATGTGCCTGTCTCAGTGAAGAATGGAAAGGGAGGCAAGACTGTACTGTGTGACGGCAGAGAAGGCAGTTCAGACCTCCAAAATCATTGGCATTTTTTTGCCTTATATAAAGGAAAAAATGGTAAGGATTCCAAAATTCATAAAATTAGAGTAAATTATCCTACATTTTTTTATTATAGTGAGAAAACCCATGTTTATTACACAGTGGCTCCCTTGCTCATTACTTTGTAAAAAGTGAAATAACTGCAGGGAAGCTATCTAATGTTTCAGGAAATGAAAAAAACCGTCTTCATAAAAGCCCTCCTTAAACTAGGTCACCAGTTTTTGGAAGCAAAGAGGTCGATAGAGAATAATGTCAGGAGAAAAACTGTATACTCTATGCTGAAATCTGAAGGAACTGTTATGCAGGGAATAGCTACAGGGCTTTAATGCTCAAATTGAATTGAGGAATAAAGAATCATGCGTGGATGCCAAAGAGAAAGGTCAAGTGAGACAGGAGAAAATGAGGGATTTACCAAAAGGCCAAGAACATCCCTGAGAACTAAGAGGGAGCAGACATCCAAAAAATGAATTAGACCAAACGTCAGTGGAGAATAAAGCAGTAGTGGTGTAGTAAGAGATTTGTTCTAGTAATGGGGATAGAATATAGCGAAGGGAAGATGAAGTGTTGGGAAAATTGGATTCAAGGGTGCTCACCAAAGGACTTTAAAAGAGATGGTTAACGAGAAGTGCAATCATGTGCTGGTATGAAATTATAAATGACAGAGAGGAAAAGAGGAGATAGCTAAATAACTTACTGTTGTTGCATAGGAGATCTCAAATGAATCCATGTTTCCAACAGTCATTAGCAAAACATGGAGAAAGGTTATATGACCCAGGGTCAATATAGAGATTGGCACAAATTAATTAGAATGAGATCAGGAAACTAAAGGCAGAGGGAGTGGAGTCAGGTGAGAAGGTGGGTGACCAAAAAGAGCTTGTTTTCAGTTATGCTTAGAACAGGACAAACTAGAAAGACGTTGGTCTTCTACTAGGAGCAAATGGAGAAAGAATAACAGTTAAAGCAGAATCACTTAATCCCAATTTTGTTTCTTCTCTGTGAAGAAGGGATAGCTTAGCACAATTGAGAGAGAAATTTATCTGTGAAAATGGTTAGATAATACTCAGATGCTCTCAAGATCTACCTAGTATCCTTAAGAAGAAATGAGTTTTTGTGGATCTGATTCTATGCTATAATCATAATGAATAATAATAGCCATTTTCTTATTTTGGTATGACTACTTAAAATTATGCATGTTCTTTATAATACCTTTAGGTCAGTGATTATTAAACTTCTTGACCCTAACCTTCAGGAAGAAATAATTTTATAATGCATCCCACTATACTCACACATACATAACTGAAACAAAATTTTCATAAGTATCTGTCTTTACTACTTGAGTTGTTTGGATCTAATCTAGTCTATTCTATTCCTTTTCTCAACAATGGGAGCTGTGACTCACTAAATTGATGTCCTGATTCACCATTTGGGTGGTATGTCGTGGTTGGAGAAGCACTGGCCTAGATTATGGACAGGATATTGGCTAAATAGATTTGGTCTTGTCATTTGTTCCTTTGTTACTAAAATGTATTTTGCCATGTTCTTATTATTGAAAATAATTTTTGTCTTTACTTTTTCCTTCATAAAATAAGTAGCTTCATGGGATTCAATATCATGTGGCTTGATTGCAAATGTCTGAGCTAAACCCTCGACTTCCAACCAAATATTGACCTGTTTTAGGGTTAATTACAGATGAAACTGAACACTGTTCCCAGGGATAAACTTTGCAGTCAATACTAACGCAATAAATATCAATTCAATAAATGCTAATGCAATAAGTGTAAAAAGTACTTTGCAAACTACTTTTAGAGTCCTAAAGTGAAATATTTGAACATAAAACCATATTTAAATATATCAGGAAACAAACACTTAAAGGAAACAGTTACTGAATATGCTTGTGAATTGAACAGCCACTCTCATTGTTCAATTTTTCTGCTAAATTTTTAAAACAAACTTTCTAAAGAAAACCACAAAAACACCTATATGAGCCCAATTATCTACACCCCTTCTTTCTCCAAAAGAAATGTTTTCAATATACTCATAAATAAGTTATAAATATTTATAAATTATTTTCCTAAATAGACGACATATCCTGTTTGAATAATGCACCCAACCTAACTCTAACTTCATTTCATATCTCTGAGTTATTTGTCCTTTATAGATGCCCAGGGTTCTCAAGTCTGGCCAAAGTTTGCTATACTAATTCCATGGTCTACAACTCTTAGTCCATAGGGTTTGACATTGCCATAATGTTGAACAGCTATTTTACATTGATTTATTGCAAGACTCTATACTTTCTTTGTACTTTCCCGCCTGTTTTATTTTGAAGCAGAATTTAGGTCTAAGAACCGTATTTAGAATGGGCCTGAGGACCACAATAACCAAAATTACCTTCTGTGACCTCTATGTTGCTACTCTTCTGTTCAAAACTTTTACCTTGTATGTAGCAGATAGTCATTTAAGCTTACATTTCTGAATCTCTTTCTCCAAACTTCTCTCATAGTAACTTCCTTACATCCATCTTCTTATTCAACCAGGTTGTTTGACGTACCAATTCTCAAATATACTTTGCATTTGCCTACTTGTATATCTTTGATTACTGAGGTCACTATCAGATATGACCTTTTCCCTGTCCAAATCTTTACTGATTCTCCAACCAAATCCCACCACCTTAAAACAAAACAAAGCAACATTTTTGCCTATGTCTGTTCAAGGTTCTTGTTCTTGTCTCTGAATTACCTATTACCTGTACAACTTACTTACCAGTTAAGGCAAGTATAAAATGGTATAGTGTTTGCTTCTCTTGAACTTTTAGGTAACTTTTCACTTATACATATCTTTCATGTTTGTGTACATCATTAGATCCACTGATATCATTTATTCATTGCTATATTTCACAAAAATTTGTTGAGTACTTGCTATGTATCAGACGTTGTGCTATGAATTAGCTTATGTGTTGACATTAAAATTTTACATATATTTCAAAATATGAAGTAATATGACAGTCTAGGGCTTGTTCATATTTCTCCTAGGAGACTGCCAGAGAATGGTGATATTCACCAAAAGTTTACATGCTCCTCAATATTTCCCAGCTCCCAGGCATTTGGGTGGAGTTGTATGACTAATTCTTGCTAATAGAATATGAGCAGAAGTAATGTGTCATTCCAGTTGGAGGCAAGAGAGAGTATGAGGTATATTAAATCTCCATGGCTAGAACTGAAAGACTTTGAGATGGCACAGTTGTAAGTGAGAATCAGCCTACTTCTCTGAGTCTCCACTTGAAGAGACTAGCACAGAATAGCCATGCACCTGCATCAGCATGTGACGTGAATGAGAAATACGTCTTCATTGTGTTAAGCCACCGTGACTTGGAAGTTTGTTTGTTACTGAAGCATAGCCCATTCTATCCTGATTACTAGAGCAATGATTTTATTTGTGTATGTTGATAATCAGATCATTAAAGATAGTTGAATGATGTCAATGCTGACTCAATTATAGAATCCTCAAGAGTCGAGATTTTGTGCTCATGTATATCCTTTTCAGTGTCCAGACCAGTGCTAGGTACATAGCAGGCTTTCAGTAAATATTTGTTGGCTGGTTAAATCAACTCAGAAATCATTAGGTGATAAAGTCCTGAAAGTATCTAGGATACACATGTAGAGTTAGAAGCAGAATTTAGCAAAGAGAATGAGATTAAGGATTAGCAAATGAAAATTGCTGCTGAATTTGCAGAATTTCTACATTTTTTTAATTTTAATTTTTGTTTAAGATTTTATTTTTCTTTTTTCTCCCCAAAGCACCCCTGGTACATAGTTGTATATTTTTTTAGTTGTGGGTCCTTCTAGTTGTGGCATGTGGGATGCTGCCTCAGCATGGCCTGACAAGCGGTGCCATGTCTGTGCCCAGGATCTGAATCAGCGAAACCCTGGAGTGTGTGAACTTAACCACTCAGCCATAGGGCTGGCCCCAGAATTTCTACATTTTTAACTCTGTTAGTAATGCCAAGTGGTAAACTGTTTTCTGTGATTTATTGGGAGCAGGGGATAGGTGTGGGCTAGTGATAAAATTCTGTCAATCTTTTATACGCATCAATCTTTATTCTCTAAGATACTAGGCCCCTTCTGTTGGAGAATGATAGGAGTTTCAGCTTCTCAGTTAGCTCTTTGAGAGTCTCCTGTCTAGCTGTTACTTCCTGACTCAAAGGGCGTCTTCTCCATATGGTTGGTAGGATCATGATAAACAGAGTACAAGGAAGGGGAGCATTCTCCCTATTGAAAAAGTAGAAATTATTTCTCCAATCATTATTTTCTTCCATCCTCTGTCATGTGACCTGGGCCAGTTCTTTCTATTTTCTCTAGGGCAAATCAACATTCCAGATCCTTGATGGAGGGTAGGAATTTTGTCTGTTGGATATTTAGCTATGGAATCAGACTGGGGAAAATGTGAATACAGCAATTAATTGGTTTTCTTTTAAGGATATAAAATGATAGGGAATATCTATCTATCTCCAGATAGAGATAGATATCTAGATATCTATAGATAGATGTCTCTGGTCATTTTATCTCAGTACTCTTAATTAATCTTGAAATTATCAAGCAGAATAAACTAAGGATAATACACTGAAATGACGGAACAGGCGTGTGCCTGGTAAATAGATCATCCAAAAAAGGAAAAAGAAAGACAATCCTTGAGTAAATATTTACCACAAAAAGAAACTATTATTGAATGATATGCTCCTTGTATAAATATGAATCACCCAGGCACAAAAATGTAACAGAGTTGAGAAAGTAAATCCAGCCTCAAAACAATTCCCTCCTCTGCTTTTTGCATTGTCTGTTTATTTATTATAAAATGTTATCTCTTTAAATCTTTTCAGCAATCTCAGAGAGGTAGCTTTTATTGTCTGCAGATTGGAGATGAGGGAACTTCAACCCAAAGGCATGACATTGCTTGCTCAGGGCCACTCAGCTCCTCCATGGTCGGGCTGGCCCAAGCTCATTTTTGCTGACTCCTAGTCTGGGGCTCTTTCCACTCCATCACATTTTAAGATGTATGAAGATCTTTACTCTAAGGCCAATCAGAGATATGACAGCTTGGTGTAGGGGAGGGAGACAAACCAGCAGATTTTGCCACTGCAGTTCACTGATGGCCATAGATGCCCTAATATCTCATTCAGGGCCACATACACTTGAGACACAAAAAAGCACAGTTCAGCTCCATCCCTTTGATGCCTTTGGGCATGACCCTCCCAGACAATCAGGTGCAGCCCCCTCCCTTGCATAGATGATGGCCTTTCCTGAAGGCTATCAAACATATCTGCTGAGACTGCACTAAATAAAATGGCTGTCACTAAGCCATCTGGTGCATTTGAGCTTTCTTTCCCCTCTAAGATGCAAGTTTTCAGTTTGCACAGCACTTCAAATTCTTAATACACTTGACTAAGTCATTAATATTTCACTTTCATTACCATGTATTAATAACACAGGAATTTAGAATGATCTTGTTCATCTAACTCCTAGAAAACAAATAATTACATTCGTGCATATTGATTGTCAGATAACTAAAGATGTTTAGCCCGGAGCTATGAGAAATCCACCAGCAGGCCCAGTTTTGGTTCTTAGCCATGTTCAAAGTATATCAAGCTGGTATCTCTGAAACACTAGAGACAGCAGGAGGGAAGTTCTGGAAGTTAGAAGGGGGAGCCCTTAAATGGACCCCATACAGGTCCCCACAATCCTTCAGGAGGCAGTTTCTTCAGTGGGGATTGGAAGTCCTGAGGGAAACTCAAGGGAAAGGCTAAGAACTTTGTCCTGTGAGGTTTGTTTGATCTTACTCTATCTTTTGGTGTGTGGGGGTGGGAGCTCACTATCTTTCCCTTTTCCCCTTTTTGTCTTGATTAATGGTGGTAGGTTGTAGTGGTGGAAAAGTGCCTTAGACATTGTTTAATGATTCGACATTCACTCAAATAAAGAGATAGTATGTGTCTACCTAGGGCTGAGTACTGGGCTAGATCATTGGTAATTTAACTTGGTCAAAACAGGACTGTTTCCTGCTTACTAGTGGGAGAGATAAACAATATGAAAGTGAGCTAACTTTAAAAAAAACTTCTTATGACAGTTTTTTCCAGTTTTATTAAGATATATTTGACACATAACATTATGTAAGTTTAAGGTATATGATATGGTGAGTTGATGTACATTTGTATTGTGAAATGATTATCACCATAAGGTTAGCTAACACATCCATTACCTCACATAGCTATCTTTTTTTATGGTGAGAACATTTAAGATCTACTCTCTTAGTTACTTTCAAGTATACAATACAGTATTGTTAACTATAATCATTATGAGGTACATTAGGTCCCCAGAAATTATTCATCTTATAACTGAAAGTTTATACTCTTTTGTTACCATCTCTCATTTCTCTCATCCCACAAACCTTGGAAAACACCAATCTATTCTCTGTTTCTATGAGTTTGATTTTTTAAAATTCCAGATATAAGTGATATAATACAGTATTTGTCTTTCTCTGATTGACTTATTTCACTTAGCATAATCCCTCAAGGTCTATCCATGCTGTTGCAAATGGCAGGATTTGCTTCCTTTTCTGGCTGAATAATATTCCATAGTAGAGAGATATATATATATATATACATCTTACAACTTCTTTATCCATTCATCCATCCATGGGCACTTAGGTTGTTTCCATGTTTTTGTTATTGTAAATAATGCTGCAATGAATGTGGAGGTGCAGATATCTCTTATAGAGAGTGATTTCATTTCTTTCAGATAAATACCCAGAAGTGGGATTACCGGATCATATGGCAGTTCTATTTATAATTTTTTGAGAAACCTCCATACTGTTTTCTATAGTGGTTTTACCAGTTTACATTCCCACAAACAATGTACAAGAGACTAGCTTTTCCCATTGAATAATCTTGATTCCCTTGTCAAATATTAGTTGACCATTTATACACTGGTTTATTTCTGGGATCTTGATTCTGTCCCATTTGTCTATATGTCTGTTTTTATGCAAGCATGCTAACTTGATAAACAAGATAATTCCAGACTATTATAAGTGCTGTGAAGAAAATTAAACAGGGTGCTATCATATATGTGTGTGTGAAGGGAAAGAGGCCCTCTTTAGGTGGGGGTCAAGGAAGGCCTGTTCTAGAGGAAAGTGCTTGGGTTTAGATGAAGGATGAAAAGCCAGGAATTTGAAGAACTAGAAGTATTTAACAGGCATAGGGAATAGTGGTACAAAGGCCACAGGCAGAAAAGTTCTTAGCTTATTCTAGAAAGCAAAAGAAGGTCAGAGAAATAGAGAAAAGAGGGAAATAAGATCAAAATGAGGTTCAAGAGACAGGCAAGGGACAAGTCCTTATTGGCCGTGATAAGGAATGTGAATTTTCTTCAGTGGGCATGCATTGAAATCTTGATGGGTGTTAAACAAGGGAGTGACATCAGAGGGGAGAAAAATGTAGGAATCAAATTTCTAGCTTTAGTCACCTGATGCATAGTGATACTAACCATTAAGTCAGGGAAGGCTAGAGGAGCAGAGAGAGAAGCAGAGAGACCCGTGAAGAGACATCAGTTAGGAGACTAGGCCTTTTAAATCCAGGTGTGTTTTCAATAGTGTAATCATTTTCCTGCTGTGCCCAGGAGAGTCTAATTTATGGCTATTGTCCACAATTATTAATTATGTCTCTTTTTACTCAAAAATTTGTCAGTTTGAGCAACAAAGCATCTGTACATGTTAACTACCAATACTTCTCCAGTTCCTCTCCTGGCTTCATTCTGTCCTCGAGGCAGAAAGGAGAGCTCTTGCATCCCAGCAACTTGCTTTTCCTGCCATTTTCTGGCCACTTATCTCCCTCCAAAGCGGAAAGGTGGTAGTTCAGTCCAGAGCAGATGTTTCCCTCTCTTGCCGTCCGGTGCTGGTTACCACTGCCCATTCCCAGTTACTAACTCCCTCTTAAGTTATGAAGTTTCTTTCAAATAGCAGTGGGCACCGCTTCACTGTGGGAGAGCTCACTACGCCACACCATGGAACTTTCTTTCTGAACCCATTCTCCTCCAGGCAGTACAGAGTTAGGTTGTAGACAGCAGCTGTGGTTTAGGTGGAGAAGACTCTATCAGGCTGACGACAGCTGAGGTTTTTCAGGACTCCTGTGCTCTCGGATATACAACCCCAAATAAGGAGTTTGTGCCAAGATTACTCTCCCCTTTGAGTCCCCAAATCAAGGGGACTGCAACCACCTGCTTTTTCTTATTCCTTGAATTGAGATCTACCTCCCTCAAACCGGGGGTGGGGGTTCTAATTCAACTTCAGGACTTACAGGCCAAATCAGCCTGAAATAATTGTGAGGTTTTTCATGCTCAATACTTTGTCTCCCTCCAGTTCCCTTTCATTTGTTTCTTGCTTCTCCTTTATACATACTGTAAACTTTAAAAATCCTGAGCAATTGGGGCTGGCCTGGTGGCATAGCATTTGGGTTCGCATGCTCCACTTCGGTGGCCTGGGGTTTGCAGGTTCGGATCCTGTGTGTGGACCTACGCACTACTTGTCAAGCCATGCTGTGACAGGGGTCCCACATATAAAGTAGCAGAAGATGGGTGCAGATGTTGGCTCAGGGCCAATCTTCCTCAAAAAGAAAAAAGAATATTGAGCAATTTGTCCTGCTACAGATCACCTGCTCTTACACTGTGCCTCTGCACGTGGAGTTTTTCTGCCCGTAACTGTCATCTGCCTGACCAGTTCCTGCTTAACTTTCAAGGCTAAGTGTATTGTTTTCAGGGAAACCTTCACCTTATTGTGATAATATCTGTATTCCTGAGATTGGACACAGGTGCAAAGATGGAAAATAAAGTACCCGAATTCATAGGGTTAGGTGGTGGTGACACAGGGAAGACAGGACCCTCAAGCTTTATCCACCAGTGACATGGGCAGAAAAAGCACAGCTTCAGGCTCTCAGGTGTGTGACACCTCTGTTTCTCGAAATTCACATGAGCACCTTCCGCTCCTTCTACAAAGGCCACCCATGTCCCCAAACCCTCTAATTTGGAATTGGAGACCACAGCGTTTTCTCCTTCTCTTGAATCTGTGGAACTGGCAGAAAGGAGTCTCCAGGCAAAAAAGCTGGCTTAGTAGGGAGGAGAACACTCTTTTTAATAAGCAGATGGTCTCTATAGATGAGGGAGTGTTAGCATTAAAAACATATGTTCGGTACTAGGGAGGGAGAAACACAAAAGAGGATCACGAGGCACATGGTCTCTGTAAACAAGGAGTCTTTGTGGAAGTTCCCTATGTGAGGGAAACAGCTTTCCAGGGTGGTATGAAGAAACTTGCTTGAATCACTCTGACTTCATCTGCAAGATTGTTTACCTGACATGAATTATAATAGCATATTACCGAGAAGCGACATCTGCAGAGATGATAGCTAGATGAGCTTGTGTTTATTTGTTTGTTTTTTTTTTCCAACCCATTTGATGAAATAAAAGCATTAGGAAATAGTCACGGTGATCTTGCACTCAATCTCTGTGTTTGTAGCAGAGAAACATGACTGACTTTGTGTCAGCATTTGATATTTGCTGTGTAGCTATCTAGCATATATAGAGAACAGAAATAGGTATAAAGGCAGCCCATATTTTTTATTACTCTAGTGAGGCAATTTCTAATTAATGTGCTACTTTTTTTTTTCTTGTTGTTGTTTTGTTTGTTTGTGTTGAGGAAGATTTGCCCCAAGCTAACATCCACGGCCAATCTTTCTCTGTTTGTATGTGAGCTGCCACCACAGAATGGCCACTGTGAGACGAGTGGTGTAGGTCTGCGCCCAGGAACTGAATCTGGGCTGTTGAAACAGCACACGCCAAACTTAACCACTAGGCCACTGGGGCTGGCCCTGTGCTACTTTGAATTTAGAGCAGAGATCTGTATCAAAGACAGAGAGAACGAGCAGACAACAAAACACCCCTGTATCAAAAAATATTTAATTGCTTATGTGTTAAATTTAGCCTGGTTTATCTTATTCTGACTTCAGTAAATGGAAATCGATAACAGAGGCATAACTTGCATTATGATCAGGCTATTGCATTTTCCCTCTTTTTATATTAAAAGAAAACACATAGAAGTGATGAGAAAGAAGATAAGCTAAAACTATAGTGTAATGAAAAGAGCACTGGATCAGGAGTTAAAATATCTTTGTTCTGCCATTAACCAGATGGTGGCTTTGGTTAAGGTCCTGTTATTACCATTGGCTTCGTTTCTTCAACTATAAAACAAAGAGGTTAATCTAAGTCATGGATCGCAGACTCCGATTTCTACACGGTCTAGGCTGGTGTCGTACATGAGTAAGTCTGTGCAGGTGTAAGACTATAGGGGTGGTGGGGCTTGTGATGAACTGGAAGGAGCATGTTTCTTTTAAATCGGCAGCTGCTACTAAACTCTAGCCAAATATTGCTATTTGGGAATGGAGGGACATGTGTTTCTAGAGCTCCTAATTTTTCAGTTTTTCAAGCTAGAAATCTGGATTTTGTGTAAAATAGCTCAGTCTTTTAAGGTGGGTAATTTATTCAAGTTTTTTAAAAAAGAAAAAGATGTGTGTGTCAAATAGTCACATCAATAGGCTACATAATACTCTATGAGCTACAAGTGAGAACTCTAGTCAAAGTGAGCTTAAGGTGTCTTCTGGTTTTAAGATTCAAGGATTCTAGGATAGAAACTGCAGCAAGAAGGGATTCACTTCTGATCAAAACAGACCATGTCATTTTTTAATGATCTAAAAAGAAAAAGAGCTGCCAGAGATGTGACATGTTAATTCAAGGATGGAGGTGCTGTAGGAGAGGCTGGGTGGCCATTGCTGGGGATGTGGTAGAGGAGATTTCCATATCTGGGATGTGTGTGTGTGTGCACGTGCACACACACGTGCATAGATGTATTGGTGAAAAGAGTGGGAACTAAATTATTCCATCAGTTCTTTCTCACTCTCTGAGTCTATGATTCTAGCTTTGTACTCATTCTCACTTCTCTTTCTTTTTCTCTTTGTTCTTCTCTTTTTGCCCTTGTTCTTAGTTATTTGACTGTTACTTTTTTTTTTTTTTTAGATTTTATTTTTTCCTTTTTTCTCCCCAAAGCCCCCCGGTACATAGTTGTGTGTTCTTATAGTTGTGGCATGTGGGACGCTGCCTCAGCGTGGTCTGATGAGCAGTGCCATGTCCGCGCCCAGGATTCGAACTAACGAAACACTGGGCCGCCTGCAGCGGAGCGCGCAAACTTAACCACTTGGCCACGGGGCCAGCCCCTCACTGTTACTTTTTAAGTAAGGAGTCTGGGTATTTAAAAGTCTGGGTAGGAATAGAAGAGGGGCAATGAGTTTGGAGGAAGGAGTAAAGAAGAAGGGGAGGGAAGCAAAGGGAGTTGAATTACCTGCAGATATTGTAGTTGGGAAAGTCTGTTATTTCAAGCTTGACTTATCTTTACTGTGGACATAAAATATGATCAGGGAGTATGATGTCAGTGCATCCACTCTCAATAATTGATATGATGAATAATCTCAACCTTCCAACACCTTCTGTATCTCCCCACATCTCAAGAAACTTCATTCATCAGCCACGTTTGAAATGTTTAAGTAATCTCCGTGATGTATGGAACCCTGACACTCCCTTGTTAGAAATTCGTGCTACTAACATTCTATCAAATTAAAAAGCCACTGAGCTCTTGTGCATAAAATTATCATAAATTACCTTCTGAAGGTTCATTGCTGTTTGGAATGTTTAATTGCTCACTCAGCTGAACTTTAACAGCTCAGTATTATTAATCAACTTGTCAAAAGGTTTTTCATTATGTAGTCTTTAGATAGAATTGGGCAAGGTACAAACTTGTGCTTAGGTTGGTTTGATTGTAGCAAATCACCAACAAATCTTGATAGAGTTTGGCATCTTTTGTTCACTAATTGTGGTATTTTTACAAAGGATTCTTAGGGAAATTTGGATCTCCTATAGTTTTCAATAAATAAAATGAATTCCTTTTTAAAGTAGAGAATTGTACTGACCACTTGACAGCCAAAGAGGCAGATGAATGAACGGAAGACTCCACTTATGAGTAATGTTACATGTTCCTACTGAATTATGGTAAGCATGACAGATAGACTTCAAAATGTTATCTGTGTTTCTATGATGGACTCTAATGTGATTTTATAGTAATCTCTTGATTAAAAACAGTGTTTAGAGGAATAGGATGTTTTAGATAATTGAATTGTGTCTACGACACCTTTAAATGAGGCCAGGGCTGTCTCATTTTCCAAAGGAGTGGTTTTCTTGCCTCTGAGTTAGCAAAGCCACATAACAGATTAAGAATTCTTACTGAATTCTAATTCCTTCAGCTGTCGACTCCTAAAAAAATTGTTTATAACTCAGTGGACATGGTCACTACTTTCATAAGCTCAGGAATATGAAAATATTTCAATAAAACTAAAATATTCCAGCATTTTCCACTGTGCATAGTTATTCCCTGTTCTTCTCTCTTTCTCAGTTTCTGAGTAATTTTTTTAATTGTGCAAATATCTGGGAAACTTAACATGGAAAATCATGTTTCTCTATTAGCCATGTATTTTCACATCTATAAAGTATGTTTGTTTCTGGAAACCCAAGAAATAAGTAACATCCACCAAAGGAAATTACCATAGCAGTTAGGGATGGTTGTGATTACACTAGAGCATGGCATTAAAAAAGGTAATACTCTGAGTCTACTGATAATGTTCTCATATATAAGATTTTTGCAAATGCCTGCCTCCTATGGCTACAAAACTAAAAGCTGGAATCTCATTATGATGCTGTCACTAGAACTGAAGCTGTAGGACCACTCAGTGGATGGCTAACCTTATTAAAAGGACCTTTGGTACTGAAAACTAATCATTCTTGGTTGGGAAAGAAACTGCCTTTGCCAGAAATTCTTCTTTAAAGGAAGAATTTTGAGTGAGGTTCCAGTATACTTGCCTCATTACTTTGCATTTGGCAAATAATGGAAACAAGACAACCACAGAAGAAACAACTCAGATGCAACTGGATCCTGAGATGACGAAGGATTCTCTTCCCTGCCCATGTCTCTCTCCATTCACCCACCCAAAGCCAGCATGACATAATTTCATTCAAAATCCCCACGAGTAGCGTATGATAATATTAAGACCAAAGATTCTATAATTTACCCTGTGCCTTCTGTTTTGCCATCACTGCTGTCATCATTTTCTGATCTCTCCTGAACTGAGAAGAGTGGTGCGGTTATGGAAGGAAAACAGCTTATAGAGTTTGAGAAATATTTTGTATTAATGAAAATGATATATATAGATAATAGTGGACCACTGACTGAACATTTGCACTAAGAAGGGAAGACTGGTGCTAGGATGTACACCATTTGTAGAAGTGACACAGTAAATATCTCATCATCATGATCATGGTATTAATTAAGAGTTTACTGGGCTGCAAGTAACAGAACATCTGATGAATAGTGGCTGAAACAAGGTTTTATTACTCTCATAAAACAGGAAGTCAGGAGACAGGCTATTGCTCCTGTTTATTCAGTTGCTCAAAAATGCCATTGAGGACCCAAGCTATTTTTCTACAGTTGTGGCCCACTGTCCTTACAGTGTTGGCTTTTTGTTCACTTGCTTGTTATCCCATGGTTGGGAATGGAGATGTTAGTGAGTAAATCAACTATTGTCAGCCACAAATTAATCAACTTCATTTAGCTTATAAGATTAAGTGTCAGTGTTGAGGACTTTCTACTAAATTTTATTTAGTTACTACAATTTTTACTCAGCTCCTCTATATTTAACAGAAAGATTTAAAACTTAGATGAAAGTTTGGAAAGTAAGATCTAATAATGGGTTAAAAGAAGCTTATTATAGAAAAGTTGAAACAGTCTTTTCTCTTCTTCAATTATGGGAAAGATGATTAGGAAGATGTTGGCCAGATGCATTACTTAACCAATACAGAGTCAATGAAAAAAAATTCTATATTACATGCAGAAGAATATACTATCAATGAGGATTTTGGAGTCCTGGAATGGGTAACTTCTTTGAAAACTGTAAGAACACCTTACAAAATAATGTATTTGAAGTACTTTGAGTCAGGTTGCATGAAATGATCTTTTTAGGTCCTATTCAATTTGATGTCTCTCTGGTTCTGTGATGCTAAATTTTGGTATGATTGACTAGAATGCCTTAAGACTAAATTTCACTCAGTGATCCCAGTATCACATAAGAAAAGAACCTAGAAATTACCTTTTTATGCACCAGTTGCAGCAGCTGGCTTTTTTCCCCAAGGTTGGAGTGATGTATCTTGAAGAGTAGAGTGGAACTCATAGTGTAAATTTTCTTTAGTGCATGGATTATTGATTTAATAGATCATGACAATCTATTTTGTCAGACCTGCTACCACATGGGTTCTGAGTCAGCAGGCAGATGAACCTTATAAAATATTTGCTGTAAAAAAAATCCACTGCATAAGATGAATTTAAAGCTAACTAGTGTTAGAGTTAGTTTTCTGATAAGTAAGGTGATCATAACCCAAAAGCCAAAATCATTACAGGAAAAAAAAGTAGTAATTTTGCTTTTGCTTCTGTCACCTGAATGACAAATTTTAACCCAGAGGAAGAAAAAAATCTTTGAGATAATTTTAGGATGTATAATATAAAGAATTAAATGATATCCAGTTGGATTCTTGGTTGTAAAAGGTGAGATTCCCTGGGAAACAGACTGAGTTGGCTATTTGATTATAGGCATCATATTGAGTAGCAAAGAGAAGCAGGACTGGGCAGCGATAGGAATCAAACTGTGATGCAGTTGTAACAGTAGGTTCAGCCAACTTGCAGGGAGCTCTTTCAGAGATGTGCCAAATGGAGGCAAGGGGATTGAACCTTTGTAACCTTGCAGTGATCAGTCATTGGATGTGATCTGTCTCTAGGGAAGGGACATAAATTTGGTCAAGCAGCTCCCTTTGGCCAAAGGCAATTCTTGGGGAGGGTCACAGTTGAAGAAATAAATGGCCTGATCCTTAGGAAGGTCTGGGGAATACTCCACAGAACCCAGTATACTCCATTCCTTCTGCCACTAAATCCTCTTGCTTCATAGAGTAAATTCACCCCATGTGGGAAGAGCTTCTGTATTCTAGTTGGTTTCTTTTCCTGGGTAAACTTTCAAGAGAAAGTTTGGGGAAACTCTAGCCCCAGTCAGGACAGCTGGTCTCCAGGCTGTACCTGATACTCATCATCTCCCTCCTTAACTATGCATTCTAGATTTCCCCTCACCCTTGGTTAACAACTCATCTGGTCCAGGGGCTTACCTGGAAGGGTGACCAGACTCTCATCTATGATCATATGGTCACCATGCTCTTCTCAGGCTATGGCTGAGGTACTTGTCCATTTACCATTATGATTGGCACTGGATTGCCAAGAGATGCCCCAGTGGTTCCCCTGAGCACCAAATGTATTCTTCCTTGTCTGTTTTGTGTAAAAATAGACTTACGTCTTCCTGGTTATCAGGGTCAATTGTCTCTATTAGAATGGTGACTCCTTTCTTTACCTCATGGTCTCTTAAACAGAGGAGCCCAAAGTGACCAAGAGGCAACTTAAGCTTAAATTTTAATGGGACTCTGGACATATCCAGAAATGAAAATCTCATTTTAGTTTCTGCCCCACAGGACTTTGGTACCAACCATCACAGTTCAGGATCATGAGGAAACAGATTTGAGATTTGGAGAATTGGATGTAGGAGGTTTATTGAGGAGTATTCTCAGAAACGATACCCATAAGGGAGTAAGGGCAGCAGGATCAGGAAGCTGAAGAAGCTGAGCTGTAATATGGTTGCAATAACAACCTCAGATGATCCCACTGGGAGTGTTGAAGTTGGAATGACCCTTCAGAGATTTCCCAAATTGAGGTAAAGGGCCCGGGCTTTGTAACCTTGCATTGACCAGTTTTGGACATAAGCCATCTCCAGGAGGAAACATAAACTAAGGCAAAACAATTTTCTTTGACCAAGGGCAATTTCTGTAGGGGTACACAGCTGTAATCAGTGAGTGTGGGAGAAAGAATGCCTCAGCACTAAAGGGGAATCTGGGTCTTGTACGACAACATTCTCCACCTTGATTTTGAATTTACTATCTGTACTTTTAAGATAAACTCTGGTCTTCGAATCAGATGACTTATATTCTTTCCTTCATTGTGAATACTCAGTAAATCACTTTTGAATAAATGAATGACTGAAATGATTGAGTGTTTGTGATGCATCAGCACTTTGCTATGTATGTTCTAATTGAACGGGCATAGGAGGCAGGAACTGTCTGCCTTTGAATTTGATGAATGTCATTCCTCTCTCTGCTCCTTACTGAAAGAAGGTGTACTCGGGCACGTTATTTAAAATCTTGTACCTCCATTTTCTTATCTGTAAACCGGGAAGAACAGTATCTTCTCTGTTTACTTTAAGATTGTGATAGGCAAAGCAGTGTGCAGAAGTTCTTGGACGATGTAAAAGGTGTTTCATGACTCTGTGTACAGAATTGTTATTATAAAAGTTGTTTTTAATATTTAACATATAATTGACAAATAAGTGTTTCACTTTATGATGGCTAGACTTGCCCTGAAGTAGACCTTGAATGTTACTTGAGTATTTTGGGAAGGATGCTATTAGAGGTACTCATTTGGGAATGAAAGTTGTAGTTTAATACCCTTTACTTGTTGTTTACTAGATTTTATTTCAATGTGATTATTGTATCAAAACAATGTATCACAATCTGCATTTGGACAATCTAAACACTTGGATAAAATATGTAATTATCTAAATTAAACTACGTTACTTTTTTTGACGTTTTAACAGTTAGATGTATTCAGTTTCTTACTATTATGTTGTTAATTATTTTCTTCATTTCCCTCCATCTTTCTTTCTAATTAATAGTTTTTGATATTTTTTTGAGTTTCATGAAAGAAAAAATATATTTTTGTATCAGCATGATAAATGTGAGTTGAGAATTTCATCTTAAAACTGAGGTCTCAATACCTTTCAATATGCAGAGAGAGCTTGTAGTTAGAGGGGCTTGGTAGAGCCATCTCAGACCACACCTGTCTCCTGACCACAAGGCTGGCCAAATTCAAAGTCAATAACAATTATTGGACACTTAAAACATGCAGAGCCCTGGGCCGGGTGATACAAAGACAAACAAAGATGAATAAGATGTGATCCATGGTCTTCAGGGTCTCATATTGTAGTGAAATATGTTCACATGTGGTCAGGCATAAATAAGAAAAATGCGCTTACTCTATGTCAGTCCAGCGGAAGGAGGACGGATGTAAATGCCTTATAATTTTGACTAGAATAGCTATTTCAAGAAAACTTAAAAAATTTGGATATTAACTGGACATCGTGGTGATTATTTTGCAATATATACAAATATCGAATCATTATGTTGTACAACTGAGACTAATATAATATTATATGTCAATTATATCTGAATTAAAAAAAAGAAAATATCAAAACATTCTGAATTTTTCTCTTCCAAATTTTAATCTTCCTGGGAGGAATTGGCTTCTTAGGGCTTTGTTTTCTGTCATCTATCTCATTCTGTCTGTCTATCCATCATCCTTCTAACTCTCAGGGTATTAATTATAGACTACGAGTATTAACTATTGACATTAATTATAGACTAAGACAAAAGAATAAAATTAGAGTTCATCCTCCATCGTTTGTAGCACAGAATGGCCTACAACCCTAAAACCCAGTTGTTATGAAGGTGAAACTGTTTTGGAGAAAGAGAGTGGGCCATGCTTTTTGATGTGGACGCGCAGACATCCTGGTCCAGATGATGCACAGACATCTGCTTTGGAAAAAGTGTACTTTGCCTAGATGTTTTTACCAGCCATGTATGACAGAGACTATTTCTCTATAGCTTGGGAAGGTAGTTTGTTTTCTAAATCACCTTCCCTGCTGAAGATTTGTCTGTGTTCTGTTGTTGAGGCTGTTATACACATCCCAAGGCCAAACACAGCAGCAGCAACCAGAACTGTCAAGCCTACCCTCACCATGTACAGTAGCATGGTCACTCACATGTTCTTTTCAGTTTCACAGACCTTACAGGGTTTGGAAAAAATAACCTGTCTCAGAGATGGTGAGAAATGAATTAGTACATAGGCAAAGGAAATGCCTGTCATGAATGCATGGCCCTCAGAGGACTAAGCAACATTCAATCTTTGTCCTCAAATAAGTCTTGTAAAAGTCAAAAGGCAATAAAGTAAAAATCTAGAAGCAATGTCTTGGCCACCCATGCCATTCATATTTCCCAGGGTTTCTATGAAGTAGTTTAGTAGCATCTATTAAGCTGACAAAGAACAGATTTTATTTTACCAGGCAGAAAAATTTTCTAAGGATATCCGCAATGAAACATGTATTGCAGAATTAAATAGCTTAAAATGAGCAGTTGGAGGGCAATGTAGAACACCTGGTAGACAGGTAAATCAGTGTGTAAAGATGGATAAGGAATCTTAAGCATCTACTCCACCAAGCATATCCAAAACCTGGACCGGAACAAGAACCTAAGGACAAATCTCAGATATTTAATGGGCTGTGATGATAAGTATATTCAATTTTCTAAGAAAGTACAATATTTATAGAACTAAGTATTGTTTATGGTTACAGCACTACATATTATTTAGCGTTTATAAATGAGAAGCTGTCAACTCTGAATTGTCCACATGAATAAGAGGGAAGCCTAGGCATTGATGATTTCAGATAGCTGATTTAGAAAGTCATACTTAATTTTAACAAATAGTTGTCGAATGCCTACTTTGTTGAAGGGACTGTGCTCAGCCTATTAGAGTCTTTCTTCAAGGAGTGGGATAAGACAAAGTCAATCAACTAGTAGTACATTTACCAGATGCAATATAATGAATGCCATAAAATAGATACAGAGGAGAGAGAGAGTTTATCTAGAAGGGGAAATTGTAAAAGACTCCACGGAGGAGACAGTAGTAGCATTTTGACAATTAAATGTGGGGTGGTAAGAAAATGTTACTGGATGAGAGATAATAGTAAAAGCAAGATTGTAAGGTGGAAAGTGAGAGCTGTGTTTGGGAAATCAGGAATAGGTCATTTTTGCTTGGTCTGTAAAACACTTGCAGGGTGATGGGAATTTAGTCTGGAAAGGAAGTTGGGCAATATTTTGAAGAGTCTTACATTTCAGGGTAAGAAGTCGACTAAATGCTGTATAACAGGGTTTCTCAACCTTGGTACTGTGGATATTTTCAACCAGATAATGCCTTGTCGTGAGGGGTTGTCCTTTGCATCTGTCCCGTGCCCTGACTTAGTGACATTCTTCTCCTCCTTATCTCCTCTCTTCTGACAACCAAAAGTGTCTGCAGACTTTGTCGTATTCCCTGGTGGGCAAAATCACCCCTGGTTGAAAACCACTACTGTAGAAGGTGGGAACCAGGGAAGATTTCACCAAACCTTTGTATAATTAAAGACATGCTTTTCCTTACCTTCCACATGTAATCTATCACCCAGTAATCTAAACTCTTCTGCCTTAATATCTCTTGAATTCTTTCCTTGTATCGCTGTTGCTACTGACTTAGAGAAAGCCTTCAACATTCTCACAGAGATCCGTGCAATAGCTTCTCACCATCTCCCTGCCCCAGACCTTGTCACCTACAAACCATTTTTCATATCCTTTCATACTCTTTTTCAAAATACAAATCTGATCATGTCATCACTCTACATAAAATGCTTCAAAGACTCTCCATTGCTTTCGTGGTGGAATCTAAATCATTAATGTGACTTATAGGGCCCTTCCTACCTGTACAACCTAATCACTCCTTTCTTAGAGGCACACGTTCTAGCCATACTGCACTACTGAAGTTTCTTGAAAGCGTTACATTTTTTATACTGCTGTGTGTTTGCACATGGTATTCTTTCTGCCTGGAATTCCAGTCTCTCTACATAACGGCTAATGCTGACCCAATTTAAAACTCACTTCAGGTCTCATCCAAGCATCAGACAACCTTTTCTATTACCATCACCCATACAACTGACATACTTCCTAACCACTGTACTTTGTGCTATTCTCTGTCCTACAGCCAATTATATTCTTCTGTACCTCTCTATGTATATTTTTGCCTCCCTCACTAGAATGTACTTTTATTTATTTATTTTTTTTGAGGAAGATTAGCCCTGAGCTAACTACTGCCAATCCTCCTCTTTTTGCTGAGGAAGACTGGCCCTGAGCTAACATCCACGCCCATCTTCCCCGAACCGGCGAACCCCAGGTCGCCGAGAATCGGAACGTGCGAACTTAACTGCCGTGCCTCCAGGCCAGCCCCTAGAATATACTTTTCTTGAGGGCAAACTTAGTCTTATTCTTTTGGTATATCCATGGTAGGCACTCAATAACTGATTAAATAGGCAAGGAAGATTAAGGTGTCCATGATGTAGATGGACTACAGTAGCAAAAGACTGAAAATGGGAGAGGGTTTAAAGGCTGATGCACTAATATGGAAAAGAGAGGAGGATCTGGACTTGAATACAGGGAAAGGAGGATAAAAGAAGGTGGTGGATGGGAAAATATTTACCAGCTAGAGATACAAGATTTAGGTAACTAATTTTAGGAATGTGAAATAAGGAAATAATGTAAATAAGAGGAAAAATGATGCTCTGCTATTTGGTGGTAGGTTGAGATGTTATTATGGGGTTTAATAAGACCTTTTCTGGCATAAGGCCCAGCTGGCAAATGGAAAAAGCAGTCCAGAGTTAGAACAAACAGCAATGTGAATTGAGGAGTCATTGGTAAGGTAATAAAGTGGTGTGGTAAGTGAAAACGCAAAGAAAGTTTGAAAGGATAAAGAATGCCAGGGTTGAGGACTGAAAATTGTCAAATACCCAAATTTAGGGGCCAAAGAAGAATGAATGAGTTAATGAACCAGAGTCAGATAATTAGGGTAAAAAAGAAATGGTAATATATCAACCTCTTATCACTTTGGCTTGTCTTAACTGCTAATAGCCCAAGAGTTCACTGAAGTGGCATTGTGAAATCTAGTGGTAATTCTCATCACTTGTTATTTAGAAAATACCAAAAACACAGATCCCACTGTCAGGAGCAGCCAGTGATCTGGCTGTGAATTATTGGATCATTATAGGGTTGCCAGCTAAAATACAGGGCACTCAGTTAAATTTGGTTTCAGACAAACAATGAATAATTTTTAGTCTAAGCACGTCCCATGAAATATTGGGACATACTTATACTAAAACTTATTTATCATTTATCTGAAATTCAAATTTAACAAAGTGTCCTGTATTTTATTTGCCAAATCTGGCAACCCTAGTCATCGTCACTTTTAAATACTTTCTGTGTATTTCCTAAAGGGAAGCAATGTAGTTTTGACTGATGGTCACTGAAAAACCAATATACTCTCCAGGGAGTTGGCCTTCCATGGGTGACTTATACATAAGGGCTCGCTGGCCTTTGGGATAACCTCTGCTTTTTACTACTTTCCAGAATGAGAAGAATCTACCAACCCCTGGCAGCTGCTTAAATTACATGGGCTTATCAGTATTTATGTTTTGTGAAGGGATTCTATTCCTATCTGCTAATAAAAATTCAATCTGCCAGCTATATGATTATTTCTGGCTTCACTTAGAACAGTGATCCTTAACCTGAGGCCCTTGGAACTCTTAAGTGTTCCACATAGGTTTGCGATCCTGCACAATTGTTTTCCAAGAAAGAATGCGTAGTTTTGATAGATTTTAAAAGGGCTCAGAATTCTAAAAAGGTTAAGAATCATTTTCTCGTAGAGAACACCCTTTATGGAGAATACCAGCTCTTACATAAAATTTGAAATCTTTGCCTCTTGTAGAATCCACTTGTCAATTATAAAAAGATTCTTTGACCACAAACACAAAGGAAAAGTCTGAATATGGTGGGAAAAAAAAAGAGAGAGAGAGAAAAGAAAAATCAGGTTTGATTAAAGTCCTAGCTTAAAAATAAGCACAAAACGCCCTGAGGTTTTTTTTTTCTTTAAAAGAAAAGAAAAGCAAAAGAAAAAAGATAAGCAGAGATGCTGAATTTTCTGGAAACAATTTCAGCATCTGTAAAAGGTCTATACTATTTTTGAGTGCTGGCTACTCCCAGGTCTGACAAGTGCCACCTTAATCAACACTTTGGTGCAGGCGTAATGGAAAACATGTTTTCTCTGCCATAACTCTAGCATAAGTTTCTGACATCAGCCAAATGGGACAGACAGTCTGAGTCCTGTGATAGACAGGCCTTCTGACAGCTAAATAGAGGACACCCTTCTCATGAAAGATAGCCTTATAGATACCACAGCCTCCAAGTGGAAAACTCTCTTGGAATAAAGAAATTTGGCACAACTTTTCCCAGAAACTATGACAAAGATCTTTAATTCTAGAGGAAGTTCTCATGATCACAAACTCTATTGGTTGGTCTACTGACACAAGTGCTTGTGCTTTTCCATCTAATCAGACTTGAGCATGGAAACAGCCCAAGGTTTTCTCGGGTGTTTATATTATTTCAATGGCACTTCCTTTGATTTACCTAAGGGATGTTTTGTTTTAATTAAAGTTTATGACCAAAGACGGGCTGAAAAAGTATTGAAGTGGATGTACATTGTTTATGGGTTTTGAATACCATTATATCAACCATAAAAATAGACCAAACAATTTTGCTTGTCTGCCAGAAATCAATTCTTGATCACGAGATTTCAGGTCTTCATTTTGTTTTCATTTAAGGTAATAAAAGGTGCTTGCTGATCATTAAGTGGAGAAAACTGTAAAGTCAGTAAATCTGGAAACTAACATTTATTAAGTTTCAATGGGGAATGTAGTAAGGAGATCTGATGTTGGTTAAATTATGGACTCTTTCCAATTAGTTGGCTCTCCCTCCAAAGCAAATGTACTAAAAATAAAGTGACTTCCTTTTTGATGTCAATTATAAAGTGTGTATTTTTTCTTCTCTTTTTGTCTTTTAGGTTTTGATAAGATTTTGCAAGATAGTTGCTTACGAACCTATCTGACACCTGCCTCAGAAATCATGCCAAATGTCATAAGGTCATGATCCATTTCCTTTACACTCTCTATGCTTTTATGTACCAGATTCTTAAATTAGAAGCAAGAGAAATGATATACTGGGTCATCCATCCTTATTGAGGATTGTTATTAAAACCAAACGAACTCTCCTGAGGCAAAATATTAGATTAAAATGGCTTCCAAAATATACCCATTAACTTGCTGACAGGTCATGCTAGTCCCTTGATACAGACCTTGATTCTTAGAACAAAATTTCCAACTACTGGGGCTTTCCCTTACGTTTGCAAAGATGCTGAGGAACACAATAGCTAGGGGCCCTGCTTCAAGATCACCAAATATACGTGGACTCAGGTCTGCAGCTGCTATGTGTGCTCCTCATGTTCAGCAGATACTGCAGAATGAATCAGGGTGGTGGTCCTCAGTCTCAAGTCCCTCCTTGGGCACTATGTGAGTGTTTTAAAGACATCAGCATAGTGACAATATTATTGTTTTATTTAATATAAGCTTTGCTTTAGGCATTTCTACTCCTAAAAATGAGTTTTTAAGATGGGACTTGGGAACAAAGGTATTATTTGTGAATATACAAATCATATCATGAAGATTTAATTTAATAAAACATTGAAGTTCTCATTTTAACTAAGAGCTGGGAATTTGAAGTCAAAGATCTGGATTCCATTTCTGCTTTCATTTTTCATTATTGTCTGTTCTTAGTCCAGCCATTGACAACTATAAAGCAGGAATACTAATCCTTCTTTGTAGGAGAAAGAAGCTGAGGGCTTCTTCCCTGGAGGAATGCTGCTATGAATTATTTGGGTTCATTTTGGTGACATAGTGCTAAGGGCGATACCAGTGTAAAGACTGGCTCACACGTGAATGTGGCCCTTTCAATCCCCTCACCCCCACCCCATGAGCTTTGACAAGTTCCCTTTAGGGGCAACAGGCCATCTATCACATTACCTCAGGGCTGGTGAAGTGACGGTGACTTGGAAGAGGTTCCCAGCATCTAGAATGGGATCTAGGGCAGTCACTCTCTCACCTTTGCCATTTCTACTACTTCCTACTGGCAGATGCATTCTAGATTGGCCATTTTTTCCACTGGAATGGTAAGATCTCATAGTCAGGCTTTTGATTGGGGTGGTAGGAGGAAGTATAGGCTTTTAGAATTGCTTTGGCTTTACCCTACTTGACTCAACTTTGCTAGGGCAAAAGAAGTCTTCCACATGGCCCATACCAGAAGGCTGGAGTCCATGTCAGTGGTGGGGTCAAAGCCCCAGATAGTAAGATAGTAATAAATTACTCTTTGTCCCCTTGGGCACTTTTTTTTTTTAATTTAGGGAACTTGTGGAGAGATAACTGGTCTAAGACAGGATTTAGGTATTTAGAATCTTATTTCTTGGCCATTTGTCTCTCAATAGATAAGTATCTACTAGCATTCCATTTTGACATGATTTATGCTGACCTCACAAGATGGTTTACAAGATTAGTTGAAATAATATATGTCAAAATACATGCTTCAGGCACTATAAATAATTCTACAAATATTTGTCATTTGTTATTATTTATTGCAGGCATATTGTACAGGTGTTTTTCTGCTTCTTATTTATTACAGTATGTCATACTAGGGAGTTGACAATTGTTTATTAGTCACAGGTCAGTTCTCCAGCTTCTTCCTTCTCTTTACTGTGCTCACATTTTCCATCTTACTTTTCTCCGCCTCTGTGCAGTTCATGTGTATATTTCATGGGCTTTCAGATTCTCTTTACACTTACTCAATGACTAGTTATTACATTTCAGGGGCTTTGTGGTCCCAGCTACAAAAAGGTCTCCGGACTACATTTTTTTGCTGCTGTTCTCTGAAGGACGATAATGTTTTTTCTCACTCTCTTTTTAACCTCTTTGTTCTTTGCACATTGCTGCATAGGGTGCAGATGGCTGACCTCTGCACCCTATTTAAACTCATTCTGTTCTCCCAACACGACACTTTCTGGGAGAGGTAGAAACCAACAATGCCAGGAATCTCCTGAGCACAGCCCTCCTGCTTGGTCTCTGATTGCTGTCTCTGCTGTCATCTCCACGCCTCCATTTCATTAGCTGCCTCTCATTCCCTCAGTTTGGGATCTCATTCACATCTTTGGGGAGTGGGGGTTGCAGAGCCTTCACCTCCTGGGCTAACCCCCTACTCTCCCATTTGTTCCCCATTTAAGAGTAGAGAATTCACCACATTTTGAAGATGATACCCACCCTTCAAGGTCCAGTTAAAAGCTCCCCTCCGCATCAATATTAATTTCTGTCTTTGTCATCCCTTGCCATCTTGTTTGTGTCTCCTTTTGCCACCTACCACAGTTTTCCTTGTATTTATGTATGAGTTTGTCTCTCTCACTGGAGTGTGAGTTTCTGAAGGGGTGGCTCCACCTTACTCATCTTGGTGTAATTCAGAACACTCACATCATCTCTTGTGTATGAGTAGCATGTGGGTAGGGATGTATGGAGTTGGTTTGTATTAAAGCGCTTCTTCCTGTCTTCACACACATCACTGCCTCTCTCTGGAAGGCTTTTCATCCTCCTTTTATCTACTTGATACTTACTCATCCTTCCTCTTTCCATCTAAATGCTGCTTCCTCAGGTATCACCTGGACTAGGTTAAAGGTTCTTGAGAAATGCTCTGTTAGCACATGTACTTAACTCTAAACAAGATTCAGTGCACTTTATTTGTTCAATATCTGTTTTCCCTGCTAGATAGTAAGCTCCGTGTTGATAGATGCAAGACACGCCTGCCTTATTTACCACTTTATAACTAGTATGGCATGACTATCTGTTGATTTATTGATTGAAATAAACTTACTGGTTTTTTCCTTCTAATTATTATTATTATCTTCAGAAGCTATCCCTCAATGTATGGAGCATGGGGGCTGAAATCAAATTATAAGGATTTGTATCACAGGTCTGTCACACTTAACCTCTCTGTTCCTCAAATTCCTCATGCTTAAGATGGGAATTATAACAGTATCTACCTTGAGGGATGTGGTCAGGACTAAGAGAGATAATGCGGATTGCTTGGCACAGTGTCTTGCACGTGGAGGTGCTCAATAAACATTAGCTATTATCACCACCCGGCCATCCTTATGGAAGGGAGATCAGAGGCAGATAACATGTAAAATTATTAAAAAGCTCTCTCCTCTTTAGCTCTGGAACCTCATCTTTTCAAACCAAGGTGAGGGGCCACTCAGAAGTATATGTGTTCATTCAGACATGCCACCCTTCACTCCTGGGAGCGTCAGTATTCCCATGAACTGCCTTTCTGGGACTGGGGCCTTGTGTAGGGGTGGGGGTGGGGTCGTGAGAGGGAGCCTCCCTAAGACTGGGGTCCTGTGATAGAGATACTGAGTGTCCCTACTGCTCCGTGCCTTCCCTCTGAGAGCAGGTCTCCCTCAGAAAGCACTGAACTAAAGTGGGCCAATCAATGCCTCTTTGATTCCAGGGATAAATGTTAGAGCTGCTATAGCAGTCTCTTTGAGCCAATAACTGTAGATGCAGAAGATTCTCTACTACAGTACTTTTCAAGAATGTTCATCCAAATTATGCTGGGTTGTTTTTATAGCTGCAGCCGACACCAATATTCTTCTATTTCTTCCTTTTCTTGACATTTTACCCAGTCAATTATGAAGTAAATTGCTCTTTGCTCTCAAAATGGCATGACTTTCTTTCTTTTGAACAAACTTATGAAAATGTCAGAAATTGTTAAAGGAAGTAAAGAAACAAAAAGCCACAGAGGACGAACGTGGCTTTTATGTTTAGTTGACATACAGCCTGTCATTTAGTCCTAGTGATGTGAAATTGTGTGCATTAAGGGTAAGGGAAATTCTGTGTTAATTAGTCGCATGCCTTTTCTCATTTAGTCCCTATAATGGCCCTGTGAGGGGCAGTGGCAGTTATTTTTAGACCCACATTAGATATGAGGAACCTGCCGCATAGTGACTCACTCAATGTCCTAGATGCTAAACTTTCAGGTTACCTGATTCCCAGGCCCAGCCCCACCACTTGTTAGTTCTACGTCTTGGGCAAGATACTTTGTCTTCTTGTGTCTTAGTTTCTTCATCTGTAAAAGTCAGGAAATCGCTTCCATCTCCGGATTGTTGTTAGGATTTACTGCATTAGTTCTCTAAAAACTGTACCTTGCACATGGTAAGTGGTCAGTAAGTGTCAGCTGTTAACACAATACTGTAAAATACTATCTGCCTTTTAGGTTTGGAATGAGGTTTCAATGAGATAATCCATGCAAAACTCTTACGACATTTCCTGGCAAAAAAGAAGCACTTAACAAGTGTTTGGAATATTTTTTATAGCATTTCTGTTTGTTCTATTTGATCATGGTGATGAGACATGTAATCAAATGAGTTGTTGGTTGGGGACTGGAAGACTGAGTTGTAGTCCTTCCTTCACTAGAATGCTGGTGACAAAACTCAAAGTATTTTTTAACCTCCTTTACTGTCGTATATTTAAAAAAAAACTGTTCTGTGTGGATTAAAGAGGTAAAAATTCATCACTTGGATAAATTGATAGAAGGTAATCATTTGGTCGTGCATACTATTTACCTCTTCAACAGCTGCCATAAAGAAACAGCAGTGTTTATATTCTTTTCTATTATTGTTAGATATCATTTATATGTCGAAGTTTTAGAGAGCACTTGAGGACACGTGAGGCGAGAGGCAGCTGGTGATAGCAGACTTTGTGCTTGGCAGCATTGCTTTCAACTTGTAGCCTCTCCTCCTCCCTCTTCCAGGCTCCTGAGCTTTAGTTGCAAGGGCATTGCCTGATACTAGGTTTGTCCAGGAAGTGAAATGTTTCAAACCAGATGAAATTATTGACAACAGTATTAAATGAGCTTTTTAACTTGGCCCATTACAAACCAACAAATTCTAAGAAACTGATCTCATAGAAGGATGCAAAGGCTGCCTAGAAACTTTTTTTCAGATTTGGGTTAGGTTTCCAGAGCATGGGCTCTTTGTCTTTGGAATATCAAGAATTTATTCTGGTAAGGAAATGTACATATACAGGTTGTTGAATGTCAGGTTTAAGTTTCAGTATTTGAGAAAGAAATTTGGAAAGCCACATTGTCCTTGCTTGAGGTGTGAGCTGTGAGTAACCAGCAAAATCACTTATCTCACCACGTCTTACTACCTAGCTCGAAGATGAGAGATTTTAAATATCTCTAATAAGCCTAAGCAGCTTGGGTGAGCAAAATGGATTTAGCTGCTCATTTGGATGTGCAACTATAATATCCTCTGCCTCCCTAGGTCTAAACATCTGTGTCTTAAATTCCCAGGTTTGAAGAACATAAAATAATATCAGGTCCAGTTCTGCAGTATAGCTAGAGAATAGAACTTTCTGGCTTGTGACACAATTTTACATATTTTAGATTTGGGTCTGAAATATCTAGTCAGTTGTCCCTCCAGGCCGAATTCTTCAGGTCATTGTCAAAGCACAAGCTCCCTGAGTGGTATGTAGACACTGTTTCCAAAACATTATCACCAGATTTAGAGGACATCTTCAGTACCTTCAACCGTATTGAATGTCAGCCTATTTGTCTGAGAAACCAGCTGTTGAGTGGAAGTTTACATTGGTCTTCTCCCTAAGGGCTTTCAGAGTAGTCAGTATAAAGTCCGGAAAAAAAATGAAGGGTAGATTGTTCTTAGCATGCAGGAAGGAAGTTGTCAGGCGGAAAGAGGATATGGGTCTGTTTGCATGCGAGGGTCAGTATTTGCTGGCTAGATATTTCCGCTGTGTCCACACGACAAGAAAATCCTCAGTTTCCTGTGCTAGACAAATAGCAGGAAAGGGTGTGAGGGTTATTGAATGACATTATCATGTTATAGCCTCATGGGTGAGGAAAGCCTGCTTATCAAAACTGATAGTGGCACAGGGCTTGTTTGGGGAGGAGACCCAAGGTGCTGGAGTCACTTGGGGCGTTTTTCCTCTTGGGTGCTTGGGATCATTTGGCTTTTGCAGACCTGACATTCTTCCGCTCAGATAGAAGGGTCTGTTCTCACTCACTGGAAAGTTACTATCAGTTCTATTATTTGCCTTCTCCTATTCGGCCAACAGTTCAGGTGAAAAGGAAATAAGCAATGCTCAGCCTGATTGGCAAAGCAGAAAATATCCAGACCTGAAACTTGCACTCACTCCCCACACCAACCTTCTCCTTATGTTAGGTATAGATGCTTATGCTCTAAATTTTACTCCAGTGTGGATTTTGTTTACTGCAAAGCCCATTTCCAGTAACTGTTGGTGCAACAGCTTAAATGAGCATGAGGGTTCAAATTACAATTTACTCTGACTCTTTAAAGGTTCCAGTTGTAAAAGCTGTTTCTTAATTCCTATCTCTTCCACTTGGAGAAATGCACAGGTAATGTCTACACTTCTGACCTGTAAATCTATTTAGATCATGTTTGGTGAGCGTAATTGGACATTTGTTAATTTGTCCTATAATTAGTTAGTTTTTACCACTTTTAGCAATAAAAACTACAATCTCAAATCAAGCAATTTGATAAATAATAAGTTGTAGGTGCTTTCTCATCATCAACCTACTTTTTATAACAAGCAGTTTTAAAATTAGCGTTTTAGGAATTTTCAAAATTGGAAAGCACCATGGGTAAAACAAATTGGTTAGAGTGATAATATTTGTGTTTATTGAAAGGTATTCAAATCCAAATGCAAACTCTTTGATTTCCAAGCAAAATTATTTAAGTCCAATAAAAAAAGAAGGGATCAAGGCCTATTTTCAAGGAGAAATCTTGTCCTAAAAAAAATAATTTTTAGGAATAATTAGTCTGTTGAGAAACGTATCAAAGAGAACTGAATTAAATCTTTAAAGGAAATAATAAAATGACTAAGGAAATATTGCAGAATATTAGAATACTGATAGAATAGACTTCCAAAACCATTCTTTGGAAAATACATCTAGTCTTTAATGACACCTGGGGATGAGGGATGTAGTTTATCTTGAAGTCAGGAAATCACTCACTCTTTTATGTTAATTTGGGGGTACCCTTTCCTCGTATAGAATTACCAGGTAAAACATTCTACCTGGGCCATAAGTACTTCCAGTAAATTCACAGCCAAGTTATACAGTTTTTAAATTTATAGTATGATGAACAAATCATGATTGTAAATGGATTTTTAAGGTGAAATTACCCATATTACGTACCAAATTTCTCTATTTCACCACTGGAAATAGTGATAACTTTTTGTTAATACTGGTATTAAAAGTAATCACAATGTTATCATGTATGGTTATTTGTATATACTCTAAATTTAATCAGTTGGACCAACCAAAAGTCAAATAAATGTCTTTAGATCGCTTGTCCTAATGTTACTATTCTTTCTATTTGGGGAAAAGCCTGGGTCAGGTTTTGGGTAAGTCAATGAGATGTTTTCTCATCACTCGGTCACTACATGTGATTTTCTGGGGCTTATGTCTTCCCATAGACATATGGGGTTACAGAGAACTCTGTTTACTTACTTAGTGTGTTGTAGATACACTCTGCTCTTTCCTTGTGGACGGCTCCTTTGTAGTTCTCGGTCTGTGGGAATTCTGGGAAGGTGGTAAAGAAGGGGCATTAGATGCTATAGGAGAAAATGGCCTTCTACCATCTTAAGTGTGTGCAAGCATTCAGTAACTGGTTCCAGAGGTTGTTCAGGGTCTGTTGCTCTCACTGTCATAATTTTTTCTGTCTTGCCCGATTCCCAACCTTCCAGGCTCTTTCCACTTCAAATGTTTTCTACACATTGCTCAAAATTATTTTGCTTTCCAAGAGATCTGACCATGTCACTCTGCTGCTCACAGGCCCCCAGAGGCTTCTCTTCCCTCTTTAGTGTGGATGCCGGCTTCTGCCTTCAAAACTCTCAACACTGTTCCCACATTACCTGTCTGTTCTTCTCTCCCCAAAGTCACAGCAATATGTTGTGTGAAATGGCGAAAAGGACTCCGGGAAGAAGGCTCTGGCCGCAGACTTCTCTGTTAACAGGGCCACATCACCCTGCTTGTTTTCACATATTCCCCGGGTAGGTGAAAGCTAAATGAGGACTCTGAGCCAGCGCTTGCTTGGGCTATGGGCCTTCATGCGATCTGAACCTTTGTTCAGAAGTAGTAGGAATATATAAGTTCGAGAGGCATTTTCATAAGCAATTTTTCTCTTTTTTAACTTTAATGTCTTTCCATATTGCATTCATCTGCATAACAGTAAACACATGCCCCGACAGAAAGTTGCAGGCAGGGATGTTTATTTATAACAGATGGCACAAAGCAGGAGCATGATGAATTGGTGTGTGGCTCCTGAACTAGCAGGCCCATAAATAAAGTATCCTCAAAGCTACTTTGGGGATCTTGCTTGCTCAGAAGGAAGAAAGGAAAGATGATGCTCACCATTTTGTTGCCTTGTATAATATAATCCCAAACATGTGCAATTTAACCACATGCAACCATAATTCTATAACTGAATTTTTTCATCCAAAAATCTGTTCATAGGTAGCGTTTCAGACCCATGACATAATTACAGCAATAGCAATTTTCTTTCTTTAGTTCCTTTTATATTTATTGATCTAATGACTCAATGCATTTTAAAAAGCATATAATTGCAAACCGATAATGGTCTAAACAAGACATAGACCAATAACATTTCTATAACCCTTTGCTTAAAACCTTATGTATTTATATCTAGAATAATGAGATCATTTCCAAGAATATAGTTATCAAAGATGCAATTGTTACTCCTCGAATAATTTTGTTGATTTCTCAATATACAAGGTCTACTAGGACAGTAAATCTAAAGGCCAAGTTCAGCAGACCTTGTGAATGCAGATTATTCATTTAAAGGATTCAGAGATTAAACATTAGAATTTTTCTATCAACTTGGGGGTTTCTTTGACCTTATCATTATTTTTAAAGTGTCTTGAGGTTGAAATTTAAGTTTTATCAATTCGGGCACACATGTAGTGAGCCAAACATTTTCATAGAATTGTCTGTGTATATATATATATATATGTGTGTGTGTGTGTGTGTGTGTGTATGTATATATGTATGTATCCATATATGTATATATATCTAGGAACATGTACATATATGTATATAGATATGTGTATATATATTTTAACATTGGAAAAATGACATGGAAAAGACAATTGATATAGAAAAGTCTTAGCCAGGGAGGAATTATTTTTTGCTCTTTAGACAAATCATCTGGACTTAAACTCTGCTTCACAAGCAGAGAATATTTACTATTGTGTTTGAATTGGCAATTCCTTAAGTGAAAAATGTAATTTGACTTGACATCAAATTTACTAACTATTTTGGCTCCTTTTACTGTCGTAAGGGGAAGGAACAAAGAGGCTCACAGCTTTATAAAATCCTGGAAGTACACCAGCTTAAACTGCTGTAAACCCTTTTCAGATTTTTCAAGAATTTTGCTAGAGGCAGAAATGTAGGACAATATAATCCGATGAAATAATTGAAGAGGAAGAGCAGGGCTATTACAGAAAAAAATGTTGAAGACAATCTTTAAAAAGTTTCTTTGTTTACTGGACAAGTATTTATTGAATACTCATAATGTTATATGAGGTTTGCTAGGTGTACTCAATACAAAGATGCATAAGAAAATCTTGTTGGGAAGACAGACAGATAACTCTAACAGAATGTGTCAGAGGGGTGATGGAGATGTTGAAAAGGTATCATGGGAGCAGGAGAGCAACACCCAGTCCAGCTCAGTGGGCAGGGTAGAAGGAAGAATGTCCTCTCTTTCAAATGTATAGAACAAAGATGCGGCTAAATGACGCTTACTGACATTTCTTGAAAAAAAAATTAAAGATAGTTGAGGATCATTTCCACTTTGGATTTGGTAAGTATATAAGAATGATTTAATGGTGTGTTTTTGAAACTAATAGTTTAAAAAAATCTTGAGGGTGCTTTAAAAAGACTAGGGCTTTTGTGAGAGCCTTCTAAAACACTTAGCACACTGGCAGCCCATGATAAGTGCTAGAAATCTAAGCTGCAATTATTATTCTTACTATTATTACTATATTTGTTATTATTGTCACTACTTCTGTGACTACTGCTACTTACCTACAGCACAGGTTGGTGGTTAGAAACAATGACAGAATAGCAGAGGGGAAAGTGCCCCTATTAAACTTTGTAAAAATAGAAGTTATTTTCAGTAGTTAGGAATGTGATCAGCTCTAAGAACCAGAATAAACAACAGCTCAAAAAAAGGCGTTTATTGGTTTTTTTTTGGTCTTGCATACAACAAAAGCTACAAAAGGTTGCTTGTAGCAATGACGTAGCAGCTTTACAATGCCAGGACCCACATCTCTGGGGCTGTCTTCGTCTTTTTCTTACTGGATTGACTCACTGGTATAAGGATGACTACTGAACCTCCAGGCATCCTGTCTGTATTTCAGGCCGGAGAAAGGGGAAAACAGTGCTTTGTGATGCTTCGCCTTTTTATTCTGGAAGGGAAGACTTTTCAGCAGAATTCTGCCTGCCTCTCATTGCCGAGAACTGTCACATGCCCACCTTAGTTGCAATAGAGGCTGGAAAATTGAATGTTCAAGTTTCCAATTTTTAGAGTAGGATTTTCCAGTTTTGAGTGGACTAACCTACCTTGTCTGACGTGACGTTGTAATGAATATTGTGATGTATCAAAAATGCCAGTTTATGTTTTTATAGTCGTGACTCAAGTCCAGTGTCTGGATTACCTGCATTAACTCTGAACGAGTCTCTATGAACGTTTCTTTTATATTTGTGAATTCTTTGTTGAATCAGTTAACTGGGATCTTGGACAAACCATAATCTTTTTGATACCTTTTACTTTAAAAAAAAATGTTAACAAAATGAACTTATACTTTTCATAAAAGAAACTTAGAGTAGTCCGTGTATTATAAATGTTCATGGCAGTCTGTTATAACTTCTTAATCTGCAGCTCTGTATGAGATTGCTGATATTCAGCTTGATAGCCTCAAGTCTTTACAAAATCCTGAATGAAAGATTTAATGGAAGCAGTGAGGCCAAGTATTTGAAATGGGAGCCGAACCAGAAAATCCAATATCCGTGGTTACTGTAACAATATTTTTACTTGCTAGAACAGCAAAGGTTCAAATGCACATTTTGGAAAGTTTTTAAACAATAAAAATGTATGTATGTGGTGCTTTGCCATCACCCTCCCCCAAGCGAAACACATATGAATGAAAAAATAAAATTAATTACAGCCAAGGTTAAATACCTAATTGTACTGGTTAATGGAAGTTTTGTGGATATTAGTTAACATTTGCAGATAATCTATCACACTCAATAAATCATTTCATGTGTGTAGGTGTTCTCCCAACAAATAGATTATAAACTCTGTGATTTCTCTTTCTTCTGTTTCTCCCGCACATCCTAGACTGATGATCCTGGCCCTCTGTAACCATTCTGCATGCTTCTTCTTTGATTTTTTTTTCATTGTCTCACAATACTTTAGCTCAAGGTTAGCTTATTATAGAAATAGCAAATAGAAAAGTGCCAAGGATCCCAGGATATACTTTTCTTGGAAAAGCAAGCTGATGCTTTTATTTAGTTTTTTTGCTCCATCTCATTTGCATTCCCTCGCACGAGAAAATAGCATAGTTTATATAGACAATTGCCATTTATAAATATTTAGCAGAGTCACATCTTCCCTAGGCAGTAAAAGAGGGTATTAAGGTAATTAGATATTCACAATTAACTAACTGGCCTTAAAGGACATGATTTATTGCCAAAGATTTAAGTCGGTGCGTTGACACTTAGTCTCTCTTATGCTTTTCAGCATTTATTTCTCTCTTATCAGGAGCTAAATTTTAAAAAAGCTGTTAAATGAACAACATCATTGTACATTTTGTAATCAGTGTGTTATTTTGTCTCTAGCTACATGTGCCTCTGTTACTAAGAAACTAAAATCAATCATTTTCAGGGAATGTACAAATATCAATATAGATAAGTTTTCTTTCTTTGCTTCAGACTTTGAGAATCTGTTCAAGAAGAGACCTAGCCTCAAGTGGATCTCCTAAATTGTAAACTCAACAATCGAATCCAGGTAACTCGGGGAGATTCCTAAGGAATGGAATTAAATTTGTAATATGGTGGTCATTAGGACAAAAAGGGTCAGAAGGAACAGGATTGTTGTTCTGTTTTTGCTAATAACAGAGGCACTGAATCCTGATATATGACCCTGGTTAAGTCACTTGACTCTTTTGGGGCTCCATTTTCCTGTCTAACATGGGGTATTTCCTATCTAACATGCTGTTCTGAAGTCTGTTGAGAAAATGAAGGTGGAAATTCGTTTTAAATACAGAACTCTCTGAAAAGCACATTTGTTAAAGTCTCAAATTTCACCTCCTAAAATATGCCAAATGTTTGCCATCTGTAATCTTTCAGATTATTTCCTCTAGAACCATTATTTGCCCAAACAGATTGTACAGGTTTGTAGAACTATAATAAAAATGACAACTTTCTTTGTGTGTGTGATCCACATGTTATTCTTCTGTAACTCAGTGGGTTAAGTACTTAGGATTTCAATCTAATTTGACATGCTCAGCCATTTTTGACCTTTTTCTCAGAAACTATTTAGTCTGTCCAATGCTCTGATGGTCTGTAAGAGCGTTACTCTTTTATGGAACCCCCTAGGCATGACTACTTAGAGAATTTGCTTGGCTCCTCTGTAATTGTCAGCTAAATTGGGGAGATTAAATTCAGAAGCAGCAAGAAAGTATGATAATAATCAGTTTAGAACAAGTTGAAGTGCTTCTGTTTTTGAAAGCTGTTTTGATGGAGGGAAACCCACCGCACCCTTTGGAATGCATGTGTCACAACTGTTTCTTGGGGTAAAGCAAGAATAGAAGAAATATGACAGGAAGGTGGTTGTGATTGTGTAGTGGCCATGGAAAAAAGATGTTTCATAGTCTAACAAGTGTTGCATGCAGGTGATGTCAGGAATAAAAACATGTTTTCACCCACCCCACCCCCAGCATTGTTTACTTCCCTTTTTTTTTTTTTTGAGGAAGATTGGCTCTGAACCAACATCTGCTGGCAATCCTCCTCTTTCTGCTGAGGAAGAGTGGCCCTGAGCTAACATCTGTGCCCATCTTCCTCTATTTTTTTTCATATGTACGATGCCTACCACAGTGTGGCTTGATGGGCAGTGCGTAGGACCGCACCTGGGATCCAAACTGGTGAACCCCAGGCCACTGAACCAGAGTGCACAACGTTAACCCCTATGCCGTCAGACGAGTCCCTACTTCTGTTTTTATCTTTGCTAATTTTGCTTTGGATCTTCAGATACCTACTGATTATTTGCATTTTTTAATCAGTTCTAATTTCTCTTTTCTCCAAAAATCCTATGTATTAGCTCTTGGCATCCTGACATCTAGTATTGAATATAGAACATAGAGAGCCATCAAAGTTCCACTAAACCTGAGTTTCTTTAGGGAAATTACTAGGATCTTATTCATTGTTATATGTTGGAATCTGAAATGGTGATCGGCACACAGTTAACGTGTTAAATAAACTGAATTAATATTTATATAATCAAATCTTTGTTAGCCCTTTGAGGGCTATTTCAATGTGAGAATTATCTAAACCTGGAGTCATAAAACTCACTCCAGAGGGCATGCTGAAACTATATAAATGTAGTGCACACACACAGACCTAGCACTCTTTCTCCTGATTACTATTTGAACAACTAGTCTGCTCTTACCTGCATGTATATGGATTCTAGTGCATTTATATTTTGAAGTTTTTGCATTAGAATTACTTTCCAGCTTCACATTTTAATTTACCATTTCCCCTTCCACTTGGAATTGTTTATTTTTAAGTACACAAGTAATATGTGGGTACATTCACAGTGTAAAAATATTCAAACAGTGAGTATGTAGTAGTCTAAAACTTGAACATGCCCTGTCACCCTGTGCTCTTCTAACTTCCATTCTCTATATTTAACAGATAGAATATTTATTTACATAAATTCGTGTTTATGTACACATGCATAGTCTTGGTATTTGATAGTACATAAATGGGCTTATATATAGGAATTACTAGAAATCTTTCTCTTTTACCTAGAAAGGTGTCTTAGTAACTTTTCCATGGCTGTACATGTATAGTTACATATCAGCTAAGTGCTTGGGCTCTGTTGTTTGAATTTTATCTCTGTCGCTTACTGTGTAACCTTTGGCAACTTAATGAAGTTCTGAGATTCAATTTCCTCATCTGTAAAATAAAGATAATAATAGTAGTTAACTCAATGGGTTGTTTGTTCTGAGATTAAATGAAATTATACAGAGTATTAATGTTGAATTAACATTAGCTTTTATATTTATCTCATTGTTTTATTACTAGTTGGTGTTCCGTGAGTTTCTTCTAAGTACTGCTTTAGCTGTTCCCTTAAATGTTGGTGTGCTGTATGTTAATTGTTCTCCAGGTCTAAATATTTTGCTAATTTCTATTAAGGTTTCAATTTTGATCCATTATATCTGTGTGTTTTTAAATTTCCAGCCTTAAGAGTTTGTTTTTGGCAGAGAGACTATCTTTTTTATTGAGGTGGTAGCGATCTTCTTGATATAAATTTCTTATTTTTCTCCTTTTGTGCAATGTGGTCAGAGATATAATATGGTAGGTATGATATAAATTTTTTCATATTCATGGGTACTTTGTTTTGGGCCAAATATGTGATCAGTTTTACAAATGTTCCAATATAAGATTAAAAGAAATGTGGACACCTTAATTTTCAGATGCAGAATTCTATATATGTTCGTTAGATTAAGTGTGATTATATTGCTATTCACATCTTATGTATCCTTATTGATTTTAGTCTTTTCAGTCAACTTGTGTGGCCCCTTAGTATCTCTCATTATAATTGTGAATTTGTAAATTTTCCGTGTAATTCAGTCAAAATTTTTAGAGTTGCTTTTGTTAGGTAGACATAGCTTCGATATTGTTACGGCTTTCTATGATATGCTCTTTTTTCATAATATATATTGCTTCTGATTTCTCTGATATTGTAGCAATATTGGCTTTGTTTTGTTAGTACTTGCTGAATGTGGTAGTTTGATTATATTGATCATCCCAATGAATGGCCTCTATCCATGCTCTTTGCCATGACTTTGTAGTTCCTATCATGAAAAGGTGGAATCTGTTACCACTCCTTGAATCTGGCATGGTCTGTCACTTGCTTTGGTCAACAGAATGAAGCAGAAATGATAGTATGCCACTTCTAAGCATAGGCCTTTTGTGCTTCTTTTCTTTCTTAGAATCCTGCAAGTGCTCCAGCTAGCCTGCTGGATGATGAGAGACATGGCCCTTTCACCACCCCTTTCCTTGCCTTACCCCAGAGCTAGCATGCAGTGAAGCCATCCTAGACCAGCAGCCCATGGCCAATCCCCTAGCTAACTATAGATGCATGAGTGAGCCCAGTCAAGGTCAGCTGAGCCTGGTCCATATCAGCACAAGTTCCAAGCTGACGTGAGACTCATGAGCAATTGAAAATATTTATGTTTTTAAGTGACTGAATTTTGGGGTAGTTTGTTATAGAGCAATAGGTAACTAATACAAACTATGACTTTTAAATTTTGCTTGGCCTCTTTAGTTTTTTAATTACTGATAATATTCTTTATTTAACATGCCTTTTTACTATTAGTTTTCTATTCATCTTGCCTATGCTATATTTTTGACTCTCTTTAAAATATCTTATAACTAGATTTTAAAAAATTCATTGTGTCTCTTTAGCCCATTTACTTTCATTGTGATTACTGATGTATGTGTGTATACAGCATCTTTTGTGATTTCTGTTGACCTTTTTGTCATTATTCATTGTTTCTCCTTCCTTGCTTTATATTTGATTAACAAAGTTTACTTTTTTCCCTATTTTCCCCTTGACTAGTTTGTTAGAAATACTTTCCATTTCTCTTAGTAATTATCTCGACATGTTAAATGTGCATATTTGACTTAAAGTCTCAAGATGATCAACATATCTATCTTCCTTTCAAGCAATACAAGATCATCAGAGTATTTTAACTTCTGTTACCATCCTTATCTACCTTGCTATTATTACCTTGTATTTTGATGCAACCTTGATTTTAGCTCCTCTCTCTAAATAAGTGATCATTACTTCTTACCGTCAATGTTTATTCAGATTTTCCTACACATTTATCTATCCTTGATCACTATTGCTTTCTGCATTCCATACTTTTCTTCCATAATTTCCCTCTTTATGAAGTCTAATTTTTGGTAGTTCTTTTAAGAAGGATCTGTGAATGGCAGATTTTCTCAGTTTTTGTTCCTTTGAGGAACATTTTTATTTTGCCCTTACTCTTGAGTAATAGTTTAGTTGGGCATGGAAGTTGGAGTTGATAGTTATTTTCTCCTAACGCTTTGAAGATATTATTTAACATCTATTACTGTTGAGAGAAGTTTGCAGGGCTTGTAATGGATAGTTCCATACACGTACACTTCTCTTTGGTTGCCTTTCAGATTTTCTCTTTTTGGTTATTTTGCAATTTCACTAGGAATGTGTCTAACTGTAAATTTATTTTTGTATATCTTGCTTAGGACTTGTATTTCTCAAATCTATGAATTCTTGTCTTCCTTGAATTTTAGAAAACTCTAAACTATTCTATCTTCGAATACTGTCTCTATTCTATTTATTTTATGTTATCTTTTAGGGGTATATTGGTTCTTCTTGGTCTATCCTACAGGCATTTATCTATTTTTTTCGTATTTTTCACTGATATTTTTCTTTTACTTTCTGTGCTGTATTCTTGGCAATTTCTCAAGATTTCTGCTTTTGTTCACTAATTGTCTCATGTTTGTGTCTAACCTTCTGTTTAGCTCATTTACTGAAGTTTAAATGATTGCAATTTTTGTTCTGTAACTTCTATTCATTTCTTTTTCAAATTTGCTGCTTCTGTTGCCTATGGATTTAGTTCTTGACTTACAGCTTCTATTTCTTCTTTTATGTCTTTAACACTTTTAAATATGTTTGTTTTATATTCTCATTCAAATTGTTGTTTTATTTTATTAGTTATGATTTTTCCAGAAGTCGACCTTGAGAAGATTCAAGTGCAACTGATTTATTTGGGAGGAGAAGGAAATGTGTGGGAAACAGCTAGAACACGTCTTAGAATTATCACAACTCCCCCTCTTGCCCAGGAGCAAGGGAGCTGGGATATTTACATATTAGTCATTGGTTGAGGGCTGCTCTGGGGGTGCTTACTCCTTGGAACATGTAGCCTGCTATGTGCAAGGACAGAGTGGTTTATGCTGCTGCTTTAGAGACAGCCCTCAGGCAGACATGCAGATACCTGCTGTTGTGAGTTGACGATGAGCATGGAGTTGTAAAGTCCAAGGCCCAAAGCATACTGGCAGGACAATCAACCACATTTGCTACAGGAAGTTAATCCCCCCATTGCTTTTGTTGCTGACTCTTGCTTATGTGTGTTTTGTGAATTTTAACTATGAGCTCATCTTTAGTGGTTCTGTATGTGTGAATTCTCTGCCTTCTGGACTTAAGAAGAATTCTTCCAGGGTGATTTTACTTCTACTTCTGCCTTATGTCCCTGGGAAAAAATTAATTTCTCATTTTAGAGGAATCCTGAACTATGAAGGTGAAATAAACTCGGTCGCTAATCTGTGCATGTTGCACGCTTGGGATTTTTATCATTTTCTTTCTCCCAGAGCTCATAGACAAGATTCCTTGTCATTTCCCTTGGGTGATGGTCTGTTTTCTTTCTATTATCCTTTTCTCTGAGGGTGTGACTGTGAAAGTTCTGACTTTACACTCAATTTCAATTCTAATACCTTGTATCATAGAGGCCCAAGGTCTTAGCTCATATGCTTTGTAACCCTAAGCCCCTGGCTGTTGCCAAAGTAAGAGGACCCTACCCCAGGGCTGCTGCAGAGTCAGTTCATGTGCTTACAATTAGGGCTTTCAGTTCCCTTGTTTCTGCCATCTGGGACTTTCCTCTTTTTTTCTTTCAAACTTGGGTAGGCATTAAAAATTTTGTTGTGATTTTCCCATTGTTTCTAGGTGTTGGTAGCAGGATGGTTTCAAATTTATCTAAGTCTGCTTTTATGTTGGAATTGACCATGTAGATGTTAAATATTTAAAACACTCATGGAGTATTTAAAAATAATATAAATATGCATACTTTTAGGAAGATGTTGTGCTGTTCAAGTGAAAAGATTCCTAGGGAGTCTGATCACTCTGTCCTAATCAGGAGTCTTTTACTAACGAGCTGTAGTAGCCATAGACGAGCTATTTAAACTTTTACGATTCAGTTTTATCATGTAAAAAAGAAAGTAAATATTTATTAAGGCCCCTGGCAGGAATAAAATTCCACCTACTTTACAATCTAGTACACAGTGCTGATGCAGCCAATTTAAGATAGTTAATGTAATTAATAAAGTCAGTCAGTCTTTTTGCCTATCCTCTTCGCTAGACTGTGATTATCTCATGGGGAAGGAGAGGATGGAGTTTACATCTCTAAATACCCAGTGCCTGGCACCGTGCCTGGCCCTACTTCCATCAAAGCTTACTGGGAAATTTTTGGAAGTGCTCCATTCAGGGAGTCTAGTGGTGCAAAAATCCCTATTTCTTTATACTTTCTCCCTTCCTGTTGCATCCTCACTGCAACCAAAAACAGCAAGTTTCTTTCTTCCTAGCAAAACACACTGTTGAGAGTTTGCATCCTTTTTCTGCTATTGCCCTATTTCTCTCCTTTCTTCATGGACAAGAGCTATGGAATAATAATTTTGCATCTCCCTCCTTTTATAAACTCTTCTTTATTTTCATTTATAACCCTGATCTCTCCTGGCCTACTTCCACCTCTCTGATTTTTCTTTGTCAGTCTGTTTCATGGCTTCTCTTCTAATTCTGCACATAAAATTTTAATATGATTGAGAGTTCTCTTTCTTCTGATTATAGATGCTCTCCCAAAGTCACATGATCTATTAGCAGGGCTTTAATTACCACCTGCATGCTGATAATTTTTCTTTTTTTTGATGATGAAGATCGTCCCTGAGTTAACATCTGTGCCAATCTTCCTCTGTTTTGTATGTGGGATGCCACCACAGCGTGCCTTGAGAAGTGTGTGGGTCTGCACCTGGGATCTGAACCTGCGAACCCCGGGTCACAGAAGTCGAGCAGGCAAACTACTGCTCCGGGCTGGCCCCCTGCATGCTGATAATTTTTAAAACTGAAATTAAATATATATACATATGTCTTAGTCTGTTCAGGCTGCTATAACAAAAATACCATAAACTGAGTGGCTTATAAAAAACAAACATTTATCTCTCATAGTTCTGGAGCTTGGGAAGTCCAAGATCATGGTGCCAGCAGATTTGGTGGTTGGTGAGGGCCCACTTCCTGGTTCATAAATGGAGCCTCTATTCTGTGTCCTTACAAGGTGGAAGGGGTGAGGGAGCTCTCTGGGGCCTCTTTTATAAGGGCACTAAGCCCAATTATGAGGGCAGAGCCATCATGACCTAATTACCTCCCAGAGGCTCCACCTCCTAATACCATCATCTTGGGGGTTAGGATTTCAACATATGTATGGGGGGCAGGGGACACAAACATTCAGACCACAGCAATGCATTTTATTTGTTAGTCTGTCTGCCCTCTTGAATTTAAGTGCCATGCAAACAGAGATGTTGTCTACCTTGCTCACCACTGTATCCCCAAAGTCTGGATGAACCTAGCATGTAGTAAGCACTCAACAAATATTACTTGAATAAACAACCAATTTCAATATGTGATGGCTTACCAAAGCACAATGTTTGATTTTTGCCAATAGAGCAATAAAAGTATTCCCGAAAAGGAGAATCTCAAAACTCAAGAGTGTCATCCAAGGATTCTCAGAGGATGAGATAGCAGTGGCAGTATAGTTTTTGCAATTTCCTAAATGTGTATAAAAATAGGGAAAAATGGCAAAATCAAAAGCCCATAGATAACCCTTAAGATAAAATTAGGTGATAAGACATTCCCATGAACCCCAAAAGACAAGTGGATAGGGCAAACCCTGTACAGCCACAACAGCTGCATGCTATTGACGTCAGTGAGAGAGAGAGTGGAGAGAGGCAGTGGCGTGAGAAGAGAGCCTCAAAATAGACAACAGGTACTCCCTGGCAATGTGGCGGGCCAATTTAAGAGCAGCCCCTGAAACTGGAAGAGGTTTTGCTCATTTCAAGAGCAGAAAAGTTCAAAGGTTCCATGGCCCTTGTCTAGCTCCCACACACTCTCAAAACTGATGCCAGGGCTCCCTTCCAGAGCAAGGTCCCACAGTGAAGAGAAACTGCTGGAAGTAGATCAAAATTTAACAGAAAAAGGAAAGAGAACTTCAGTTAAATATAGGGAACAGAAAACAGAGCAAAGAAATCTCAGAAGGCAAGCCACCATATTTATTTTTATTGAGGTATAATTGGCATACAATACATCACACATATTTAAAGTGTGCATTTGACATGTTTCGACTTGTGAAACCATCACCACACTCAAGACAGTGAACATATCCATCATCCTGAAAGTTCCCTTGTGCTCCTTTGTGATCTCTTCCTCCTGCCCGACTCTGCTCCCCTCCAGGGATCTGCTTTCTGTCACTGTAGATTAGTTTGCATTTTTCTAGAGTTGTATATAAACTGAATCATAAAGTTTGTACTCTTTTTTTCTGGCACTTTTTTACTCAGTATAATTATTTTGAGGTTTATCCATGGTGTTGCATGGATATAACATTAGTTCATTCTTTTTTAATGCTGAGTACTATTCTACTGTGTGGATATATCACAGTCTGTTTATCCATTCATCTGTTGATGGATATTTGGGTTTTTTCCAGTTTGGAGCCATTATTAATAAAGCTGCTATGAACTTTTGCATGCAAGTCTTTGTATGGACATATGCTGTCATGTCTCTTGAGTAAATACCAAGGAGTAGAAAGGCTGATCATAGGGTAGGTGTGTGTTTAAGTTTCTCAGAAACTACCAAACTGTTTCCCAAAGCGATTGTACCATTTTACATTTTCATTAGCAGTGTATGAAGAGTTCCCGTTCCTCCACATTTTCAGCAACATTTGGCATGGTCAGTGTTTTTAATTTTAGCCATTCTAGTAGGTATGAAGGAATATCTCATGGTTTAAGTTTTATATTTCCCTAGTGACTAATGTATTGAGCATCTTTGTATCTTACCTCTGTATACATGGAATTTGCCATCTATGTATCTTCTTTGGTGAAGTGAAGTGTCTGTTCAATCTTTTGCCATTTTTTAATTGGGTTGCATGTTTTAGAGTTTGAGTTTTGAAAGTTCTTTATATATTCTGGATGCAATTCCTTTATCAGATACACCATATATTTTCTTTTACTGTACACAAAAATTATATGAGAATGCTCTGTGAAGATAAAAAAGCTATGTAAGGTAAGCCTCCATCTAATAGTTAACGAAAATTAAAAACATAAAAATGAGCAAAAAAAAGAATTAAGTTCAAATTTTATACACAATTACTTATAGTAATTCATAGAAAATTTTATAGAATTTTTTTAATATTTTTTTCTAATTTATAGAAAAAGAGAATTAAGGAGCTTCTGGGACCCTACCTGAAACATAGGACAAAACTCTGTCCTAAACAGTATAGATGGTTGCATTGTGAAATCAGAAAATAACTCAGAAGGCTGGCTGCTGAAGCCTGAAATTTCATCATTATATGTGTATTTCTTTGCCTTAATAATGTTAAAAGGAGTATACCACCAAAGAGATGACATGTTAAGTTACCAACACTTCAATGAATGTAATTTTATGTGATCTTTTGCAATGTGATATAGAACTGAGAAAATCTTCTCAGGCAAATGACCCACCCAGTAGATGTTTAAATAGAGAGAAAATGGGATGGGGAGGACCATATATCATGTGAGAAAATTTTAGTGAAGAGTATCTTAGGCTGGGGCTGTTGTATCCTGCAGAGTGTAGTATTGGGGAAGCGTGAAATCTAGTTTCCTGTAGGAGAATGGAAGAAAGGTCTTAAATGGAAGAAGACAGAGCAATAATTGCTCACAATTTCACTTGATGCAATCATGATTCTACCCTCCAGGTGGAAAAATAAATAAGATAAAATAAGTGCTTGGCTCTGAGGAAGGTCAGAAATAGAGAGACTTTTTCCTGATGAAATGTTTATGACTCAGGAAAAAAAAAATACAAGCAAGAAGGCAGATGGAGAAATAGAAGCCAAAAAGCGGTGTGTTTGGGGTGTGGGGAAGGGATGGCTAGAAAGAGAAGAAGGAAGAAAAAAAAGAACACAGAAGATTAAAACAATCTTTTAAAGGTTTGCTCTCTCTTTTTGAAAAATTTAAAAATATTTTCAGCAAACAACATTGCTTCTCTCTTGGTTTTGTTTTGTTCAGTCTTCCTTTCTACACTGTTGTCTGTTCTTTGTTTTGCATCCTAGTTTTGCAGGGGGAACTCTGCCTAAGCAGACACCAAGGGAACTGCCAGCTATGTCAATCAGCTGTCATAACTAGGGCCAGAGACCAAAAAAGAACAGCGTAAGCCAAAGAGGAAGAAAAAAATAAAAAATAGACAGAGATGGTGTGTGGGAGTATGTTGTGGGGGGGTGCAGGGGCAGCTTGCTGGGCTGGGAAAATACATTTTACCCATTCTCCCAAGTCACTTCGCTGTAGTTTTTTTCAGTTCTGTGGGAAATCAAGAGCAAAGGCTCGGCTTATCAGTGATTTCACTGCGCCAGGATTCAGAAAGCTGAAGGGACATCCTGTACCAAGCTCTGAAACACTGACCTCAATAGAATCCCCACCCTGAAGATCTAACGGAAAAATATTTGCCTCGTTTTGTGTGGTGGCTCTGTAAGATATGTAGGCTAGGGAAGACAATAGGAAAAACTTAGAGTTAAAAATTGACTTCAAATAAGAGACTGGACAAAGCAGTGGACCTGTTTCTTGTATGAAATGCAGTATGCTTCAAACTTTACCAAATCCAGCCATTTGCCTGTGTTTGAATAGTCTTGGAAGGATCATTAGATCTGCATTTCTGCCAAACACAGTTTGGATTTGCCCATGCCGATGCCCAAATATAGACCTTGAGTTCAGTGTTGTGTCTACCATGTGCCTTTTCTAATCCAGAAGGGGCTTGTTCGTCATGCTCCTTCCAGACATAACATAAACCGCCAGGACAAGTGTAATTAACACTGAGAATACTGAATAACCTCTGGCTAGAGCTATTTTGGCCAACAGTTAAATCCAGCAGAATAAGACATTAGGTTCATAACCCTAGCCAAGGTCCAATGCCCTCTGTGACATAATTTTTTTAAAGCTGAATGAGTTCTATGTCCAAGAGTCCTGGGTTGCTTAAAAAGAGTGCATTCAGGTTTGTTCTTTTTATGTGCAACTTGTTCCAGTTACTGGCTCTAATTTTGATTCATCAGTTATGATTATATGATGTGATATTAACCTAGAGTTAAGTATGCCACAGTTTGATGGAGAGTAAGAATATATGAATTTCTGATACATCATTTCTAACATTTGACATCTTATATTAAAATATAATCCAACTCAGCTAAATAATATATTGGACAATATGATCTTGTTATTATTGCTAGTAGATATTGGAACTACAATATATATTCTTTGGGTAATCAATATATTAGAACCAATTATACATGAACACTTATGGCATTAGAATTTTTAAGGACCTCACAAACATGAATGATATCTCTGATGCCAAATTTGTCTTTAAAGACTTTGACTTAACTAAAATATAGATAATAAATTCAAATAGCCACATGCCTATCTGTACATCATTATTGAAGAGCACTCATTTCAGCAGAGGTTGGCAGTAACACTCCTTAATGTGTCTCCAGAGCCGCATTTTTCACATGCTTCATCTGAAGTATTTTTATCAGTTTCTGGCCAAAACCACTTTTGATCCAAATAAAATCCATTTTTTAATTTGTGGCATCTCATGGGGGAAATTCACATCTATTTGTGATTATTAGGTTCAGGGCAAGGTTTTTTAAACAGCTACTTCCAGAGCATTCAAAATCAAGCCAGAAAAGATCAGAAGGCAAGATGTTTCTCTTAATATGCAGTTCATTTTGAACAAAGTTGCATTCAATATATGCACCATAACAGGAAATTGTCTGCATGGAATAATATTTTTACAGTGAGTAACATCTTGTCATTTGTCAACACATTTGTCTTTTATATCCCCCTGCAGCTAAATTTGGTTAGAAAAAACCTATATAAAAAGACATCTATGTATTTATGTATTTCTAGTGCTCATCTCTGAAAGGCCGAAGTGCTTGACAAACTGGCTATTTTAACACAAAATGATACAAAAGGATAAGGAGCAGATACATGGGGAGAATATCAACTTCTTTGTTAAACTCCATGCTTCCCTGAAACTGTAAATTTGTCACCAGATCAGGTCAAAAACCAATGTGAAAAAGGATGCTTTCAGAGATAGAGTGATGGCCAAGATCCATCTTTCTGCTGCAAGTTCTTAGTTGTGTTTCTTAAAGCGAATTTATTTTTAAATAAATCATATTCACTTTCTTTTCAAGCATTCAGCAAAACTCACTTGATATTCAGAACCCAATACTCTGACTTGGTGTACTAAATTCACAAAGTGGACACGACACCGGGAAAAAGTGTAGAGTAGTGGTCAGGAAGGGTTATTGTAGAAAATATATATAGAGAGGGAGGTAAAGAAAATCCTTTTGTTCTGTTTTTCAGTCGAGCCTAACTTCTGTAGCAGGGTAGTAGTCAAATAAGAGACAAAGTTAACTAGATCCATAATTAATATAGGTGGAAATTTTTGGATAAGAAAGAAAAAATGTGATCGTCCAAGACTTGAATTATTTTAGCACTTCCCAGTTAAAACACACACTCACACAGAGTATTAACTTCCTTCAGCCTAAAGTTGGAAAATTTTGTGACTTAATACTTGTGCCATATTTCTCCATTGGTAGAGTTTTTACCTAAATTCCAAACATTTGACTCTTCTTCTCATTCTGTAAAATATTTGGAAAAATTTTCCACAAGTCTTCTCAGAGGCAGATAAAAATGCCTTTTCGCTGTGCCCTGTCTGTCACCCTCCCATTTCCTGTACACACCTACTTCTTGGACAGCTGTGTTTGAGGCTAGGTTCATGTCCTGACTCAAAAAACTATGACTTTCAAAGAGAGGAAAGTTTTGAAGTGAGAGATTTGCACTCTTAGAAAATAAAATCTTTTCTCCTTTGAGTGTGGAGTAAGAAGCTGGCAGATCAGCCTTCAAGTCCAGAATGGGAGAATACGATTTACTCTTAAATTTGCTTGCTTGCTTTTAGAGTGAACATTCAGATACCATTCTTTTTGGAAATGCATTCCCTCTGTATGAACAGAAATTAGGAAAAAAAAATAATGACTTACCTTAACCCTAGAGACAGTAGCATCTTTGATGAATATTCAGAACATCCCTAGGCATATTTGTCCTTATAATTTCTGAGATTTTCCCTAAAATAATATTGACAGAAGGGGACTTAGTGTTAAAATTTTAGCATTTCCCTATAACACAGCATCATTCTCAGATAAATCTGCTCTCTAGAGGTGGTAGTCCTGAATAATATAAATTTGTCCTAGCAACCAAGCTGTGTGACAGGGTCAGTGTGCAGTCAAATATCTGACCTGATGTGGCTTCTGTTGGCTTGGGAGGGTGTGTGTGCTTGGAACTCTATTTAGAGCTACTCCAAATTTTCCAGCTTTCCTTAGCTTAACTATTATCTTCACCTCTCTTTAGCTGTCTCCTGGGTTTTGAAGTTTTGAGTTATATTGCCCCTTGAGTACATCCAGCAGGACCTGAAGTTCACAGTTAGTGTTAACAAGGTGAACACTGTGAGCAAGGCACTCTACAGTAAATTTCCAGAGTCCGTGGAGACAAATGACATTCAAAGGACAGTTTTGAAGATATAAGGTCAATTTCTGCTCAGCCATCTAATCAAGCATAGAAAATTATTCAGGTACTTGCCTATGTTCTTTGGTCCACACCTTTCAGTAAGGTTCTTAATCATTTTTCCTTGTTTATTTATGGTAAAAATTCTGAAAGATAAGTAAAAAATATACTTGTGCGCAACAGTTATAGAAATGTTGTTCCTTGTATTGTGACTTTATCATTATTAAAATAACTTAGATTAAAAAGTTCCACATTAGGGGATGGCCCTGTGGCCGAGTGGTTAAGTTCGCGCACTCCGCTGCAGGCGGCCCAGTGTTTCATTGGTTCAAATCCTGGGCGCGGACATGGCACTTCTCATCAAGCCATGCTGAGGCGGCATCTCACATGCCACAACTAGAAGGACCCACAACGAAGAATATATAGCTATGTACCGGGGGGCTTTGGGGAGAAAAAGGAAAAAATTAAAATCTTTAAAAAAAAAAAACTTCCACATTAAACTATAGGCTTTTTAAAGGCAGAAAATATTAGCTATATTTGTGTCTTCCATAAGAGCTGATACAGTGCTTTGTGCACAATAGGTGCTCAATACATTTTATAAAAAATTAATAGTCCATAGTTAGTTTTCTCTGACAGTTTTCCTGGAAGGCTCCCAAAGTGTTTTACCAAAACAGAATGTTACCTAAAGCTCTAAGAGTAATAGATCAATAATAACCCCATTTCATTGAAGAGGAAATTGAGATAAAGTATGTCCAAATGACTTCAATGGGGCCATAATATGGAAACAAGCTAATAAGTTCTAGATTTATTTTGTGGGTTTTTACCTAGAGCCACATATAGTTTGACTAATGTAACCTCTTCTGGCATGAACTTACAGATATGTGGAGGAAGGAGAGGGGAGATGGATGGAAAGACGTTGGGGAAAACCTAGAATTACTCATCTGGTTTAATTCTTTTCAGGAATTCAATCCAAGTTTATATTTGGCACCTATTGCAAGATCAGCACCATATTACATTTTATAAGGTGTGTAGAAGAGGGTTAAGACATATTGCTGAACTTCTGGAATATCAACATTGTCTCCAGAAGCCTTCTTAAAGTGCAAACCTAATTAGCTAGACGAGGTAATGAATTAATTTATCAGCACCACCAAATAGTTATTTTACCAGCAAAGATCAGGGCCCTAAGGTAAAAAGACTTGGAAAGGTAAATGATGATGGTAGAGAATGCTGAAGTCAAGTGCAATGGGTACTGTGTCCAGAAGAGGTATTGTGAGGATTCTGACACCGTGCCTGCGGAGAGGATAGGAAAACAGAGCTCTGCGTCACAACCTAGCTTAGATCTAGTCCTGAGCTCTTCTATGGTGATGATGGGGGATTGGTAATAAGACATGGCAGGGGGATGTGATGCTTCAGGGTCTTTCGGCTTCCTGAAGAAACATGAAATTAGTGATTCTTCAGAAAACATCAGTCTGGTTACAAAGACCAAAGGCTCTAAAAGTGTTGTTCCTGATGTATTTGCCTGATGGGCGTTGTATATTGACAGTTCAATGAAAATATCCAGTCTTCTCATAGATATTTTCTTGTCTTCAGACTTGTACATGAACTTAGTGAAATCAAATCTAACCATAGTCTGTCCTTTCTCTGCTCAGATTTACTTATGAATTCTTATTATATAACTAAACTTCTTTTGCAAATATTTTATTTTAAACAAATTGTTGCATGCAATTGTATAAGCATATTTGCTTTACTGATTTTTTTAAAAAAGCAAACTACCATATTAAATCATGTAAACATTAGCATGTAGCAACATAAAGGAACAATATTATTTCAAGCCTTACTTAAGTGGAACTGCTCTGATAAGTCAATACACTAGGAGTTAGCCTGCAGTGGAAACCCCACTGAGTCTTCTTTATATTTAATTATTATGTGAAAAACTGCTAGGAGGAATCTGATTTTAGCTAACTGGTGTTAAATCCTGTTTGAACTTGACCATGCTATTCCTTTGACAGATCTGGAAGGAGAAAAGAAAAATGGACAAGTTTGGACTCACTGTTAATGCTTGGGGATGGATTGGTTCTAGAATTTGATAGATGTTCAGGAAAAGGACATATCTTTGCAGATGGAACTACTGAGAAAATATTCAAGTCCAGGCCTTGAGTTTTAGTTAAGACTCTTTGGTTGCCAGTAAGAGAAAACAACTCAAATTACTTGGGAATTTATTGTAGGAATACAGGATCTTCGCCAGCTACCCGAAGGCAAGAGTGCAGCCAGTCCATGGAAATGGGTTGAAGTAGTTCCTATGAGAGCCAGAAAGTACCCTTTCTCCAATTCTCTTTCTACTTAATGTACACATGACCAGTACACAGCTCTCAGAGATATTTGTTATAACTCCAATTGCACATTGAAACTGACTGAACTCTCTGATAACCTAATTCCAAATTCCTGGGAGAAGTGGGATTGACCCAACTTGGATCCACCATTCAACCTTGGTCTAATCACCTCTTTCCAGTGGAGTTGGGTGGGATGAGCAGAGAACTGAACTAATGAAGAGCAGCCAACTGGGGACCTACTCTTTGTGAGCAATTTCCAAAGAGAGCTGATTTGGGCAGATACCCAAGAGTGGTTGTATAGAGTCTGAAATGAGAGGTTCAATGAGTTGATGAACAGGGTAGGGGAAAATGAGAGGATGAAGTAAAAGAGAAAAACTAAATAGCAGTAAAGAGAAAAGTAACTTCTTATCAACCAGGATTACAGTCAGCCATTCTTAATCTTCTGAGTGAAAATATTTCCTTTCCTTTGCCAGTGTGGAAGTAAGGAGCACCGTAAGAATTTCACCTCCTACCTAAAACATTTCCTGACTAGTCATTTCTCACTGATGCCTTTAACCTCTAAACTTCTACAGTTCTTGTTGCCACAAAGCTCTTGCTAATATATTATCATATATATGTATATATTTTTTAGTGTTTTGTTATGCAGAGAAATGGTAAGAATATACATATATAACTTTTTCAGAATAGGATTCATGTTTCTATTTCTTTATGACCAACCTGCTTCCAAGAGTACCTAAGGCAGTGATTCACCTGGATATTGGGTCACTCAAAGGTTGTTCCCAATCCTCAGCATCTGTTATCTGCAAAGACAGAAAATTGTACTGGATGAGTTCTCAGATGCCTTCTAGCCCTAACATTCTCTGATTCCAGGGTCTAAAATATAAACTCCGAGTGAATGGAAAACCTTGTGACAAATCACAATCATGGGACATCTGTGACAATTTTAGCCTGCAGGTGTTGCTGTGGTGTAAGAAGAATTAAGGGATGGGGAGGAACACATCAAACAATAGCGAGAAAAAGATGTTTTTGAGGATTCTGTTTACATCCCACATGCAAGAGTAGGTTTCCCTGCTCCAGCATCTCTCTATGAAAGGACTGAGGTCGGTTTCCCGAACAGGGCAAGAACCAGAGGGTGTGTGTTCTCTCCAGCTGGACCTGGATATCTGAAAGGATGTCCTGTTTACATTTGGCACCAGAGCCTAGTGATTACACTGCCTGAGTGCCCCAGAGATGAGATGAAACTCAAAATGGATTTTTCGCACAAGTTTAAAAAATAACACTCAGCTGACCCTGTCATCATACCACCTTGGATTGGTTTACCAAAGGCCTATATTTAAAAAGAATGCTTACTAAGAAGGGTGAGGCCATGGTATCCATGGAATGCAGTTTTTGGTAGCATGGAGGATTTTCTTTATCCTTTCTCTTTCTTTTCCCCTTCTGTTTTTTTCTCCCCCAATAATTTTCTTTTTCTTCATTGAACAAAGAGAAAAGGGAGAGGCAGAAGCTTGGCTGACAGCCAGTCTCATTTCATGAAATGACCTGTGTAGGTAACGGAACACGGTACAGTGTGATAGTATCATAGCTAAGCATTCAGTAAAGAGAAAATTAACAGAGCAAATATATTTTAAGGCCAGAAAAGCTCTTTCTCTCTCTCTCTCTTTCTTTCTTTCTCTTTCTTCTCTTTCTCCCTTCTTCCCTTCCTCCCTCTCTCTCTCTTACACTCTCTTTTTTTAAAAGAAGCAATGTATTAAGAGAAGGTATGGGAGGTGATGGTGGGGAGCCAGAACTAAGAACGAGAAAAGAATGTGGAACTAGGAAAAAATGTTATTGGTAAAAAATCATTGTAAAGACAGAAACTCTTCAATGCCTGAGGTTGTCAGTTCCAGCAGTTGGACTGCTGTGACTGTGAGATTTGTGTATTTGTTCATTGCAAATCTTTATTAAGAAAAGATAATTTCTTATGACATCTTCTCAAAGGGCTCCTGTCCTTTCTGACAGCTTGTCTTTCTGAACCTCTGGTTTGTGGTTAGTACTAAATACTGTCATCTTTTATTATTGGTTACCATTCTACCTTAAATTCTTTCTGCTGTGAAATGATTGGGGAAGTATATATACAGATATGGTTTCAGGGGTATGAATTTTATCTTCCCAATGAGATTGTAAGCTTCCTCAAGGTAAGTCATCGCAGAGTTCTGTTTTTTGACATTATGGTGCCAACACAGAAATTAACCAGGGAAGAAAAGAACAACCTAGAGTTCTCTAACTTTTGGTTTTTCCCAAAGAATTTGTACCACATTTCATGATTTCTTTGTTTATTTGCTATTGAGTTTGCATAACAAGCTTCAAATATCAATTTGTGTGTATTTGATGATGCCAAGGCTGCTCTTGCAGTAAGTGGAGCCAGGATTAGCAACTGAATAGCCAAGTAAATGAAGACCAGGTACTCATAACCCACCATTTATCATGGGTTTGCAAGACAACTGCATTTATTTCAATCTACATGTGAGAGAACGTGCCTAGCAATCAGGTCAGCACTGTGAACATTGCACTATATTTATCTTTAGTCCCTAAACATTGTGTGTAATCAAGGAAGTGAGATGGAGTAATAAAAAACCATTATAGAGTTCTGAAAGCCCTCAATTTCATATTTACATCTTGGAACCAGCTCATTCTGACTTCATAACTCCTTAATTAGAGGCACAGTCGTTTTCTTTTCTGTAGGGCATTTTTTTCACCCTCACAATACAAGCATACATTTGGTAACTAATACCAGCAATTAGCTTCATCTGCTATGTAAATGAGTGTAATTGCAATTAAATACTTTAGTAGGCCCAAAGGGAAAACATGCAATCATTACAAAGTAAGTAGGAGAGCATGGTTAAGGGACATTTAGAAGTGTGAGCAGAAGTGCCTTTTCCCTGTGGTGTCAGGAGCCTTTTCTATGGTGAATTATTTCACTGGGCATCCTGGAACTTGACTTGCATTTCTTGTTCTATTTTCCTACAAAGATCAGGAGAAAACTGTCCTTTTCAGCATTTCTAAGGGTTGGTTGGTTTTGGTACAAATCAATTTGGGAAATAATTTCTCTTCAGCATGGATCTAGGGGTTAAAAATAGCAACTTTCATTGCACAGATTGGAAAAAAGTAGCACCATGTTCACAAAAAAGATAATTTTTAGTAATAGTATTTGCTCAGTAGTAGATAGTAAGGTTAGGAACTGTTGAAAGAACACAGCACACGTAGGAGGAGAGACGACCTACTAGAGAGTCAAGCAGTACTGGTACTAGCTAGTAGCACAGAGTGGCTTCGAGCCTAGACACTGGAGCCAGAGTTGGGCCTCCAGCCCTCACTAGCTGCATGCACTTGGTCAAGTCACACACCTGTTTTCCTCATTTGTAAAATGGGAAGACATAGCATACATCTCAGAGGGTTGCTGAGGATGAAACTGGTTCATGCACATAAAGCACCTAGAAAACAGCCTGGCAAAGAGTCAGTGCTCAGTTAATAAATGTGTATTGAAAGATCTTCAGTCCTTCTACTCCTCTATGCAAATTTTCTCTCTGGATAAAGCCAGACCTCAAAGCAATGTGCCTAAATGGAATCATTCTGGTCTCTAGTAGGAGTGAGCTTATTATATTTTCAGCATTATGCAGTAAGGCTTCTTTGAGGGACATGATCCCCATGAAACTTACTATTGGAAGCATGCATTTACTCTAGGAGTGATTCACACTGCAATGCAGGGACTTCTTGATAAGAATCCAGGTAAAAACTCTCATTTTTATCTATGGACAGCGAGTAGGTAACAGGTCATTTTTCTTTCTTTGTCTTGGTTGCTAGGAGTCTCAGAAGTAAATGTGTAGCCAACACATCTCCAGTTATCTATACAAGATTCTCCTGCATCACAGGCTTTTGTTTCCCCCCTCCTTTAGTTTCATAAACATCCCTGTCCTTATTTGTAAAAAACAAGTATTTTGCTGTATGCATCTTGTAAATCACCTCAGTTATTCTTATATAATTGTGTACCATTCAGCAAGTCTCTTTACCTCTTTGAGACACAGTTCCTTCATCTTTAATATGTAAAGTGGAGCTGGGTGGCTTTTAAATTTTTTTTCCAGCTGCAAAATGCTGATTGTTAATTTAAATAAGTTCTCCTTGTTGTTGTTGGAAATGATATCCTGGATAAATGAAGGGAAGAGGCTTCAGAAAACAAATGCATAATCTTATCAGAGCCAAAGGATGTAGGAGAGTCTTTCAGATCTTCTCTGTCTTTAGATATTTCTTTCTCTCTCACTACAAATTACCCAAAGCATTTAAAGACAGGATCATGAATATTTCAGTCAGTTCTTGGTTCCTTTCCAGCAGTGAAGCAAAAGGCAAAAGGCTTTGTTTCTGGCAGTGGAGATGGGTGAAGCATTTTAGTGACTTTCTCCATAGTTTTTCCTATATCCTTTCCTAAGGGAAAGGGAACAATGGGACTTCAAAGAATAAAGAAAATAAAGGAAGACTATAAACCTCTTTTGCCACTTTTGATAGAATGGAAAAAATCTAGAGTTCTTATCTCCTTCTCTTGTTCACCTACCACTTAAGAGTTACAGGGAGAGCTCAAAGGCTTAGCATTGTCCACCCTATTGAACTACGTTATCAGAGAAAAGACTGCCAGATGTTTAGCAATAGAACTTGGTGCAGAACATAACTTTAATGGAAAACAGAAGAGTGTTTTGTTTCCCTCCCACTGTGCTATCTATGTGAGAGACTTTCAGGAGCCCACTTTCTTTACCTTCTTTGGAAAGCACACACACTTTCTGAAGTGCTATAATTTGACCCAATTTGATAGATTAGTAAGGTGAATCTTTGCATATACTTGTGAAATAAGTAACTTTGCATCCTTCGGGAAGGAGTTTATAAAGTCTGCATTTTCTAGCATTAAGACTACCTTAAAGAGCAATTTATCAAGCACAAATAGGAACATTTGGAATTAAAACCACCCCAAAGGAGTCAAATCTTGTTTTCCCTGTTTATAGCTGGTCAGTTCCTATGGGACCTCAGATTCAATATCAATTCTTTTGGTAAAGATCCGGTAACTTTTTAGTGGGCTGAGGAGAGGGGGTAGGAGTGTAGGAAATGTGTTTCTTAGAAAGAAGGAAAAATTTAATTATTTTTCCTTCATTAAGATTCCTTTAAAAAAGAAAAAGGAATATGCATTATTTTAGGCTGAATTGGAAAAGTGATGCTTTCAGTAGATCATTCGGATCACTTTGACAACGAAGGAGATACTGCCCAAAACACTAAGATATTATTGAAATGACTAAGGTGTAAAGGCTCCTCATGGCTGCAGAGAACAGAAGGTGTTTAACTTATTCAAAATGTATATTTGCTTAAGGTGGGACTGGCTTGTTTTTAAAGGGTTTGTTCCATACTCCAAAGTTTATTCTTTACAAACTTATCTCACAGTAAAGTCCCAGTCTGCAGGTTGTAAAACAACTCTAAGACATCTGGCTGTAGTGGGGCCATGGATAAATGTAATGAAAATTGGATTTTAGTGGCTACTTACTCTAGATGCTATGCATTCTGATCCTCTCTTATAAAAATAACAACAATATAAAATAAAAGAAATGGAAATTCAAGTATGAACTAAAGTAATTTGTAGATTTTCTGTTCCTTTTTATTTTGTTAGATTTTAACTTTCAGATATAGTGAACCCAGAAAGAAAAAAAGCTTATTTAATTGCAGTTTATAAAACTGGTTGGTTGAGAAAATGTTACTTCATTATTTAAGACAATCCCCAGCCTTATCTCAGGTCTCCTGATCCTCTCCTGCCTCAGCCTGCCTGTCTTATTTTCCATTGAATTTCCAGTGTTTAGTAAGCAGAAGAGACTCAAAACACAGGCAGTGGGTATTGAATTGGATGCTACTCATGCCTACGCAGGGAAGATTTCTTTCACAGACCGTTGAGTACACTCTGTGTGCCCAACTTGATTGACAAATGGTGTTTGGAAAGGGAAATTGTTCAGAAGGTAATAAAAATATCTTTGTCTATAGTCAGACTGCAAAGCAAAGTGAGAAAGTTCTCAAGCCCTATTTCCAGTTCTCTGGTCCAAATGATCGCTCAGACTGTGTTGGGCCTCACTTGGTTTCCAGTTTGCCCCTCGAGAGGTGAGCTTAGGCTTTTGGGGTTAGGGTCACAATCCATATGATTCCGCCCTCCCTTCCTCTGCGTTCCCTTTAATGACAATGCTTTCCCCTTGTTCAGTTGCCTGTGAGAGGCCTTAGAGTAGAGCACCCTCTGTGTAAAGGTATCTTTTATTTTCACTCTTAAAAAAGTGCTTCAGAGAGAAGTCAGCTTTGGACCTGGTCTCTTTTCCCAAGTTCATGGCCATGTTCCCGATTAAACAAAAGTTCCCACATTGGATTCCAGTGGGTATCCAATATTAGGTACTCAAAGAAGGACTTGGCTTTTGGGGGACATATTTCATATCAAATATATATGTTATTTTTGAATTATTCCTGTTAAATATTACATGTGTTTATTTTTCATACTCATTTAAAAGAAAATCATGGCAATTTCCTGAAATCAGGTGTATTTTAAAAAGGAAGTAACTTACAGGAGGAAAAAATAGAACCTGGAAATGGGTTTGTTTCATATTAAGGAGACATCTATTAGATATATATTTTTTAAAATCATTATTCTAAGAAAAAAATAAATCTGGGGTGGTATGAAAATGAGTCAACAGTAGAGAGCTGATCATTAAAGAAGTGATATTTCTCTGATGAAAGAAGAATATATTTTAAGTTGTTTCAACTGTATACTCTGGGATATGTTAGTTTACAGGTACAACTTTGTTTTCTTTAGGTTGACAATTTGTGAGCCTGAAATTTTGAATTAATTCATGACTGCTACTGAGACACTTCCTGCCTCCAGCATAGAAACCAAGACCAGACAAATTTCATGAAAACTTGTAAAAAAAAAAAAAAAAATTCAAAGTGCACAAACCATGCCTTTAGGATTTCAAACACCAAATCTTGTTTCTTTGTTTGTTTTTCTGATTATGATAACAGAACTGCTTGATTTATGGTCAAGGAGAAATTAGGGGTAAACCAAACTGGAATGTGAGAATTTAGGGACATAATCAACCTGAACTATTACATTTCAGTGGCTTTCAATGGTCCCCAGAAAAGACAAATTGAGAATATAGATCCCACAACAGTACCAGAAAGAAAATTGAAAGCATCTTCCCCACTGAGAGACAGGTAGCATTATGTTTGTGCTCCAAACCACATACAAGCCCCTGCTTGGTGTTTAAAAGAAAGGAGGGTGGGGGTGATGGTACTGGGAGAGTGTTGATGCAGAACTTATGATCTTTTTGTGTAGTAGTTAACCAAAAGGGTGATTCTCAGAAAGCATATCTGCCCAAAATACAATTAAAAGGTTAAAGCAGAACAATACATATAAATAGTTTAACAAGTCAGTAGTTACTTCTTGAGTGTCCACTGTGGCATTGCTTTGTCATAGGGTGTCATACAGCTGGTCTTTAAGCTCTGTGAGCCCAGAGACCTTGTCTGATGTTTATGAAAGGCCCTTGCTGTTTCCGAAATATAGTAGGCACTTAGAAGATATTTGTTCAATGAGTGAGTGGAAAGCGTAATGCAAAGATCTGTAAGATGAAGTCTCTGCCCACAAGGAGCCTATTGGTTATAAAAGCATTCACAGAGTGTTTTACAGTTCACAAAATCTATTGACCTATATTATTATCTATAGTAGTCAGGGCTTCCAACTCTGGTTTGTATCAGAATCACCTGAGTAGGCTTGTTCTTCTTTTTTTTTTTAATGTGCAGATGTTTGCAACCCGACCCACCTAGGGAAGGCAGTCTTGTTGGGAAGTGGTAGAGATGGTGGAGGAAGCAGGTATCAGTGTTCATCAGGTGATTCTGACACAGCGTATGCTGATAGAGGGTGTCACAGGGAAGAGGACAGCTTGCTGGCTCCGGAACCAGACTGGGTTTGCAACTTGGCTCTAGTACTTTTTAGCTTTTTGACTTTAAAATTAACTTCCCTGAGCCTCAGTTTTCTCATCCATAACATGAGGAGAATAACAATAACTACCCTCAGAGGACAATTGGGTGTATTCAAGGAGATAATCTATGAAAAGTGCATATCCCAGGGCTTGGCACAGAGTGGGCACTCAATAAACTTTGTTTGTGATTGCTCACCATCAGGGCCTGTGGCTTATTTCACTTTCAGTTGTAGATCTAGGCTGAAGAACTGCATTCCCTGGTCTCTTGGGTGAGGCTGCTGCATCGTTTTCTCTCTTCTGTTTAACCACAAGATGGTCTGAGAAGCTTATGCCTTTTGAATCCCAGCCAGGACCAACTAGACATTTGGTAAGGTCAGAAGAGAAGAGACTGTGGCATTTCCGATCCCCATGGACTTCCCTCTAGGATGAACGTACTTCTGTTGTTTCAGGATTTCCAGCTAGGCCTAGCCTGGAAACCAGAAGCTAAAGTTATCCCAAAGCGATAAGCTCAGGAACTCCATGAAATGTTGATTTGTATCTAGTTTCAAAGGTTATCAAAGGTTCAGAAGCTGAGAAAGTGATGGCAGGTTAAGGGTTGGTGGGAGGGGGTCTGGCGTTTTACCCACAGGGGAAAATTTTGCTGTAGAGAGGAAAAGAAGTTTTGACTGAAGTAAGTTGCCAAGAAAGCAGGTAGTTTTAAATTAATGATTAACTATAATCTGAGTCTCTCAGATAAACAAATAAGCAGCTGAAGTTTATCAGAGTGTGATAGGAAGGTCAGGCGTGACAAATCGGGAGACTGGGATGTTGAACTGGCTCATGACTATTATATAACTAATATCTCTGCTAAATTTAAACACAAGCAGCCTTCTCTGGAGGTGTGTGGGTGGAGAGGTGAAGGGACAGATTGAAAACAATGGTGTTTGTTTTCATAATGTACTTTAATTTTAGGCCAGGGTTGGATGAGAACTTTCAGCTAACAGTATACTTTTTGGCAGTTCTGTATTTTTCTGAACTGAGACTACCCTTAGCTCCATAGAACACCCCTATTTTTCTGTCAAACTACTATATCCAGTGCATTTTTCTCTGGCCTCCCTGGAAGTGGAATTGTCTCGGTCTTTCCCCTGCAGAACGCAAAACATAAACATAAGGGCATTAAAATGGAAACAGGATCTTGGTTCTCACTGTTTCACCAGGCTCCTTAGCACTGACCTCTGACCCTCATTAAGATCCCATGGAAAGTCTGGGCATCTGGGGTGTGTAGCTCACTGTGGGAATTTTTTTGTTGTTATGATTGTTGTTTTCCTCCTCCTGGATTATTTTGGCTTAACCTAGGGCTATGATGTAAAATAAGCCAGTTTCAAGAGCTTTTCCTGACCTCATTTTGGGATAGGTTAGAGGATGGGATATGATTGCTGCCACTGTCAACTCGAAGAATCCATTTTCAAGTCTTCATCTAAAATTCATGTGAAAAAATAAAACAGCACTTCCTCCATTCTGTTGCATTAATGACAGATAAGTTCTTGCTTTTGAACACCCATGTAGAATCGTTGAACGTATTGAGGCTCCTTGTGTTTTCACTTGCTACTGTTTTTAAAGTAGCCCTCTAGATCAGATACCATCTCCCACATTTTCTTGGTTTATATTGTATCACATCATGCTGTCATTAGAGAAGACACCTTTCCTGGTCATTCTATGGGAAAGATCTCAGAGAAGTTAGTTTTTTCTTATAGCCAGTCTTTGTTCTCCTTGAACAGTTGGAGAGGCTAAAGTCTAGAAATATAATTGGAAAGTAATTTTAAATCTTCTGGTTGAGTGGCTAATTTATGTACACATATAGGAGTAATTAGTAGAGGATTTAGAAAATATTCAATAAGAGCAGAGGAGCAGTCATCCATGATGGGGTAGAATGATCCTTTCCTCTTCAGTTGGACACCTCTTTGCCTGTCTAGGGGTCATAGCCTTCCAGTCAACAAGGGCCAAGTTTCATCATAAGCTTTTATCACCTAAGGTAGACTTTCTCATGGCTCAGTTCCAGTTGCTAAAAGAGTAACTGTTATGAAAATACTCTGCTCAGAGAAGGCTGATAAGTTTTTGTATAGGTTTTTTTGGATTTTGTTTTTAAGAGACTATTAACAGAAGCAAATAATTAATCTTTATAGTATTTTTTTCCCTCTTGAAGAATTCAATATATTCTGTTATAAAAATTCTGGAGAACATATAGAAGTTTTATTTTGAAATGGAAAAACTGAGACTCAGGAGGGTGACTTACCCAAGGTCGCCAAGTCTCCTTGTATACAAAACTCAAGATCTCAGTCTCTAGTGCTGAACTGTGTCTGTAAGTAAAAAGAAGAAGGAGAAAAAAACAACCCTGCTCTACCTCGGATAAGAAAAGAAAAAGCCAGGAATGCATGTGTGTCCTTTCGAGCTCTCTATATAAAAAATAATCTTTTCCAGGAAGCCCTATTTTATTGGATGGGCATATGTGGAATATTCTAAAATCCTCCTAATAGAGTCCATTTTTTTTTGCTTTAATTTTATTTTAGGACTTATGCTTCTATAAGGCAGACATGTATTTGATCTTTACAGCACTCAAGTTACAGTTATTCAATATACAATGTTGGGAGGAAAAGCAAGGGGAGAATATATGATTGCTAGATGAAACAGGCCACTGAAAGAGGCCATGGAATAGATCCTCACTGTGCTACACCATTCTTTCTCCCTGAAAATACCACTCCAGGCCCAGAACTTTTTAAAAAGTTGCCTCTTTAGCGAAGCATCCTTTATTGACACAGTTCTGTTGTCTATGAACACCTAGATTGCTTCATTTGACTTCATATATTTTTCCATGAGCATTCTTCAGCTCTTTGATGTATCTGCTCAGTCCTTTCAGTTAAATTATACCCTATTTTTTAAATACTTTTTTATTTTAAACTCCACAGGGCCTAACATCCTGCTCTATACAGAGCAGACAGTCAATATGTTTATTGACTTATTATAATATGATATGAATCATGGGCACAATCAATTACTTGACCATATATAGGATTAGCACAACTCTCTTTTCTGTGTGGAGATGGGATAGAACCAGAAGAGGCATGTCTGTGTAGCCCATGTGTCCCATTCAGGGAGCTTCAAATGAGGGGCGTGGCCTGACATGGCAAAGTTGAGTTGCCTTTATCAATAACTGTAACTTATATATGTATAGCTCCTTGGAAATTTAGATATTTTAAATACGCATTATCTCATTTGATTCTTACAAGAAAACTGGAGTCACTATATATTGACTCTATTTTATGGCTGAGGAAACTGAAGCTCATAGGGATTTAGTGATTTGTCCATGTTCACATCTTTCAAGTAGTTGAACCTTGAACCCAGTGTTTTTTGTTTGTTTTGTTTCCTTTTACCTCTGGGATTCATGCTCTTTCCAACCCATCATGCTGCTCCTCTCATTCCATAAAGCTATCACTGCGGTGCTCACAGTTTGTGACTCATCCTGGAGTAACAATCCTGCCTCAAGTGATATTTGCAAATACTATTAACCAAGAGACCCCCATGACTACTAGATGCCCTGTAGCTTCTAGCATGATAAAATTGTAATACTGACTAAAAGGTCTTATAGAACTGAGGGTTGCATGAAAAATAGCCACGTGTAGCTCAAACATTGCACTCTGAGCATATAGAGCTCTCGTGCTTCATTTGACCAGGATGATTCTGGCTTTAGCTTGGAGGGAAGTTTAGTGTAAGATTCTGGGCCAACTGACCCAACAGAGGCAAGATTAGAACATCCTTTTCCTTTTTCTTAGAACCGGGAGGGCACATTTAGTAGCAACTGTCTGAAGGAGCAGAAAACCCAATATGTACGAAATTGTCAAAGAAAGATGATCTATTAATACAAAATATATAGTCATTTCCATAAGGTGCTTTCTGACCAGTGTGCAATCCCAAAGCATTAATAAAACTCCAACTAAGCAACATGGAAATATTGGTGGATTAACTCCTTCCCACCTATCCCCGAACAACAATACTGTACCATGTGTAGTACTTCCTGTTTTGTTTTGGTTTTAAGCCTTTGTTTGATTTCAGCTAGTTTAGACTTCATAGTCTCAAATCTCTTATGAAGCATAGCTGTTCTGCCTCAGATCCTTCCACTGAACCCCACTACATTGCTCACCCCCAGCAGCCCAGACCTACTCTTCCAGATTTAGTAGAGATCATTACCATCCATAAATGTTATGTGCATTAAAGGTAGTTTTCCCCTCTTGTAATCATTATTAATATTTGATGGCTAAGGTATTATTCTTTATCGATAATTTTATAGATCACAGTTAATTTAGAAAGAAAAAAATCAGAACTGTAATGCAAAGTAGTGCAGCTCCACTTTAAAAAGTGACCTTGTCAAAAGAGATGCATTTTTACTTCAATTAAATTCAAAGTCAGTCAGTCCCATAGGTAATGTTAGCAATTATAAGACTACTTTGCAAAAGTAGTTAAAAAACACTCAGAGAACTTTTATGTGATGCTAGTTTTTAAAGAAAGAATGACTTGCTTCTAAAACTTCAATTCTTTATGAGATCATTTTGGAGTGTACTGTTACATAAAACATGAGGTCAGTAACTAAGGCTAATTAAATTTTAGTAGGAGCAAAAGTCACCAAAAGGTTTTTGCATTCATCCTACCAATTCTAAACCAGTGATACAATACACCATTAATAGCCTTAGAATTGCTAATTATTTCAACATGAATAGCGATATCAACGCTGTCAGTTTAATTTAATACACTCAGGAGAATTCCTGCAGAATGCATGATTTCTCTATTATTTCCTGGTTTCCACAACCACTAAAAGCTATAAATTCTCTTTCTTTTCTTCAGAAAGAGAGATTACTAGTGTAGACCCTTCTCACCTTTTTGAGGAATGTTGCAATTGTTATTTTTTAAAGAAATAGAAAGTAACAACAAAATAGAAATTCAGGAACGAGAGTAGCCCAGGTTTAATTCTGAGATCTAGTATGAGGCAAAATGTTCCTAACTCCAAAGGAATTAAAATGCTCATGCCTCCTATTGGTTTCGGTGGAGTTTCTACTTAGGGAATGACCCTAGACTTGGGATTGAAGTGTCTTCTTTTTAGAGAGGAGCTAAAATGAAGGTGTGGAGGAGTGTAAGTGAAAAAAAATTGTTTGATTGGATAATCAAATACATTTTATTCATTAGAAACTTTACTAAGTTAAAAGGAAGAAATTAGCCACTCATTTCACAAAGTATTTCATTTAGAAAGCAATGGAGAACAACCACAGCTTTCTTATGTGGGATGAGTGAGTTAAAATTTATTCTACAAAACATTAATTCAGTGGTAACTAATTAGAAAGTACTAGGTTAGGCCCTAAAATCATGGAATCTCAGGGTTGGATGAAACCTTAAGGATAATCTATTCTAAGTTTTTAATGCATATGATCCCTCTACAAAACCCTTAAAAAGTGATTGACCAGTCTTGGCTTGCATATCTTTAGTGACAGGAAGCTTATGATCTAATTTTCAGATCATTCTAATTGTTTGAAAGTTCTTCTTTAAACTAACCATCCTTGAATTTTCACTCATTTGCAGGTTTAGTATCTCCAAAAATGTGGTATTTGATGTGGTTTTAGGTGATTTACAAGAAAGAGTCTCTTAATTTTAGTAGTAATACATATTTGAACCTACATTCAAAAAATATACTAGTGTAGCAAACTCATGATTTCACAGGTTATTCTTGCTTAGGATGAAGTTAAGGAGAAAAATATGAGTCCATGTAAGGCGGAGTTGAGAAAGTATCAAGTAAATGTTAAATGTATATATAAATATGAATATGACCCAAGTTGTGAAGGTGATTACAAAACGACCCAGTATGAAAAACAATACCCTGGGTCTACACTGTAGGAACCAGAACAGATGCCATACTCCTGTATAATGGCAGACTGTACTGTCATGAGATTAGTCAGGAAGGTGTATATAGATAAATTGGGGCAGAGAGAAGAGGTAGAAGGCTGCTGCAATAATGTGGCAGACATCACGATGGCCGGAACCATGGCGGAAGCAACAGAAATGTTGAGAAAGAAGTCTATCAGTGGAGCTTCATGGAAAGAACACAATCCTGCATCTCGAAGGACTCAGATCTAAGTTCTCTCTCTCCTCTACCTAGAAATCTCCTTACTTCTCCAGGCTTCAGTTTTCCTCATCTGTAGAATGGGGATGGTTTCCTATGTGATCATCAAAATTCCTTCCAGCTTTGAAGACTTTTGATTGTACAAGAATCATTGTGAATGCATGGATTTGGAAAATGAGTGGAAATATGAGGAATGGGAGAAGAAAGAATTGAAGATGGTGGTGAGGTTTGAAGAATGGGTGACTAGTGTCATTCACAGAAATAAGGGAGTCAAGTGAGGAAGGCAATTTGGGATCAGTGGGCAGGGAGTGATTTGGATCTGTTGCAATGGAGATGCCAGTGACATCTCTTTGTGCTGTCTAACAGGTCCTTGGACACTTAAGAAAGAGTGAGATTCTATTTTCTTGTTTGTAAAATAGAAATGAGATCTATAGAGATTTTTGGGTCAGTTACATATAGTAAGTGAACTCATGGAAATGAAGAAGATTATCAATAAAGAAAATGAGAAGAGAAATCAGAGTTAAGGGAGTTAATGTTTTTGAAGCAACTATGAGCCAGGCATGTCATTTACATTATCTCATTTAAACTTCACAAAAGTCTTGTGAGGTATGTGTAATTCTCCCAATTTTACAGAATAGAAAAATGATGCTCAGCAAGGTCCAACACTGCACAAGAATGAACACATAGCTCAGATTTAAACCTGTCTGTCTGACTTCCAAATTTATGTGATGGTGGTTCCATGAGGACAGAGACGTGTGAAACATAGACGATGAAGGGAAGGGAGGAGGACAATGCATAGGAGTCCTGTGAGGGGTGGAGGGAGAAACCTTGATCATCTGAGGTGAGTTGCAGCCAAAGCAAGAGAGAAGGAAAGGAGGGAACAATTACGTTAAATGTGGCAGAGAAGCCAAGAGGGGTGAGAACTGTAAAAAAGTTTGGGGTGAGTGGCAAGGAGGTCAGTGATGCCACGTCAGAGAGTTTTCCAATATATTGATTGGGGTGGACCTCAGATTGGAGCACGTGGGTTATGAAAATGACAATTGCAATAGTAAATATATAATGAATACTTGCTATATACCAGAACTTTTCTAAGTGATTTACTTTTGTTAACTCATTTAGTCCTAATAACACCTGGCTTATTGAATGGGCTGGGCTCAGTAGGGTTCAAGGCAGGAAACAGTTTTATTGTTTTCTAACACAGCCTTTCAATCCCATTCCCTCAGTTCTCCATGACAACCCCTGGACAATATATTGAGCACATCCCCTAACTTTTCTTGATCACTTTTCAGGTATTGTATTGGAAACTACAATCCATACATTAATATAATGGATACCATGTGGTGGCAAAAAGAATGAAGATGTTCTTTAGGTAAAGAAACAAAATGTTGTGGGGAAAAAAGCAAGAGAGTAAATATAATAACCTACCAATACGTAATAAATGGAAAAACATACATATTCATATTTAATTATGTATGCATTAAATACCGCTTGGACTATCACCAAGGAACTAATAAAAGTACGAGCCCAGGGGGAGGGGATGTTGTTGGTTGGGGTAAGTGTAGAGGGAGGGAACCTTTGCACTGAATGTCTTTTTATTGTCTTTGACTTTTAATCTGCTTGAATGCATTACTATTGTGCTCAGTCAGCTATCGCCACAATAATGACGCATAATAACAATCATCCTCCAACTCAGTATTGATTCTCATGCTCATAGGCAAGTGGTTCAGCTGAGTGGCTCTGCTTCAGGCTGCACTTGTGCAGATTATCTGTGGTGGCTCTCCTTCATTTGTCTCATTTTGGGGCCCCAGCTGGATGGGCAGAGACTTGCTGGGGCATGTTCTTTTCATAGTGAGGTCAGGAGTTTCCAGAGGGATGACAGGAAACACTCGTGCTTCTGACTAAAGGCTTAGGCTTGGCATGTTCACATAGTCACTTCCAACCCACATGCTTAAATAAGCGGGGACGCATACTCCTCCAGGAGGTAGAGAGGCACGAACCATTGCTGAGCACTAATCTAGCCCACTATTAAAGATAATTAAGTTCAGTTGAGTCTATTAGCAAAATTTTAATCTCTCATCCAACCTCAAATTTCTCCTTTCCCCACTGTGGCTCAGGCTTGACCCATATTTCAAAATTTGTGGTGGGGAAAGGGTCATGGCCAGTTTCTTTTTTCTCTTCTTTTCTCCTCTTTTCTTTTCCTTTCCTCTTTTTCTTCCTTCCTTCCTTTTCTTTCTTATCTCTCTTCTCTTTCCTTCACTTTACCTACTTTCTTGCTTTTACATGCTATTTCTGGCTTCCCCAAAGTTGGGAGCAAGGAAGAAGAATGATTAGAAGGAAAGAGGAAATTCTAATATGGCTGGTCTTCTGCAAATTGGGGTATTCTGTGTGGCCCATGGCAAGGTGCTGGTTCTTTGTTTCATGAAACACTTTGTGAGTTCTTTTGAGATTCCTGGCAGGGATCTCCTGCTCAACCATTCCTTGGTACAGGCGATGCATCTTCTGAATGACCACTCCTGAGTCCTGCTTTTGGTGGTACAGCATGCATAGAGGTTTTCAATCTGTCAGATCTATTGGGCGGAATTCTTTCAAGTACTCAAGCCCAGTTACTACATCCCACCTATGAGAAAAAAATCACCCTTACCTGCTGTTGATTTAAATGTAGCTTGCATCCATTGTAGCCTTTATTCTCTGCTCAGAGAGGCAGCCACTCATCATTAAACTTTTCCAGGTGAAGCCTGTTTTGGCATCCTTAAGGTTTCCTTGAATCATGTCTTCAACTTGGCTAGATGGTAAGGAAGCAAGTCATCCCTTCAAATGCATAGCTCTAATCAATTCTTCACAAACAAATCCTCATCTCTCCTCTCCCCAGTCTATCTTAAGGCTTTTATTACATAGGTTGGAGACGGATGGTGGGTTAAGGAAGCAGATGGCATCCAGAAGCAGGGATTCTAGACACAGCTCTGCCACTAACTGTAGAAGTGACGTGAATGAGAATCTACTTCAACCTCACTTTTCTAAAGAAGAGGAAACTGGAGCTCATACACTTTACATAACTTGTCCTCTTCAATCCAATAGTTAGTGACAAAGCTCTGCCTAAATCTGTGTTTTTTGGACCACAGTATAATGTTTTTTTCCCACTGAATCGAAGCAGGAAGTCTTTCCTTATGTTTGAATCGCCCTCTTTTTGTGATTTACATCCTTTCTTCTTCTTCTGGTCTTGGCAAGGACCAGACCAGGAGAACAGCTGGTCACCATTTTTTATATGTGAACATTATAAATAAAATGCCTTCCAAACCTACCCCAAGAGTTAGGGTTTCTTTTAGAGTCTTAAGCCTCTGGGACTCATTTTAGTCTATTCAAACTACAAAATGCTTTGGTTCTGAAGATCTTCTGAAAGACCCCAATAAAGATCTCTCCTCACAGTCCATTCTTCATTTGGTCCCTCTGTAGGGCTAAAGGGAGATGTGCTAAGCCAGCTGAACTTGGGACTCATTATTCTTAGAGGAAGGAATATTTCAAATCTAATACTTAGATTCCAAACTCTTTTCTCTGTAGGAGTTATATTGCTTAAGTAAAATAACATTCTTAACTCCGAGTATAGAGTTCTTAAAGAGGAACATATATCTTCTTTTTTCCCTATTTTTGGGAATTTAAAATTCATTAAGTTATTAACCTTTGAAAACTTCCATCCTCCCACTTTATTATCTGTCAGCCTAAGGTCTCCCCTCCTCCTTGTCACAGCCTCTCTCCCTATAAGGATATATTTTGTTCTCTTAGTGCTTCATTTCTCATGCTTCTCAGGATTATTGCCCTTTCTCTGCCTATCTCTGAAGGCTTGTGAATGTGCCTGTGCATAGCCCACGTTTATGAGCACAATGCAGATAAAAGAACAAAATCTTCTGTCTTCTGAGAAAAATTCTAACTCTCCTCAGGTACTGTATGTGTCTCATTTCATATTCCTGCTTGAAAATATAAGAGCCCTGAATTGTGATCTTGCATCATGCCTCAGAGCAGGCCTTCTTAAAAGTACAATTCCTTCCCCAAAGGAAATGAGAGAGCTATTTAAAACAAGCAATCGATTCATTTAGAACTCACCACAATCTGAAGAACATTTCTTACAGTGATGAATCAAAGGAAGAGAGGCAAAGAATTTTTTAAAATGGATTTAAAAGGAGATTTTGGACCCATCAGCATTCACGGAGTCCAGACACAGAAATTCAATTCCATTTATCATGTAGAGAAAAGATTAATCACTTGCAGAAATCTTGGAATCAGTGTGCTGCATTCAAAGTTGTTAAATGAGAATGATTTTTAATTACCACTATCTGCTTAGTATTAAGTTATAAAGTTTTCTACATGATTTGATTGTCTTGCTGTGGCATCAGTTGTCTTTCATTCCCCTCTCTTTCAATTCCCAAATCAAGTCCATAGCTACCCCTAGACAATTTTTCAGAGGGTTCAGATTCATTGCTTCTTCTTTTGAAAAGTCAGCACCTCACAGGAAGTGAGTACTTCACATGACTGCATACTATTCTGGTAATATCCTACTTGACTATTGCTTTTATCTTCTCTTTACTTTTTTGTGTCCTGTACACAAAAGTAAGAATTATCTGCTATAAGTATCATTAGGGAATGCCATTTCCATACGCAATTTACCTACTACAGGTTCTAGTTATTTCTTAAGCTGGAATCTAAACTCAGTCTTATGGCTCCAAGTTTACATTTCTATTGCTGATTTTGGTGGAATTTTTTTGCCAGTAAACATTTGTTTTTCCTGGTAAAATCATCTATTTTTGCTCTGTTGCATAGAATCTACTGGGACTGTCAATCAAGCTGCCCTGCCCCACTCTGGCCTAGGCAAAAGTCCGTAATCCAAACTTTTCCCCTAGAATTTGAAATGAGCAGAGTGACAAAAAGCCTGAAAATGACAGGAGCTCATTTATCCCCAAGGAGGCTGCCCATCTTCCCCTGCTCCCTGGACCTCCAATGTTGCTTTGGCTCTGATCCTTGCTGAGTCTCTTTCTTCAGCTTTCTTCACAATGCTGTGGGCTACTTGGTATGCTTCCAATAAATTTTGTTTTCTGTTCAAATTAGAGTTGAGTTTTGTTAATTATAAACCAGAGGCTTCCAGTTGAGACATAATGGGATTGGCCTCAAATATCCTCCAGTCCAGTTGGTTTTCCCACCTCTGGTCAAGAGCAGGACAGGCTCATTTGGGGCTATAAATTTGTTCTTTGGTCTTCCTAAAATTTCTTCCTTCTTCATTCTATTAAACTTTACCCTTTTCATCCTTTATAATATTTCTCAAACTTCACTTTTTTGATGAAAATTAACTCCATTCAGTGCTTCACATTAACATCTCTCCAGAATTTCCTTAGCACTCATTTGCTATTTGTCAGATCCCAAAGGCTACCGTCGCAGCACAGAGGAGATCCCTCAGTATTTGCATCTAGATAAGCTACTAAAAGTTGAGCAAATAAAAAACATGAGCCACAATCTATCCACTCCTGCACTTTTCAATAAAGTAAAGCAAAGACAACTTGCTGGTTAGAGCAATCCTGAATCACTATTATCAAATGTAAATTATCCATAGGAGAATCCTTAGCAGAGTTCTCTCCCCGCAAAGAGCAGGAGATAAAGTACAGCAGAGACTGGCTCAAATTTAGGCAGATGGTTAGTGCACAAAATTTATTTTTGATCCATACCAGCAGAATAGGCTAGCAAGTGATCCTAAAATCTCAGTGGCTTAACACAACAAAAGTTTATTTCTTACTCTTTCTCCATGTCTAACCTGGGTTACGGGATTTCTGTACATCATAGCCTCTCAAGGACCAAGTAGGTGGAGGTATCCTGTTAATGAACATATTTCTTTTGGTCATTCCTCATTGCAAAACAAACAACATGGCCACACTACCTTTAGTTGGACAGGAAAATGAAATCCCTCCATGTGCCTAGGAAAGGCGTAAATATTTGATAAAATAGTACTAATGATTACACTATACCACACTCATTATCGGTACTTTTCTTCTCCTCACGAGGCCCAGCATTCATCAGCTTAAAACTATCCACTTCAGTCCAGTCACTTTTTCTAGGTCTTGCATGTGATTTAACTGAGCTCTTACTTGATTTCAACCAAGACATGAATTGATAATGATAACATATTGAATTAATGAAGCCTTTAGAGTTTACACAACATTTCTATATAAAATATTTCCTTTGACCCTCATGACCACCCAGGGACATACATGAGACAGAGAGTATTAATTCTATTTTATACAGATGACTAAACTGGAGCATAAGGAAGCAAAGTGTCTGACTCAAATTCACAGAGTTAGGGCTGGAACTCAAACATCACATCCTTTCATGCTAAACCCATTGCTGTGTTTTGTTTTTTTTCCCCCTACACTGCACTTAACACAGTGAGCAAATAAGGCATGTGGCCTCTACCAGTTTTATTACCGTATAAAAGAGGACCTCAAGAAGAGAGAAATTCCTCTCAGAACCAAGGAAATGAAGCCATAATGATAGGGCAGCCCCTCTAGCTTATTATGATTAGTGGAAGGTGGCTTTGTCCCATGTCCTTTTACACTCACAGAGGTGGCTGCCTGCTTCCCTACCTACTTTTATGAATAGCTTGATATAGGGGAGTGGGGCATAGGAATGTGTCTCACTGTCAGTTGATTAATAAGATGGGAGAGGGCCATGTAGGTAAGAATTGCTTCAAAGGAAAGCAAAGAATCCCTCTGATGTTGCTGGTAAAAATGAGTGGCTAAACTAATCCCTATCTGGTAACAGTTTCTACCTTTATGTTAAAAGAACAGCAATGTATACATTTTTAACTTCCATTTTTCTGGATAGGAAATTGGCTTAATGTAGGTCAGTTTAATCACTGAGTCATTAGGAACTAGTTTGTTTCAAAAAGTTATGGTCATTCATGTCCTAGAATTTCCTGTTTCAGACAGGTGTCAGTGTATCTCAATTTGGGGATTTGAAAATATTCATTGTCACAGAGGAAAGGGATACAGTGTGGCCATGGACTTGGCTGCCTCATGTCAACCTCTTGTCAAGCTCTCACAGGCATGACTTGTATTACAGGAGCATGTTGTGGATAGTACGGGAACTTCAAGGTGACAGGAAAGAACAGCTGACGTATTATTGAAAACTCCCCTGAAAGAGCCTATAAAACAGATGAAAACATGAAATTGTCTAGCAACATTTGCCCCTGAATATCAATCACTGCCAATCACTGATAAACTTCTCCAGGAACTCAACCTCGCATTCCACGCTTCCCTGGGAGAGTCGCTGTCTCCCATGCGTACAGTACACCTGCAGGCAGGCCTCTCCTGCCGTTTGCCTCCAAGAAGGTCATTAAAAGGAAGCACAAATTAGGGCAGCTCCCCCAGCATCAGCAATTAACCTTCAGGAGCCTGGCAGGCATAGGTATATTTTAGGCATGCAGAAACCATTAACCTTCTCATTATTTAAAGAAGCGAACAGTAGGAGGAAAATCTGAGATCCCCTTTGCCACCATCTCTCTCTTCACTTCCCCTTTCTTCATCCTCCCACATCCCACCATTCCCCTCTGTTTCATTCATTCTATGGCTCTCTTTGAGATATGTAGAGTCTCCTGCTCATGTGGGGATGGTGGCAGTTGTAACTTGGTGCCAGTCTATAAAGTCTCAATGTGGTCAGCCCTCAAGGAGGGCACTTACACATGGGTAAGTGAGGTCTTTTCTCCTTTGGGTCCACCCTGAGGACCAACTAGGGGGATTTGGTCCTGAAACCTCCTGGCCTGGTTCCTTGTGGTGGCAGGTGCCACTGATGCCTGTCACACATACAGCGCCCCTGCAGGTGCCTCTTGAATGCCCATCCATCTCCTTCCCATCCTTTTCCTTCTGGCTCTCTGAAAAAGAAGGAAGCCCGTCCTCTCTGCAGGGGAGAGCAAACAGCAAGTCGGCTCATCCATCATTGCTTATGTCAGATGCAAGCTGTGGATGACTGTTCAGAGGCTAACACAGCACTGGTCAGAACCTACATAATGATGCCCCTTTTTCCTGTTAGCTAGGGATTTCTGATTGGGAAGGAAATAATATCTACAACATTTTAAAATGTTGACATTCAAGAAATAGCATCTCATTTTGAATATCTGCCAATACATTTTCTCTTAACTGGGATAACATATTTGCATTCTAATGTACAAAAAAAAAGAATCTTTGGGGTTTAATTTCGCTATCAATTAATGATGCTTTATTCTAGAAAAGCAACAGTGAAGATAAAAGGAAAAGCGTGGGACAATAGTCTTGAGTCTCTTATATCAAGTGTACTTGATGTAAATCCATTTAAGAGAGAGAGAAAAAATTGTTTGATTTCATTATAGAACTAGGTGCCGTTATTTCCTTTAAAAATAATTCCTGGATTATTAGGCAACAATGTGAAAATCTAATCTGGCGACATGTTTGTGATTATCACAAGAAGACATCTATCAAGAAATTCTAAGGAGACAACTGATTCAGAATTTGATGTGGCTTCTGGCAAAGTGAAGAGAGGCCAAGATTGCCCCAGCCTCTGAGGAAGCCTCTTTAATTTAAATGTGCATGCTGAGATGCAGCTGTGCTGATGAATGCATATTTATTGGACCTGGATAGGAGGCACATGTGTAACTAATTAAACTATCCTCGTGTCAGCTACTTTGGCCAACATCCCCTTTTAAAAAAAAGGCATCACTATTTAAAGTGTACTTTGGAAGCAAAAAGTTACCACTCACCTGGTTGACAAATAATGTCTGTGAAGGGATGCTAAGGTAATTTTACTAAGATTAGAAAGATAGGGTTTAGGAATGTCTTTAATTTAGAAGTGACTTTATTAAAGTTTTCTAAATGAGGAATGCTGATCAACTATCTTTACCCTCTACCTGAGACTATTTTCTTATTTTATGAGATAGAAAGGACAAATTGTCTAGAAAAGGTATAGAACGGCATGTTAGAGTGCATTTGGTCCACCGGTGCCCTTTACAGCTGAGGCAATGGCGCTCAGAGAAGTGACTGGAATGTGGACTAAGTGAGCTTCTCTGTTTCCCATCCAAGAGTCTTTCCATTGCATTACTGTTAGCCAACAAAGAATTTTATAATGGCAATCTTTAAAAAAATGGAACTGGCTAACAAAGGAAGTTCTTGAAATTTGTTTCTTTAACAAATCTAGACAAGATAAGTGGCCCTGGCCAAAATGGAAACAAAAGAGATAGGACTGGTTAGCATCAGAAAGCTGGAGTTCTGTTATCTCCTATACTCTGAGGCATGTTAAATGATTCAATCTAGGCAGTTATTTCACCCATACTATGTACACTTTGGATTTTCATTATCTAATGACTAAGTATCTATTGATATATCTAGATTGAGGAGAATATTCCAATTTGGGGGTTTCTGAGGCAGTGCAATAAATAATGCTTCTCTTCCTTGCCCAGATTCTGAACTAATCAACAAATAAATCAGCAGTAAGTTAATGCAGTACTGAAAGATCACCTTTATTACTGATAAAATTCGAGCAATATATCTTAGGTTGCATTCAGATGGGCTAGTTGAGCTGGCTCCCAGAATCCAATGGGCTTTACTCACTAGTCACAGACAATAGTGACTATGGCGAGTGGGCAGACCTGCTCCTTAGAGGCAAGGGGAGGGGCAGGGTCATATTAAATTTACTAACCTGATAAGTAACTCTGCCTCTCATGCTCTCATGTTTGCTGGTGAAATGAGAGGGGAACAAAGAGATCAGAGTTATTCTCATGAATTCCCCCAAAGGAAGAAAAAGGGTGGGGGAAGAAGCATTGCTTCCTAACAAGGGGGTTTGAATTTTGGTGGATTTTGCCTTTTATGATTCTTTCCTTTCAATTGACTATGAAAGACATGAATTCCAACATTTCCTTTTTTATCAACTTGGGCACCACTAAATGTGTGTGTGTGTGTGTGTGTGTGTGTGTTTGAATGGCTTTCTGTCCATGGGCTGAGGGAAATATCTCCCTCTGTGTCAGGGTGGAAAAAGAGGAAGGAGGAAGGATTTAGACTCCTTAGAGAAGTGACACAGAGTGAAGAAAAAAAAATGTTACTATTCCATTTCTGATATTCAAACAAAGATGTTGACAAACTTGAAACTAGGTGAGAAGAGGAGAGAGAGTGAGACAAAGATTTTCTTCCTTTAGCATGGCAAGAGCCACACCTAGAAAATTCATTTATCTGAATATTTATTGAATGCTGACTATGGGTTAGAAACTGGTTTAATCCTTGAGAATACAGCAGTGAATACAACCTATTGATAAAACTCTTCCCTTGCTGAGTTTATATTCTCTTTTGGATTGAGATCAGAATTGAGGCAGAATTGAGATCTAGTGGGCCTACCATCGTATCTGCTCCAGTGAAGCAAATCAAATCAGGGGCTGAATCCTGGATGCCTCTGTTGATTCTACAGTAAGAGTCAAGGGGTCACCAACAGGCCCCAATCAAATTGGAATGGACCATGCATCAAGCATACCAGCTACTGAGTTCAGACCTGAATGACACCATAGAAGGAGTAGCAACAAGGTGAATAAAAAATGGTAGTGGAGATACCATCAGATCTGAGAACCCCTTAAATCCACTGCCACAAAGACCTGGTAACCCCTTTCCCCTACCATATACCCAGATACCATTTTGAGAAAAGAAGGAGAAGGTGGCAAAGATCTGCAAGTGGCTGGATCTCCAAAGGAGAGAACTGGAGTGGATCTGGATTAAGAGTGAATTATCAATGAACTGAATGTTCAAACTGAAAGGAAGCTTTATACTGGAATGACTGAAATATTTTTATGTGGGTTGAATTTACTTTCTTTTTCCTGATATCTGCCATTAGGGAGAGCTGTCAGAGTAGTGGGAGTAATTTCATGACCTTGCCATATGATGCTATGGAGATGGTGTCACATAAACAGCAAATGTACCTGGATACCTCACTGCTGACCTTTTGTCCTAGACTAATTTTGAGACAAAAGAAAACCTTTTTCCTTCCTCTCTTTGGAGCTGGTGGTCTTTGGTAAACTCCATCTACTGGAGGGGGATGATTTGTCAGTGATTCCCACTGTACGCTTTACCCTAAAGTTACCAGGGTGTTCAGAGGGTAGTATAGAAGTGGTCCTAGGATTTAGGACTACACATGGTTTAAGGTATAGAAATTTGGAGTCCTCCTGGGGAAGTGAAGAGGTGCCTCTATGGGAGAGAAAGGAAGTTGCTAGATCACAGCAGGGCTGGCCCAAGGATTTATGTTTGTTTTCCTTGGCCCAATGGGGCTCTTTAATCTTTCTGTGATGTCTTCACTTTTATCCTTCCTATTCTGACTGAGTTCTACCCCTGATTTTATCACTCGAACTGCTTTCCCAAATGTCAGCAAAGACTTTCAAATTACAACTCTAATGGCCTCTTCCAACAACTTATCCACCATCTTCCCATTGCCTTCGCTGCTGAAATTCTGCTTTTTTAAGATTCGGAGAGTGTGATGCTGATTCTTCCTAGCTTTTTGAAAATTCTTCATCAATCTCAGTTATGGGATGAATTGTGTTCTCCCCAAATTTATATGCTGAAGCCCTAACTCCCAGTACTTCAGAATGTAACTGTATTTGGAGATAGGGTCTTTAAAGAGGTAAGTTAGTTAAAATAAGGTTATTAGGATTGGCCCTAATGCAATATGACTGGTGACCTTGTAAGAAGAGAAAATTAGGACTCAGATATGTACAGAGGGAAGACCATGTGAAGATATAGGGAGAAGATGGCCAGCTACAAGCCAAGGACAGAGACCTCCAAAGAAACCATCCCTACTGACATCTTGATCTCAGACTTACTGCCTCCAGGACTGTAAGAAAAATACAATTCTGTTGCAAGCCGCCCAGTCTGCTTTACATTGTTACAGCAGTTCTAGAAAACAAATACAGTTTCCATATTTTCTCTTTCTCTGCTCATCCCCTAAATGTAGACATTTCCAAAAATTCAGTCCCTACCTCAGTCTTCATGCTTAACTTTGATGCTATCACATACTTCCAAACATTCAATTATTGCCTCCATGAAAATGATCCTCAGATTCACTATGTTGTACCATAGGGAACGACCATTTTTGTAGGTTAAACGTGGTTGGCTACCGACAGTTTCATGTGGCTCTACCTACTATGCCTCTATTCTTAACTTTCCTGAAACTCCAAACTTGCATGTCCCCCTGCCTTTTACACATATCCACATGATGACCCCATACGAACCTCCCAAATGACACATCCAAAATAGAACTTAGGAAACTTCTAGGCTTTAAGTGTTGGCCTTATCTTTGGGTTCTATCTCTTTCCATGTCTCGTACCATAGTTATCACATGTGTGGTGTTGCTGCCTTCCACCGTACTTCCTTAGTACAGCGTTTTTGGGAGAACTATTGAGGAACCTCCTAACACTTTGCAATTTAAGGTATGGTCCCTGGACCTGCGTTATCCCCATTGCCTTGAAGCTTGTTAGAAATGAAGAAGCTTGGTCCATACCCAACTTATTCAATCACAACCTGGCTTTTAAAAAGATCCCCAAATGATTGTTAAACAAATTAAGGTTTGAGAAGGACTGCTTTGGAATATAGTGGTGACTATGGGAATTCTAACTTTCTAGGAAGATTATAAAAATTTATTTTTTCATTGACGGCAGGTGAGAATAGACAGTACAAGAAAACCCAACTCACCATAGTCTCCCCAGCACAGAGTAATTAAATTAATTAATTAATTAATTATTTAAAAAACCCTGCATTTTTGATAGGTGAAAAATCATATCTTAATAATGTTAATATTTATCCCTCTTTGACTACTAGTGAGTTTCTTTGTTGATATTTGTCCATGAATTCTCTGTCTACAGCATTTGTTAGTTGTTTTTCTGATCTAATTATTTGTATACTTTTCTAAATTCCATTATTAGTCTTACTTTTGTTATTGCAATGTGGACAACTCCTAGGACCTTTTCTTAATCTGCTGAATTTGAACCAAAGGATTTTCCATATTCCTGACAGCCATGCTTTTAAACTATGTAGAATTTGAGGGGTAAATTGCTTTCTTCACAAATGGTTATAGTCAGCTACACAAGTCACCAGTCTTTGCTTAATTTCTGAACACAATTTGAGGAAATTAATGGATGATGATGATTTTATAGTGAATGCTAAAGTGCTTGACACTCAGCAGGAAATGGGGATGATTCTGAACCAAGTTGCAGGGCATAAAGTTTAATAAAGTGTGGTCCCATTCAGCAGTCTCTTCTTTAAATCTAATAGCTGCAACACACACACCCACAGAGACACATACACACGCGTGCACACACACAGACAAGGAGTGCTTCTGGGGAGCCAAGATGGATACTGAGACACTGATCACTAGGAATCATGCCGTTTCTTATCATTCACGATGATTAGTCTGCTGGTTGTGGCAATCTGGGCAACCTGGGAGGTGGCTTGACAAGGTTCCTTAGGTCAGAGCACGATAACAAGCAACAGAAGAAAGAACTATATGCTATTTAAGCTACTTAAGAAAATAAATAAACAGTCCTGATCATGCTCCAAAAGCCAGCAGCTTCACTTTGCAGTTGAGTAAGCTGTACTTGTCTTCCTTGTTTCTCTTTGTTTATGAGGATTTCTAAGTCCTTGCCTGTTGATGGTGTAATTTGCTTAGCCAGACGAGCAGGTACTGTACACAATAAGTTATTCTAAATAAAAGGGGTGATTAATCAAGGAAAATCAAACTGTGAGCCTTAGTACCACTCCTTTCTGGCTGGTCTCAGACTCCCAGCTTGTTTATTTAGTGTCACCCATAGTCTGTCATGGCTGACCTAAAACTATCAGGAACAGCCACAATGGCAGCCAAGCATAAACAAAAATCTGAACTGAAGGTGCAGAGGGACTGCCATTCCACAGATAAGATCTATTGCTGTAATAGCCCTTGATTATGAAGACCAAAGGAGAAAAAACACCAAATATACAGACACTTTTCTGTTTATTTATACATGAAGAAGGAGGGGGAAGCAAATCATTTACAAAGAGGAGGGAAAAAAGGGAATAAGGTTTCATTACATGTCAGTGTTTCTCAGTTTATACAACAAGATTCTGTGATAGCAGGGGTTTGCTTCTGGTCTCCTTTGTTTGTGTATTGACATTTTGCAATGCTTAAAAAAATCTCACACTGGAGCCAGAGATAGCAGAGAGGAAGAGGAACTGAGATGGGACTGTTACCTAGGGAAAGAATGTTTCTCTCTTCCATGCAACTATTCCAGTTGAGCTATAGATTTAGGCCAAAAATGAGTAGGTTATTAGATGATCTTTCATGTAAAATGATGTGTTAGGAGATGATGCTTTTCTGATCAACAGGATCCCTTAATTACTGCGGATGTGCATGATGCATTTTTAAGACACAAGATGCAATCTTTGGTGAAATCCTCACTTCTCTGTTTGCCGTGGTATTCTTTCTGCAGTGAACCCTTTCCGTTTTTCCATCAGCTTATTTAATTTGATAAATTCTGGGAATTACTTAGAAAGAAAGTTAGCTGGAGATGCTTCTTATCAGAATGTGATGGATGTAGTTGCCAGCTTCAGAGCCAATCTGGTCACTACCTCAAGATGGAACATGAAAAGATTGCTCTCATCCTTAAAGAGGCCCACAAGTTTTGGGAAGCACTGGAAATGGATCTCTTCATTGCTGTTTGGAGGTGCTACGCTGCTGTTGCTTATGTTCCAGGGGCCGAATTTATCCTTTTAATGGAGAAGTGTGCTTGTCCTACTAGCATTCCAATTTATAAAATGTGTAAGAGGAAGGACAAGATGCTTCCAATAGGATACTAGTATTGAGGAATACTGCTTTATTGTTCTCTGTTGGTCCATTAGCGGGACAAATGGCTGCAAGAAGTTCTCTCCCATCTATTTTCTTGCAGCCCATGCAGTATTACATTTCACCCCAAAGAGTAAAGCTCTAATGCTTTATCACATTCCAATGCTCAAAAGGGAAATTGCTGGTAAGGTACTTAACACTAAATGCATCCATTTTGGTATACTGACATTGTCTGGGACTACAGATAAATTTCAACAATCACACTTGTACACTAAAGAATTGGGATCTCATTCTCGGAGACTCTGGTGGAAATAGAAGGCTCTGCCTAGGGAGGGCGAAAAATGAGGGTTGGCATTATCAAGACACTGCACTGAAAAGGTGAAATGTTCTATCAGCTACTGTGAAAAACCCTGACTGTGTTCCCTTGTGTGACTGGCTGCAAATTCACTTTCTTTTCCTTGTTAGATGTTTGTACCAAAGAAAAACTGGGAAAGGTTGATATTAGGACTAACACAGGGTACACAGAGTCCGAAAAATGTCATGTGGTTAGAACTAAACTAACATCCACGTTTAGATGGATACTTCAGTCTATTTTCTGAAAGCTGTTCTAAATTCATATGTCTACTTTAACAGTCTTCTACTGATTTAGGATTCAAAGTCCAGAAGATATTTCTGAAGTACAACACTATTTTGTCTGCACCTGCTTAAAGCCTAAGGCACCCTTCTCTTTACTGGATCCCTCCCAGTCCTTTCCTATGTGGCTCACACTCTCTACTCTGGAGATGCTGTTTGTGCTTGGCAATTATTCATGGGGGGATGCTTCTGTACACACAGATTATTAACTGCATTGAGGCCATTTCTAGACTGAAATATGATGACCAGAATCAAGTGATTTATTATCACGTGCATTGGTTATGCTCTAATTTTTCTTGTCTGTAAAAATGTTTTTTCTCACACAGTTTTTAAGGTTCAGATATAATTCACATACCATAAAATTCACCCTTTAAAGCTGTACAATTTGTAGCTTTTAGTATATTCACAGTCTTGTAACCATCACCACTATCTAATTCCAGAACATGTTCGTCATCTCCCAAAGAAACCCCATACCCATTAGCAGTCAGTTCCCTTTCTTCTCTCTTCCCAACTTCTGGCAACCACTAATCTACTTTCTGTCCCTGTGAATTTGCCTATTCTGGACATTTCATGTAAATGAAATAATACCATAGGTGTTTTTTTGTGTCTGGCTTCTTTTATTTAGCATAATATGTTCAAAGTTCATCCATGTTGCATGTATCACTATTTCCTTCCTTTCATTTTTTGACTATTTTTTAGAGCAGTTTTAGGTTTATAACAACATAGACAGAAAGATACAGATATTTTCCCTATATTCCCTGCCCCTACATGTGCACAACTCTCTTTTTGTCAACATCACTCCCCAGAATGGTGCATTTTTTACCAACAATGGACCTGCATTGACACATCATAATCATCCAAAGTCCATAGTTTACATTTTGGTTCACACTTCTTGTTGTACATTCCATGGGTTTGAACAAATAATGTAATGACATATGTCCATCATTATACTATCATATAGAGTATTTTCACTGTCCCCAAAAAATCTCTGTGCTCTGCCTATTCATCTTCCCCACCACCACTCGTGGCAATTGCTGTTCTTTTATTGTGTCCATAGTTTTACCTTTTCCAAGATGTCATGTGGTTGGAATCATATAGTATGTAGCTTTTTCACATTGACTTCTTTCACTTAGTAATATGCATTTAAGCTTCCTTCATGTCTTTTCATGGCCTGATAGCTCATTTCTGTTTAGTGCTGAATAACATTCCATTGTCTGGATGTACCACCTTCACCTACTGAAGGACATTCCAGGTTTTGGCAGTAATGAATAAAGCTGCTATACACATCTGTGTGCAGGTTTTAGGTGGACATAAGTTTCCAGCTCCTTTGAGTAAATACAAAGGAGTGTGATTGCTGGATCGTATAGTAAGAGTATGTTTAGTTTTGTAAGAAACTGCCAAACTACCTTCCAAAATGGTTGTATCATTTTGCATTCCCACCAGCAATGGACAAGAGTTCCTGTTGCTTCACATCTTCGCCAGCATTTGGTGTTGTCAGTGTTCCAGAATTTTACCATTTTAATAGGTGTGTAACGGTATGTCATTGTTTTAATTTGCACTTCCCCAATGTCATATAATTTAGAGCATCTTTTCATGTGCTTATTTTCCAGCTGTATATTTTCTTTGGTGAGGTATCTGTTAAGGTCTTTGGCCCAGTTTTTAATTGGGTTATTTGTTTTCCTACTGTTGTTTTAAGAGTTCTTTATATATTTTGGATCATAGTCCTTTATCACATGTGTCTTTTGCAAATATTTTCTCGTAGTTTGTGGCTTGTTTTCTAATTCTTTTGATATTGGCTTTCACAGAAGTTTGTAATGTTTAATTTTAATAAAGCAGCTTATCAGTTATTTCTTTAATGGATCCTGTCTTTGTTGTTGTATCTAAAAAGGCATTGCCATACCCAAGGTCACCTAGATTTTCTCACATGTTATCTTCTAGGAGTTTTATAGTTTTGGATTTTACATTTAGATTTGTAATCCTTTATTTTTTTGTTTCTAAAGATGGGCACCTGAGCCATCAACTGTTGCCAATCTTTATTTTTTTTTTTCGCTTTTTCTCTTCAAATCCCCCCAGTACATAGTTGTATATTTCAGTTGTGCGTCCTTCTAGTTGTGGCATGTGGGACGCTGCCTCAGCATGGCCTGACAAGTGGTGCCCATGTCCCCACCCAGGATCTGAATCAGTGAAACCCTGGGCCACCGAAGCGGAGCATATGAACTTAACCACTCAGCCATGGGGCCGGCCCCCTGTGATCCATTTTGAGTTAATTTTTGTGAAAGGTGTAAGATCTGTGTCTAGATTCATTTTTTGCAGGTGGATGTCCAGTTGTTCCAGCACCAGTTGTTGAAGAGACTATCTTTGCTCCATTGTGTTGCCTTTGCTCCTTTATCAAAGATCAGTTGACTATATTTATAGGGGTCTATTTCTGGGCTCTCTTTTCTGTTCCACTCATCTATTTGTCTATTCTTTTGCCAATACCACACTGTCTTGACTACTCCAGCTTTATAGTAAGTCGTGAAGTTGGACAGCATCAGTCCTCCAACTTTGTTCTTCTCCTTCAGTACTCTGTTAGTTATTCTGGGTCTTTTGCCTCTCTTTATAAAATTTGGAATCAGTTTGTTGATTATTTCATTCTTCATATGTCCGAATAATACTCCATTGTATAGATACATCACATTTTGTTTATTCATTCATCCGTTGAAGGACATATCAGTTGTTTCCACTTTTTGGCTATTATGAATAATGCTGCTATGAAGATTCAGGTACAGGTTTTTTTTGAGCACCTGTTTTCAATTTTCTTGAGACTATACTTAGAAGTGTAATTGCTGAGTCATGTGGTAACTCTATGTTTGACTTTTTGATGAATTTCCAGACTGTTTTCCAAAGCATCTAAAATGTAAGTATTTATAAGTTGATAATTTATAATTCATATTCAACAACTTTCCTTATTTCTATCAATTTATCTATGCTTTCTTATAACTTTAACTCTTCTACACACAATATTCTTTGATTAGAGCTCCATTTTATATATGGAATGATTAAGTTGAATTTAGTTTAGTTTAAATACACGTTTCTTATTCCTTGAACTGTTTCTGACTCAGAATTTTTACCACGCCATTGCAGTCAGTATTAAAGACAAACCCAAAATACAATTAGCATTGATAATTGATAGTCAATATTACATAGTTTATTGAATATATGAATAGCTATTAGGAAAATATGTTGACAATCTTTATTAATTATGGTTCTTTTTACTCTTTTTTTTTGTTTAAATAATACCCTCTTTCACTGAAAAAGATTACCTGTGAAATGTTCTACTTCATTTACAAATATTTATAAAAATCAAATACATTTTACTTTACAGTAAGGACAGAAGCCTTACAAAACGCACATCATAATTAAAAGAAAACAAGTATGAACCTTGACAGTAGAATAGTAAATTAACCACTTTGTGAATTGTTCTCTAGGCACTCAACAAATGATTAGCTAACTGATTGATTGGTTAAAGTATTAGTCTGAACTATGTTGTTGGGATCTGTAAAAATTTGGAGGCTAAATATCTTTTAAAACATCTGATGATATTCAAGAAATTTTTCAGAGATGAGTACAAATATTGGAAATAAAATCTTACTATTTGTGTTTCCAGTAAAGGATAAATGACTTTTTATTCTGGGTCTTGATTGTATAGTCATGTTGTTGTTAGTAAAGTAAGAATGGGCTAGGGGAAAAAAAAGAATGGGTTGAATTGTCTGCTAAGTTTAGGAAATTGCCTTTCTCCTAGCTTTATACTTAGGTTCCATTTATCCAACTCCCCAAATGTATAGCAGGTTTAGATGTTCTATTCCCATGTACCGTTTTAGTGATGAGAATGAGACTGAAGACCCACAAGAGATTGAATGAGAAAAGAGAAAAATCTTCTGGGAGGGAATATCAAGTGCGTTTTAGAAAATATTAAGTTTAAAAAAATCAATAACTAAACATTTCTAAAGGTAAATAATATTAGACAGGAAGCAAACAAGCACCATTATAGTCAGTGGTCAGATTAGAGACATCTTCCCTGGTATGGACCTTGTGGCACCAGGGAAACCAACATAGACTCTGTTAAGATGTTGAAATTGTTTTTAATTTAGGAGAGTGTCTCATATAAAAGATCTACTAGGGTATTTGAGACCACAGACCCCACTCAGGTGGAGAGTTACTTGCAGGTCTAAAAGGTTTGCTTGTTATGTGAAAGGCTGATGTGCTTTTGTGGAGCAGCGGATCAATTTGAGTGTATCAAATTAGTAGTGTAGACCCACATAGCAAGTTTAGGACAGGCAACAAAGCCTTCCTGGGAAATCTTGCAAATTTTGTATGTAAAAATAATTAATAGTTGATTCCAATTTTAAAAGGACATTCATTGTTCTCCTTGTCTACTATTGATATTTATAATAATAATGTCATCATTATTCCTGTTCCAGAGATGAAGTCTCTACACAGAACTGCATGAGAATATTCCTTGTTTTTGTTATGAGTCACAGGTACAAGTAACAGAAAGCGGCTCTAGTAAGCTTAAGTTGGCAAGGAGAATTCTTTATAAAGATACAGGGATGTCTCATGGAACCCAGTAGTGGGGAGGAACTTGGGCTTAGAAAGAGGTTGGAACAAGAGACTAGAAAGTTGTTTTTTTTCTCTCTGAAGACTGGTTTCTACTGGATGACAAGTGAAATTTCTTTCCCACATTTCTAAGTCTATATCTCACAGGTCCAGATACACCAAAAAGGACTGCCTTTCAGTTCTAAATCCAATTTTCAAGAAAAGGGGCTCTGGCTCAGATTGAGGCAGGTGCACATTCCTGGTCCAATTAACCATGGCCAAGGGGATGGAGTTATAAATAAAATGGCTGCTGATATGTCTACCATCATGGATGGGGTAACAGTGGATATAGCGTGCCTGACAGGTAATATAGCATGTTGTATGCAATGTGGGCAGAAGTTGATCCAAGTATCTATCAGCTAGAACTAATTTCAAGTAGGTCGTATGGAATGAGAGTGTGAGCAGAAAACCATTTGTTCCGCTCCCCAACAACAGCAGCTATATTGTATTAGTGTCCCAGAAAACTCTGCATGTTGTTATTAGACAAAGAAAACAAAATTGACTTACATGTATTTTTTTTCAAAGTACAAATCAAAGGATGCATTCTTAAGGGAGAGCATGGTAGATATTGTTTACCAATCTTTTGAATATGTACTCCAACCAGGGGGAAAATCAATTGCTTTTTAGTTGTCTTTATTAAAAGTCTTGTGAGGTCTTCAACAAAGAGCTGTCGGTTCAAGAAATTTCAGAGCCGAGTAACTATTTATTCAAGGGCAATGTATAAAAGTGCAATTGAACACAGCCATTGGGAGGTTGTTGGAGTGACTGCTAAAATACTTACAGCGCACAATGTTGTCTTTTCCCCACGCCCTTGAGGAATAAAACTCACACAGACTTTGTTCTTAACACAGTTGTTTTAGAGGTATCCAGTATTCTACAATATTCAAATAATTCAAATAAAAAGCCATAATAGTATGTTAACTGTTTTCCAAGAAAGTTCTGCTTTAGGATTTTTAAATTTATTAAAAATAAAAGAGAAGTTCTGGTTTTCCATTACTTTGTCCATTTTGCCTTTACTTTTTATATGCATATGTTCAGCTATATCCCATTTTAATCATGCAATTCCCTATTTACAAAAACAAAGACAAATAAACAAAATCAAAACCAGAAACCAGACATATATGACCTAAAACAAAGGTATATTAAGAGATGATCGTTGCTAATTTGAAAGGAGTATTTTTTTATGATAGTAGGCAGAGGCTTCAAAGGAGGGAGGGAGGGATCCCTTAAGTTTGGGGAGCAGGAAATCAGAAAACTCCTGAAGGAAGATGAATTTAAAATTGTAAGGGCAAAGAATTATAGGGTAAGGAAATATCATGATCAAGCCAGTGAGTAGAGAGGGAGTGGTGGAAACAAATATTTCTTAATTTAAATATTTCTTAAGTCAATATTATATGGCAGAGATATTGCTAGGAGATATACAAATATTTTAAATTGGTGGTCTGGTTAGTATTTGACTGAAATATGGAAGTAAAGAATAGAGTACAGGCTATTGTAGCTTTACATACTAGTGAATGATCATAAAAATGGGAGTGAAAGCTGAAATCATGCAAGGCAATCTCAATAATCAATGGGAAAAATTACAGTTGTTTGGTGACTTTTAAAAAGTTTTTGTCAAAATGGTAAAAACTGTCTTATTGTCAGTTATAAAGATATAGGGAAATTAAAACAATAAAACTGTTTAACACACTGTAATCAAAAACATGAGAAACACTGAAAATTAAAGTACATTATTGTTTTTGTAAAAAACCTACGAAGAGTAGTTTTAATGGTGCTTGTCATCTTGTTGCCTATAATTTATGATAGGGAGTTAAAACTTTGCTATACGTTGACATATTGTCATGCTCCTTTCTACGTTTCGATTAGCTTCCAACATTTTATCCTTCATGCTTTCAATGTCATGAAATATCTCTGAGATCTTCTTTAATATTGAAGTTGTTTGCCAGCATCACTTCCTCTGGGACATCATCATCCTTTTTGTCAAAACCACTTTCCTCATTTATGTTGATAAGTTCACCTTCACTAAGTTTCTCTGGTTGCATATTGTGAGTCTTTCAAATGGTAGCCCTGTCAACAGTCTCATGGTCACTTATTTCTTCCAAAACTCCATTTTCATTGGATTAGAATTTCACTTTTAATGTTATCACTTTTCATATCTTTGCTGAATTTTTATCTTTCTTGGTCATTCTCTCTTTCAATTATCCATTTTTTTAAAATGTTGTGTGAGTTTATCACCGGGAAACAACACAACTGTATGCTTCACTGTCTGTGCTTGAACTGAATAACAGATGTGCAATGGCCAATCACTGGCAGACTTTGAAAGAAGGGGTGTGATTGGTCACTGATTATGATGAATATCTGTTATTTCCATAGTGATTTGTGCACTCAAGAGCTAGCTGTGAAGTTTGTACTTTATGCAATTACTACAGTTAATATACTGTGGTAACTGAAATTTGAGCCACTTTGTAACTTAACTGTGGTAACTGAAATTCATGCCAGTACCATGCAAAGTGAGGACTGCCTGTATAGAAGAGGGATATAGTTTCCAGAGAAGATGAAAGTAAGGACAGAAAAGGGCCCCTTTTTATGTATTTTTGTTAAAAAAATTAAGGTGAAATTCACATAACATACAATTAGCCATTTTAAAGTATACAATTCAGTGGCATTTAGTGTATTCACAATGTTGTACAACTACCACCTCTCTCTACTTTCGGATATTTTTCATCACACCAGAAAAACACCCAGTATCATCACTCCCCATTTCCTCTCGCCCATTCCCTGGTAACTACCAATTTATTTTCTGTCTCCATGGACTTGCCTATCTGGATATATCATATAAAAAGAATCATACAATATGTGACTTTGTGTCTAGCTTCTTTCAATGAGCATAAAGTGTTCAAGGTTCGTCTAAGTTGTAGCATGTATCAGTACTTTGTTCCTTTGTATGGCTGAATAATACACCATTATATGGACATACCTCAGTTTGTTCTTCCATTCATCCCGGGCATTTGAGTTGCTTCTTTCTTTTAACTATTCCTGCCTTTGGATAATGCTACTATAAACATTTGCAAACATGTTTCTGTGTGGATGTATGTTTTAATCTCTCTTGGAGTGAAATTGCTGAGTCATAGGGTAATTCCATGTTTAACTTTTTGTACATGTTTTGTGGCACATATATGTATGCATTTCTTTTGGGTGGAATTGCTGGGTCTTAGGGTTTGTATATTCCCAGCTTTAATAGGTGAAGCTAAACAGTTTCCCAAAGCAATTGTACCAATTTACATTCCCACCAGCAGCACACAAGAGTTCCAGTTGTTCTACATCCTTGTCGACATTTGGTATTATCAGGCTTTCTAATTTTGGCAATTTTAGGTGGGTATGTTGTGGTATATTGTGGTTTTGCTTTGCATTTCCCTGATTACTACTGAGGATGAATGCCTTTTCATGTGATAATTTTCTATTTGGATATCTTCTTGTGAAGCACCTATTCAAATCTTTTCCTGTTTTTCCATTGGGTTTCTGTCTTTTTAAAATTGATTTATAGAAGTTGTTTATTCATTCTAGATAAGAGTCTTTTGTTTGTTATTTATATTGTGAATATTTTCTGCCACTCTTTGGCTTTCCCTCTCTCTCTCTCAATTGTGTTTTGATGAAAAGAAATTTCCAATTGTAATGTCTTTCAAGTCATCAATCATTTCATTTATGGTAGCGGTTTTTGTGTCTTGTTTAAGAAATTTTTGCCTTACTCTAAGCTAATGAAATTATTTCCTATGTCATCTCCTAGAAGCTTAATTGATTTTTCCTTTCACATTTAGATCTACAGTTCACCTAGAATTAATTTTAGTGTATGATATGAGATGTAGAGGTCAAGATTAGTTTTTCTCCATATATATCTCCACTTGACTCCAAAGACCACCTTTTTCCTCACCATAGTTCAGTGTCACCTTTGTCATAAAGCAAGTGTCCATATATGCATAGATTTGTTTCTGGTCTCTTTTGTCTTATTGGTCTTTTTGGTTATCGTTGTGCCAATACCACACCATCTTAAATATTGTAGCTTTATGATAAATTTACGTATCAGGTTATATAAATCCTTCAGCTTAGTTCTTCATCTTCAAGATGGTCAGCCATTTTTGACCCCTTGCAGGTCCATATACATTTTAGAATTCATTTCTTAATTTCTACACACATGCATACCGTGTATTCCCAAATAACATCGTGTCTTCCAATCCACAACCATTATATATTCCTCCATTGCTGAGGTTTTAGTAATGTTTTATAGTTTTCAATGGAGAAGACTTGCACAACCTTTTGTTAGATTTATTCCTAGGTATTTAAGGGTTTTAATGCTATTGTAATTGGCATTTTTCAAATTTTATTTTTAATTGTTTTTGCTGATATATAGCTAATCTTTATATATTGCTCTTGTATCCAGTGACCTTGCTAAATTTGTTAATTCTAAGAGTGTATATGTAATTATTCAGCCACAATCCTGTCATCTGTGAATAACGAGCTCTCCATTTTTATAAACTCTGTTTCTTTGTTTTTGCCTTTTTGCACTAGCCAGGACTGCCAGCATTGTGTTAAATAGAAGTGGGGATTGCAAACATAATTGTCTTGTTCCTCATTGCAAGGAGTTGTGTTGGTGATTGTGCCATACACATCATCCATACACTCAGCCCCCACCTGCCTGGCTCAGATCTCCACCTCTTAGGTCTTCAGTGTTCCTCTTTCCGGTACTTTTAAGGTCCACAAACATACAGAATACTAGTCAGAGTAGGGTGACAATATTTGAAGTAACAAGTATCTTCTTATGTAATGTGGAGCTGTTATTAAAAGAAGAAAAGAATACTCTCTAAGTCAGGGAAGAGAAAGTGATGGCTTGCATAGTTAGTCCTTGGGCTGGTGAAAGGGAGGGGGAGAAGGAAAGCTGGCATGATTGCTGTTATCGCCATGTCCTCATTTGCAAATATCAGGGATCACTAGCCTTGCTTGGGCTTAGCTCTGTTCTTTTGAGAATGGCTTCCAGTGAGATCTAGTTGAGTGATGTTTATGAAACATAATATCTCCACTGTCTGCAGATCAGAGGGACCGTCCTGGCTTCATCATGGATCCATTCCCACACAGTTTGTTGGCCATTACCAGCCTTCCTTTCAATAGGGATACTCCTGCACCCCCTTAGTCCCTGAGCCTGGAGGAAGCTCCTAGAATGCCTTGCCAGCCTGGCTGTTTCTCACTTGCTAACCTTGGAGATTCTAGAGAATTGCTGAGTTTGTGGGATTTGCACAGAGGCCAGACTAGAGAGACCAGAGGGGAAAGACAAGCAGAAAAGGATCATTTTGTAAAGGGCCTTAAATGCTAAGCCAAGACCTTTAGACTTAATTGGGTACATAGTGAAGAGCCACTGAAGGCTTTTGATCAGATGAGTGAATGATCAAAGCCATATTTTAGAAAAATCAATCCCACAGTGGTGTGAAAGCTGGTTTAGAAGGAGAGCAATCTATTAGAAAATGATTTTAAGACTCTAGTAGAGACTTAATGAGGGCCTGGCCCATGGTTGTGGGCATGGGTGGGAAAAAATGGCAAATAGGAGTCCCTAGCCCAGTCCCCTGCCCATAGTGGGTCCTCATTAGCTGCTGAGGTATCAGGTAGGTCCAGGACAAGAGCGCAATTTATAGCTCTGTTTCCAATAGTAAAAGAATACTTATTAGATTATCCTATCACTGTTCCCCATCCTACTATGAGGCCATATGTAGCTGGTGCATTCTTGGCAATTTTACAGGACAGAGTTGCTGCCTTGTGTACATCTGTATCCAATATAGACTGTGCAGGGTCTTTTTATTTTCATTTCCTGGTGTAGGGTTCTTGACACTTTCTCCCCAGCTTCCTCTGCCCCAGCTCCTCCCATTCATTATTCAGAGTTTGCCTGAAGCATGAAGACTAGAGGGAGAAATCCTAGGAATAGATAATGTAGGAGCACCAAATTATAAAACTAAAAGGTAGTTGGTTGTGGCTAAGTTTTCTGTTACAGGAGGCACTCCTTGCACTTTGGAAAAAAATGGCATGCTGAGCTACTCTTTTAGAACTCAATGCTTTCCCGCTGTTCAGTCCTCTCAGCCAAATTCTAATGTCTCCGTAAAGAATAAAACAGGTGCAACTGAAAGCACCCAGGGATTCAATACTTAGACTCCCCTGGAAATCTTGCTGCCAAAGAAAAATCCTGAAGAAATGGGTCATAAGGCAAGTAAAGGGAATCTTTGGCCTAGCAAGCAGCTCAGTGCAAGGAGAGTAAAGGGAAACTGTGTAATGAGAACAGGCTTGTGCGGATCCGATGTCAAGCATTTGGAAGACTCAGAGGGTCTACAGTGTATGAAGTGACATTATCTGGTTGGGAAATTTCAGTAATGAAAACGTAAATGTTGCTACTGCGGAAACCCTGGAGGTTCTACAGAACCCACAGATGTGAGTCCTTATATGAGCCAGGCCTCCAGACCTCAGGCTGTTACGAGGCATGAAGATCAGTTAAACTGGAAAAGGATAAGAAAAAACATGTAATTTGTGTTAAGTGTGAAATCTTTAGAGCACTTGGTAATATCATGGCATTGGGAAGGCATAGCGATGTTCAGTAAACATTGTTGATTGTTGCAGTACAAGAGAGGCTGTCAAGCCTGGCCTCAGAATTACTGCGGTAGGTAAAGTCCCTACTGTTATTGTGGGTTATAGAGAGTTAGAATAGATTCTTGGTTAAAATACTGCTATACATTTGTAAGTATTTTAAAAGTCTGAGTAAGTAACTAATTGCTTTATGCTTTAATTTCCTAGACTTTATAAATTAATTTTAGTTATCCAATTCCCTTTTAAAGTGTCTGGAAATCTTTCTATCTAGTCACCGTTATTGGATTTCCAGGATTCTGTGGTGATAGGATGTAGACAAGCAAAAGTCTTCAAGATAAACTATTAAAATTTAGACTTGATGCCTTACTCACAAGGCTTTCCTGGTGAGGTTTCCGCTTGACTTTATTTGGATTATAATAACTAATGTAATGCACATAAACACTTGTGGTAAAGATTGCTAGTATTGTCTTCTTTTTACCTGTGAAGAAAGTGAGGGTCAGTGAATTTAAGAACTTGCCCGAGCAGGCCGGCCCTGTGGCCGAGTGGTTAAATTTGTGCCCTCTGCCTCGGCTGCCCAGCGTTCCTCCAGTTTGGATCCTGGGTGTGGACCTAGCACTGCTCAAGAAGCCACGCTGAGGCGCCGTCCCACATAACACCACTGGAAGATCCTGCAAGTAGAATATGCAACTATGTACTGATGGGGCTTTGGGGAGAAGAAGAAGAATAAAAGAAAAAGATTGGCAACAGATGTTAGCTCAGGGCCAATCTTTAGAAAAAAAGAACTTACCTGAGATTATTTGGCCACTGTGAGATGGAGTCCTGGTCCTCTGACTCCTAATCCTTGCTCTTTCAGTTTTGCTATCCCATTATGAGAATTAACGATTTCCCCTTTTTTCATTCTTGATTTTATTATTTTGGAAAATTTCAAGTCTATTTTCTCCCTCTAGTCTCTCTTTTTTCTCCCAGTGGATTTTATACTTCTTCAGAATAAGAGGAATGCTTTATACTCCTCTAAGTCTCTTAAAGTAAATGGTCTCTTGCCTCTAAGACTTTAGCAAAGGTTTTTAGTGGGCTGTAATGTCTCTTCTAGTTCTTTTGTGGTCCTTTCTCTACTTTCTCTTCTTAGCCAGTCAATCAGTACTCATTTATTTGGTGATTGTCTCATTGTTTTTATCACAAATCTATTGACTTCTGGTATATGAGACTATTATCTTGAAAATGGTCAAAGGATGCAGAGGATTGTCTTCATAGGCACACGTAAATTGCACATACCTTTAACATAAATGTCTACGTTACCTTGCCAGCCAGCTCATACATGTGGGCATGGTCCTTCAACACAGTGTAGTAGAAAACAGTGAGAAAGGGAAGGAACACCATGTGAATTGTTATTGATGGATTTTTATTAAAAAAATATGAGATTGCTAAAATCATATTTGGTCTGTGTTAGTGTTTTCTCTTGAGTCCAGAAGCTGATCTTTTGGGCAACTGATGGCTTTTGGCTATGTTGTTACTGCAAATTTCATGGTTTGCTGACCCCAAATGTATACCACAGTCAAACACAAAGAGTATGGAATCTCTCCTTATCTACTTTGACTATCTGTGTGGCCATTCTTTCTCTGAGTTCTCATTTGTAAAATTGGAATACACAGTACTAACACAGTTCATAGGACTGTTTCATACGCCACTATAAAAAGGGAGTATCAAACATCAGCAAAGCTGGATGGCACACACTAATGAAATTATGGGAAGTAGAGAAATAGCACTCGGTATGCTCACCATACCTGCGTACTTCAGGTGACAGCTTCTGATGCTCATTTCCTACTGGTTTTTATTCCTCCATTCTATTTACACATGGCGTGAATTTATATGCTTACATTTTTCACTTGTAGTTTGGTAAAACTAGAAAAAAAATTTCGTGAATGTATTATTATCATTTTGGGGTTGGGCTTGTACTTTCCATCATTACTCTCTATATTTAGGGTTTACAACTAACCTATAAAAAATTTGCTCCAAACCAAAGCTCAGCAGGTGAGGTCTCAGTTAGTCTTGCAGTGAAAATTTAGTACAAATTTTCATAGCAAATAGAGTGCTATGTTTAATATGAACGGGGTCTAACTAACAGTACAGTCTAGTTCAGAATAGCCTGCTTTAACACTCACAGGTTATGGCAATATCTTTACAAATATATTTTAATGGGTAGATGGCACCACTTCTATTAGGAGAGTCTTGTGGGTTTTTCAACCATGCTGGCTTTTATTCACTAATGCAGGTCTGTCACCATTTTAGCCTTATAAATGGCTTCACTATAAATAAATATATATTTACCTGAAGTGGGGAAACAGGAACCACTTCATTTTACTTTTTTGGAAAGAATAAATTGTTAGAAATCGTATCTCCTTTCTTGGAGGGATTTAAGGACACTGACTGTGTATCTTAGAACACTCTATTTACTAATTTTGCCATGTGAACATTGAGTCAAGTTAGTATTGGTAGAGCCTATTTTTTTAATTTTCTCTCATTTTGGGTTAAAATAGCACTTTGCTCTAGGCTGGCAAGATACCTTTTTGAAGATATCCTGATGCTTCAAGGCATCATTCTCATTAAGGGAGTCATTTTTTGGTCCATTTTACAGAAGAGAAAGAGGGTAGGACCTAAAGATTTAGGAAGTCACTTAGTGGAGAGGAATTGTTTAAATGCCAGTGTTTATAATCAGGTACGAAAACACATCTCCTTCTTTATATATGTTTACTATTTAATGTTTTTTGAAGTCATGCACTGCATAACGATGTTTTGGTCAACAGTGGACCACATATACGACAGTGGTCCCATAAGATGAGTACCATATAGCCTAGGTGTATAGTAGCTATACCATCTGGGTTTGTGTAAGCACACTCTATGATGTTTGCACAATGACAAAATCACCTAATAATGCATTTCTCAGAATGTGTCTCTGTCGTTAAGTGATGCATGACTGTATTTACAAGCCATCTTGTCCATTCTAAAAATATCTAAGATGCCAAGGGGAGTAAAGACATTTCTCTCTCCTTTGTGAAAGGGGGTTGTATATTGAGGATTTGGCTCCTTCTACTTAAAAGAAGGTAAATAAATTACATGTTGCTGAATGCTGGGGTCCTTGCTGACAGTATCTTTCTGATGGGATGTTGAGTCCTATGGCGAGAAAGGAAGTGGAATGAAGGACAAAGGATAAAGAAAGCGCAAATAAAGAGAAGAAGCTTGGAAAGAATAAGGAGAGTTGGGGCAGGAACATTTGGGCACATTTCCTCTATCCCTGAAAGTTATCTACTAGGCAGCCTGTGGCAAAAAGGTGCTGTGGCTAATTGCCTGGGAGAAGGACTGCTGAGAGAATAACTCAAGCACCCAGGAGCTGCCTAGACCAGAGAATCAGAACATGCCCCAAATGAGAGGCAGGAGATTCATCCTACTAGTGTATTGTCCAGGATGGGATTCAGTACTATTTGGGGGCTGAATCTGTGCTTGCCTGATCTTTGGACCCTTGAGGGATGTACTTCTCTGTGCCCTAGGAGACTTAGAATCCCTAATGGAACAGTGGCTGCAGTAGAATGGAGGGAGAGAAGCTCCTGTCCTTGTACTTTATGGCTGGACTCAGGTGCATCAAACCAACACCAGCTGGGGTGAGCAGGGAGTGGACATCGCTGGCACACATTTCTTAATTAACAATATAGGAATGTTGTAAATGAAATTTCCAGTTTATTTTGTTGATCTTACATTAATGCATGCTTTTCCTTTGTCCATGTTTTATTTGGTTATGTATTAAGGTTATTATTGAAATTCAGTTATGTTCATAACAGTCATATTAATTTTGGTATACTCTCCTCTCCTTTTTTTACAACATTAAAATTATAATTGGAAATATTAATCATTCAATTCTCATAATCACCTATGTCAAGTAGAATATTGATTATGGTTCTCCCCCTTTTTCCTTAGAAGTTACCAACCAATGATTATTTTTTTTTTTCTGCAAGAATCTTAAGAACACTTTATATCCAAAGTGATATCTTTGTTGTCATTTACCTACTGTTGATTGCATTCTTAATCTTTGCCATGCATTATAAATCTGTGTTTACTAGATATTAACGAGATTAGAATTACATCAGAGCCCAATACAGGTTTCGCCCGCTACCCAAAAGTGGAGGGTTCCTGTGAAACCTTTCATAAGCTGAAATGGTGTAAAGTGAAGAAGCAATTACCATTAATTTATGTGGGTAAAATCTTTGAGCATTCCCAGACACAAAAAATAAGCTACCAAATCATCCCACAGAACACATAAACCCTAAAATAACACTAGCATATAGTAAAAGAAGGAGTTATATGATAAATACACAGCCTATATAAGGTAGAGATAATATATGTACAGTGTGGTTTCACTTACCAGAATCGGGAAGACAGCAAGCACACTGGAAGGCTGAGAGGTGGTGGTGGTGATGACGGTGTGTTAGGCTGAGTTGTCGGAGGCTGGGGTGATGGGAGGTACAGGGGACTGGGGCGTGGGAGAGATGGGAAGAGGGTCGTCTATTAACCTGTCATCATGGTCTGAATCCATCAGGGCAGGCAGGTCGCTAACGTCTACACCTCTTTTATGTCTGCCTGGCCACCATATTGAAGGTCGAGGTTCATCATCTTCTGTGGCTGATGTGGTAGGCTTGGAATGCCACAGTATGCTTGACTTCTTAGCCTCATAACAGCTCACTGCAAAACAAATGCTGAACGCTATTTCCACTTTATGCCTTTTTTTGTAAAAGTGAAAATCCTCTTCGTATTTCTTCTGGTTAGTAAAAACAGGTACTAACGCAGGTCTTTCATAAAAGCAAAGTGGTGTAAAGTGAACTTCCAGATAGCCCGGGAGACCTGTACTTTCGTGTTTCATAAACAATATTAACTAATAGAAGAATGAAGATGAATATAAGGTTACCTTTGTCATAAAGATAAAATATCACTGAAAAGTGATTTTTAATTTCTTAATAATTTGATATCTACTATAATATCAGTATTCAAGCTGACTAAGAAACCTTCTGAAAAGCAGCATCTCATTTTGTCTTAGAACCAAGAGACACCCAAGGTATTTTCCACCCCCTGCCATGCTCCTTTATCCAACTGTCACTAACATTTAACTATTGCTCCTTCTGCAATCACTATCGTTCTTCAACTCTGACATAGGCTTTCTCTTCCAGCTCTAGTAGCATGGTTCATGTCCTCAGGCCTCCCTCAGTAACAGTGATCACACACTGCTAATGGCATCAGGCCCCCTCTACTCCTCCTCTCTGTCCCACACACCCCCTGTTGCTACAGATTGCATGGAGGGATTGTGAAGTGGGAATGGAAGGGTAAAAACCTACAGCATCATCATCTTTCAATTAAATGCAGTGAAAAGACTTACTCATCCATGACTTCTTATTTATATTATATTTAGGGCTGGAAATTCTTTGACAAAATTGTTTCCCCCTTCTTTGGAAAATTGGCATAAAAAAAATGAAGAGCAAAATGTTCATCATCCTTCATTTCATCTTTCATTGTGACTTGGAGTGCTGCCATCCAATCAGGGCAGGATATCTGCTAAAGAGATATTTGTTTCTGTTAATAGATTGACCTTTCCTTAAATTGCCTCTCTGAGGAGAAATACCACACCTGAAACAAACTCAAATGTGTTTCCAGAAAACTAGGTGTGGCTCAGGGTGATTAAATCTATCCAGTTTGCATTAATTGTCCTGTCTCCAAGTCCATCCTCCTTTTACTCCTCACCATCTCAGACAAAAAAAAAAAAAAACAAAAACCAGGAATAATTCTTAATTCCCTACTTTCCTTCCTTTCCAAATTAAATCCATCAGCAAGTTGAAATTATATCACAAATTTGTCCATTGCTCCTCTATCTCTCCTACCACCATCCTTAGTCCAGGCCAAAATCGCCTCTCTCTTGGCTTTCTGCATTGGCTTCCTAATCCATCTTCTGGCTTCTATTCTTCCTCTTTTTCAGTCTATTCTCCACACGGCAACAGCCAGCAGGATTTTTGTTTCCCTGCTTAAAATTCCCCAAAAACTTCCCATTGAATTTGGAATGAAAATCCCCATTCTTTACTGTGGCTAAAAAGTCCATGGATGATTTATTTGACCTTTGCATACTTTCCACCCTTTCAATTTAATTGAATGTTTGCTATGCGCTGGGTACTGTTCTAAGTAATGGAGACACAGTAACACAGACAAGATTCCGTGGTATAAGAAGTGCAAAGGGAAGCTATTGGAGGGTTTTGTGAGCTATTTCACATTTTTAAAAGATGACTCTGGCTGCTGTGAGGAGAATGGAATCGAAGGAGACTGAGTAGAAATAGGCAGCTCAGTTAGGAAGCTACAGCAGTGGTCCAGGCGAGAGATGATTGTAAGTTGGACTGGGGTGGTAAAGGAAAGGAGTGGACAGATTCAGGATAATGTGTCCAAGCCAACAGGACTTGTTGATTGATTGGATGTGAGGCATGAGGGCCAAGAGGAATTGAATACAACTCCTATCTTTTCATCTTGGACAATTGGGTGTACGTGATGTGAGTGACTGAGATGGTAAAGATTAGGGGATGGATGTATAAACAAAGAGCCTTAATTTTGTCCTCTTGGACTCACCACACACCAGTTTCTGGTACATACACACTTAGGTTTTGCCAACCACAGGCCCTTTGCACGTACATTGCCTTTTGCCTAGGATACCCTTCCTATGTCTTGGCATGATAATTCCTCATCCTTCAGGTCCCAGCTGAAGTGTCACCTATTTAGAGACATCTCTGACAACTTGCCCAAATTCCATTATTCTCTATTCAATTTGATTTTTAATTCTTTTATTTGCAGATTTAAAAAAATTGTTTGATTTTCCCATTGCTGTAAAAACTCCTTAAGGGCAGAGATACCTCCATTTTGCTCGCTGCTGAATTCACACCACTTTGTACACACTAGGCATCCAATAAATGCTTTTTGAATGGTTGCATTATGTCAATAATTGTGCCAGCTTGTTAGTTCCATATGAGTATCCATAAATCGATTTCACTCGAATAGATTTAAACTAAATCAAATTTTGTGTGTCCCCCTTGGCTTATACACTGATAGAAGGTTTCAATGGATAGATTATTGTTTTCTTCAGGAAACAGACTGCCCTTCTGTCCATCTTTGAATGCCCAGTGCTTAGCTCAGGGTGACATGGACAAGGTACTTTACTTTTCTCTGTAAACCTCAGTTTCATAATCTGTAAGACAGATATAAATATCGTCCCTGTTTTAAAGAGTTATTACGAAAATCAAATGGAATAACCATATAAAGCACAGAGCATAGTTCCTAGTATATTGTAAGCACTTACTCAATGTGACTATTGTTATCGTTGTTGTTATTGATACTCATTGCTAAAAGAATAGAAAGTTTGTGACATCTAAGACCTTATAGACAGGGAAGCATGCTGCTATTCATTCTTATTGTCCATAAATAGAAATCGTTATGTTAATACTCAGAATCTGCATTGCAAACAATATTTTACAATTGGATGTTCTTCCCAGGTAATTCTCAGAACTGGCATTTTAGTGATTTAACTTCATGATTCCTCCTATGATTTGAACAGATTTAATTAAAGCCCAGCCTTCTTAAGATTTAAATGTAAAAAGGTTTTAGTGGTGTTAGGCTTTTAGAAAGTCTAAAATTTAGAAAGAGAAAAATGTTTGACTCCTCAGATGTCTGCAGTTATACCTTCTAAGTAGATTAAAAGTACCATTGAACATCAAGTAAGTATTCTTTTATTTTCAATATGACAAAGACATCAGAATTCCGCATCACAGGTTACTGTGCGAATCACTTGTTCTTCCTCAGTAAACGTCTACAGTTTTGATGATATGGTGTCATCGTGAGGTAAAACGTTGATATGCTTAAAGACTCAGCATTGGGAAAACACAGACTTTTAATATTTAAAAAGATGTGTGCACTTGTAAATAAGGCGGTCCACCCAATATCATAGCATGCTTCATGAGAAAAAGATGCTAAATTTCCTTGACCTACTTTCATCTCCCTGTTTAGGAAACAGTGTCGACGAAGTAAACAAAGTAGCGGTGCCTCACGTAGGAGATGATTATTGTTTGAATTTATGATTCATGCCTTGAGCAAAATTTTGTTTGTGGCCTCATTTGCAACCATAATTTACAACTTTACCAGGATATGTTGTGTATTTGGGAGGTAATATATCAGGCTTGCTTTGTACTGGAACAGTTTTCTAGCTCTGGGTATAGTATTTTCTGTGTTTCTGTTAGCTATAAAATTTCTAGGCATAACATTTATTGTAGCAAATATGGAAATTTTTTAAAAATTGTATTCCCCTTAGGAATGTCTTATTGTATTTATATTCTTATTATAGCTAAACCCAACTAATGTTTAAAGGAGTTGTTAATCCTGCAAATATCTGGTTGCAAATGTAGGAAGAATTAACCTTCTTAGGTTTTTTGAAAATAAAGATTGCCTCATTTTTGCATTTCGTGTGCCTCTCATCTAAGAAACTAACAAACAATATGTGATGCAGATACACTGTTTGTGTGTGACCTTAAAATCCAGAATTTTTTTCTCTTGCAAATAATAAGTAGGCTGTAATACTGAAAAATGAGTTTTGCCTATTCTCTTTGATCTATGAGTTAGTGAAGAATTTCCCGCAGTACTCACTGGAACTTTTCTTGTCTATCCTAATTTCAATTGTCTTAAGCAATATATCTGGAAATATTGGAGATTTTTAAAATAAATAAGCAATAAATAAATAAAATTACTCCAAGTAGCCAAGATCCCAAACTAAATGTAAGTTTCTTCCTAGCACTGACATTTATTTCTTTATATCTCCCTGTTTTGCATTTTTATTAGGATGATCCTTTATTGAATAACACTCATTCCCCAAGTAAACATTTAAAAATTAACTTTAAACTTCCATTAGTTTGGAAACTTTAAGGTAGCTTGATTTGAAAATAGTCATTTTCATAAGTACAAATAACAAATGTGATCCCAAGCTGTAATTTTAAATTACTAGAATTATAATTCTGTATCTGATTGTATAACTTTAAAGCTCAGTTAAAACTAGAAAGTCCTGCCGTCTTTTCTGTCCAGGGATACAATCAGTGAGAAAGGAAGCTGAAAGCCTGAAAGAAGTTTAAAACTGTAGGAAAAAAGCTTGATAATGAACGTTAGCCTCATATGCTTCATGCTGCATGTGCTTACATCATAAAATACAGATCAACTTAGAATCAGACTCCTCCAGAAGTTTTTTCCCTCATCAAGTTCTTAGCAGAGTTCTCCTCGACATAAAGGTAAGTAGACGGGCTAGTCTACTGAGAAGAGAAACAGTCACTTTTATCGGTGGGCACAGTAGGGAAGGGAGAGGGAGGAACGATGCTGGGACTTCAAAACAGAATGAAAACTCTCTTTAGTGGTACATAGGCTCTAGAATCATTTCAGTGCTATTACATATTTCTTTTCTTCCCCAAGTAATTATTCATTCAGCTATTATAACTAACCACAGTAATTTTCTTAGAACAAAGGAGAACATGGCAACAATAGCTTTAAAAATGACGTAGTTTAAATGCCCAAGGTCAGAGTGTAACATTTTGATTTCCATAAGTATTTCAAATGCTACAGGCTTTATGTAATAATTTTAATGTGAAAAATATGCAGGCCACGCTTCACTGCTCTTTGCATATACTGCAAAGAGGAAAAAAACCTTAAAAATTGCTTAGCTTTAATTGAGCAAAAGGATTCACATGTGATCTGAACTTGTGGCTCATAATTCCTCTAGACAGCTTCGGTTGCCGTGTGATGATCCTAATTAAATTACGGAACGGCACTGAACTAGCTAAGCCAAAGGGCCTGTGCTTTCATATTACCTGGCGATTTAACTCTTTACAGGATTCTGAGTTTGGGGCTCTGGTCTTCTACCGCAATTTTGTATGTTTTTCATTGTTAAGGGTAGGAAAACAATATTGATGGAATCCGCCTTGAAAGTTTCGGCCTGTAGGTGGCAGCATTGTAAGGTTTTGGAAGGTTGAGCTCCGACGTCTCTGCCTGTTCTAGTTGCCTTCCCCTCGTGCTCACACTGCCCACCCCACCCCGCCCCCACCTCATCGGGCCGAGCTAACATCATTACACACTCATGTCAGGTAAAACTAAAATGGAGAGAAATGTCATAGCCCCAAAATTAGGCTTTGTTCACTTCGGTCTGTGTTTCGTTATATTTCTGATAATATGGTACATTTGTAATTCTGACCCGAGATTCAGCTAAAGAAGGCTTCTCAGCAGTCTGACCGTTAACCCATTGCAAACCACGCACCGTCAAGACAGGCATTTTACCAAGTCTGGGAAGGGAAATTCTGCTTCGGGTGAACAATTAAACTTAAGTATATCTGTTTTAATCACTTGGGAACAGGGCAGAAGGCTTTGAAAATGTGTATCAAAACCACCTCATGAAGTCCCCACAGCAGCCTTAGCATCCTGAGAAAGGTTGCTCTTTCTTCTTTCTTCCTTCCCTTTCTCTGTGTGTGGCCACCTGTTTCGGTCAAGTCACATGATTACTTTTCTGATTTGGCCAGAGTTAAGAAGAAACAAAGATTTCCCAAATTCGATATATCTATCTGATTTAAAAGTCATGATTCATGTGACTTTTCATAATGTATTGCTTTATGAAATACTAATATTAAGATGATATAACTCAAAGTAAAATAATAAATGCATATATACAGATACTAGCATAGATTTTATCAACTGTGATGTTTTTTCGTGAGACCCACTGAGATCTCACAATTTCTTCTTGTGCGCTTCTCCTCTACGAAAGTTATGCTTGAAAAACTTCCCTAGGTGACAATGGAGACAGAGTAGTGTAAGGACACTGGTACCAGGCCTTGTATGAAGTCTTTCGTTACAGAATCCTTAGGGAAATCGTTTCTGAGGTCAAGATTGACAAAATTGTTTAAGTGTTATTGAAAATATAAAACAAAATTGTTTCCTCAATAAATACAATTAGCTGTATATACTGCAGTTTCGAGAGCAAGCACTGATATTGGGACCAGCTCTTTAAATAAAATAGGACCTCTGTGGTCTCTGGAGGGAACATGCATAAAGCAAAGTAAATGATTTTCTGTCAACACTAAGTAGACAGGTGCTTACATTGAACAGCATTCTAATATGTCTCTGAATATTTATGTCTTCTTTTTCAAATGCATTGCCCATGAATGTCACAGCTGTCAAACGTCTGTACACAAGAAGATAAAAAATGAAATTAATAAAAGGCAGATCAACATTTCGTTTGTTTGGAACACTTTTCCTCTTTGCTTCTTTCCTTTTCTTTTTTTCCTTTTTTTTTTTTTTAATTCAGCTATTTTTTAGGGTTTAGGCACATCTGCATTTTCTAAAAGGCCAAGGGAAATGTGAGTTGACTCATTGTATTTGAGGCTGGCACCAGGGCCTGTCTCAGTATTTAAACACCAAAATAATCAATGGAATTAATGACCAAGAGAACCAGGGTCTGAGGATTTTTCTAGCCATTTCCGCTGTCCATGTGCTTGGTTTGCTTGGGTGCCACAAACGAGATTCTGACAGGTTGTCACTGCCCCGACCTGAAACTCAAGTTTGTGAGGTGAGAGGCTCTTAAATCTTTCTGCTTCTGTAGCCCAGAGTTTTAGCTCTACGAAGTTAGTGCCAAAACAAGCCATCGTGTGCCCTCAGAGTTATAGAGGAACTCGGTTTTCAGAGCATAGATGACTAAATAGAATTGGTGGTAGATCAAAGCAATGGAAAAAAGGACCATTTAGTCATCAGATCCCTGCCTCTCTCCTTCTCATGATTCCTGAAAGGACCAAGTATACAAAGAGCATGTGTTGGGATGAACTCAGCAGTCACTTGACAAGCTTTTATTTATAAAGAAGCAGCAAATTTTGAGCTGTCTGGTTATTATTATTACTAACTGGTCCTCAGCAAAAATACCCCCCCCATGCCCCCAGTTACTTCTGTGTCCACCCTGAATTGTCTGAACAAACCACATTTGGCCTTAAGGAAAGAATGTCATTTAAATGCTGAACCAGGAATTTAAGCTTAGGGACTCTCTGCTCTTGTTTGTCCTTGATGAGAATTGTTCTAAACAAAAACTCTCCAAATTGTCAAATAGTTGTAAAAGCCTCAGTTCACTAAGACTTAAAATTTGTTGTCCAAATTTTGGTGACCTAGTTAGTGTTTTATTGATAACCACAGATATGAACCAGGTGAAATAAATATTGGTTTAGCTCAGATTTCATTTGGAACTTGCTGATTGCCCTGATTTTGTTATATTTATAAAAGTAAAAAAAAAAAAAAAAAATCAACTGTAAGGTAAACTGTGGACTTTGGGTGATGATGATGTGTCAATGTAGGTTGAGCAGTTGTAAAAAATGTACCATTCTGGTGGAGGATGTTGACAATGGGGGCAAGGGGCAGATGGGAAATCTTTGTACCTTCCCCTTAATTTTGCTATGAACCTAAAACTGCTCTAAAAAAATTGTCTTAATAATAAAAAAAACCCCACATAGATTTAGTTCTAATTTGAAGAGGTTCACTGGACTCTTTCTTTTCTTTTAAGAAAATTTCAGTTCAGTTGGCAGTCTGATTGAACAAATGTTTGACTGTTTATATTTGGAGTTCTACAAACATAGCTTGTTACATGGCTCGGTTCACATCCCTTTGGTTGGCATTGTGTTATTTATATTGATCACTTTGATATAATAGCAACCTATTTCAAATCAGTAATTTAACCTTTTATCAGTAAAATTGGGGTGATCCTATGGGTATGACTTGTAAGGATTTTTTAGAGGTTGCTGCTGATGCTGTGGCTCAAGCCTAGAATTTCGCTCCATCTCTGCCCATTGAAACCCTACTCCTATTTCAGGATCCAACACAAACACTACATTTTCTATCAAGCCCTCCCTGACCCTCCTTAGACAGAAGTATTTTTTCTCTCCTCTCTTTTTATGTAACGCTTTGTATGTATTGTACCTAAAGTAATTATCATGGTATGCTCTGGGTTATAAATAGTTGTTTATGTTTTTACTTCTTCCAATATATCATAAGCTCTTTGAGAGCAGCGGATTTGTCTGTTTTAAAATTTGTATTATCACAGTTTTGGTCCTCCCGTTTGCAGGTTACTTATTAATGCGATGGCTTTCAATGTTGGTTGAATCTTTGTTGTTGCTCGTTTTGTTTGTCAGTTTGTATTGGTTGGAATGGGTCATTTGGTAGGAAAAAAGCTTGTCGCTGTAAAATATAATGTAATGCTTACTAGTGAAAACCTTTTAGGGCATTTCACAACGTAGACATAGAATATCTAAAAAACATGCAACCATTACGAGCAGTTCACTCTTAAGTTCACATTTCAAATAGGTTGCATCTGTTTCTAATCAGGTAACTGAATGATTAGCAGGAGAAAACATATGATTAGAAAGCATGCAGCCCTTGCTGATGTGTATTATTTTTAAAGCTCTCCAAACCTAAGGTCAATAAAGAAATGGTACATGCAGCAAGAAGAGCTAGATTAGAGGAAGAGTTTCAGCTGTAAACCCTTTCGTGTGCTATTGTAAAAACAGAACTAATTTAACTGATGGGTTGAGGCATTTGGGACTGACATGAAACTAAGGGATGTGAAAATAGATGAGAAAAATGGTGACTAGAAAAATTAGGAGAGTTGTAGTTGAAGAAAATAAAAAAAAGTTTAGAAAGTTAATGAACAGATGATTTCATTCATTTTTATAGAGCCATACTTTATCTCAAAGAAAGCTAGCAAGACTAATGGGGAAAAGCCCCAAATTTGATAAAACAAAATAAACAGGGACTGTTATACATAAGACATGTTGGAAAGCCCTTTTTTTGCTTCATTATTAATGGGAAAGAAAAAATGACTTTCTTGATGTAGTATATCATTTTAAGATCATACTTATCTCTTAACTTAATCCATCAAACTGAACTATCTCCCTTTTGAACAGTTTTTACACCATTGAGCTTGAAGCTCACGGAAGGAAAGAACAAAAAGCTCTGTTCTCTACTCCTGATTTGAACCAGATACAACTTACTTCAGAACTGCGTGCTGTCCTTCGGTTAATTACTCTCCTGAATTCTGTCAGATGTCTCCTTCTCTGCAAGCTGCAGTCAGTCTGCAGTGGTAGAAGGACATGGTGAAACTTGCTCTTGGTGACTTGCTTTTTGAATTGACTTGGTATATTTTTCCAGGATTTATTGCAGAAACTGGCTACAGTTTTCTGTAGATCACCCTTGCTCAACATAGTTGAGGCTCACTGGCTTAACAGAACTTGCTGTCTGACAATGCTAGTTACCTACACAGTTATTCTGATAAGAAGGGAAATTTGGTTTGATACAACAGTCTGTTATGCACACGATGCCTTATAACACTGGGTTTTTTATTATTATTTATTTTAAATTTGAATTTGAGACCCAAGTGAGACAGAGTTCTAAGTTCAATGGAACTTGAAGCCTCGGGGCTCTTAGCCTTGGGAAATTCTCAAAAATCTTGGAGAGCGTGAGCCTTCCAAGGGCCACTGGGTAGGGATCTTGGACCAATTTTAACTAAATGTAAAGGAAAGAATGACCTCACTTGACACTGGATCTACTTTTCTCCATTATTTTTTCTCTTCTGGGTATCCATAAGCCTACAACTTAATGACATGCTGTAGTTGATTAATATGATTTGAGCAGTTACACCTCATAGTAATAGCTTTCTTGAAGCCTAGGCTTCCGATCAAATTGAAAGTCTTGATAACCAAAGTTTACAGGAATTTTTAATATAAAATTTGAAATGTGAGTCTATTTTCCATATGAAATGCCACTGTCATTTATAGAATCCTAGTATCTGATTAAAGAACTTTAAGAACAGACACTTATTCTTATTATTTCTGTCCCAAAAGATTTCTGTTGTAGCTTTTGCTGATTAAGCTCTATGTTCACGTTCCAATAGAATAGCTAGTTGTCTGCTTCCTATATGACTTTCATAGGCTTGAAAACCATTTATATTAGTCCTCAACCTGCCTTGCCCCAGCCTAAATAATTCCACATTCCTTGATCTTTTCCCAAGGATCTTATTTTCCATAACTAATCACCAAGCCTCTGAACCCATAAAATCTTATAACCCAGAATTTGTTATACTTCATTTCTTTTTTCCCCTTTTTTTTTCTTGCTGATAGGAATAAAGAGACTGAGAAATGTGTCTTCAAAAGTTGTAGATTTTCCTCATAGTGTATCTTTTGCTCAAGATAGTCAATAAAACCTCTTTTCTAAAATCCAGACTACAAATTTATGTCAATCAATTTACACCCTGCAAAACAGACCAGCTCACCGCTTAGATGTCTTCAAGCACATAGGCATCTAGGCAAGCGCTTGTCTTTATAGAACAACTTAGTTTAAGTAATTAACAATCGAGCCCTATACACATAAACACACTATAATTAACTGTTTAATAGTGGAAGCTTGCTTTTCAAATTTTTCCCTTTGAGTGTAGTCAAGGTGAATTACTTGATTTTTCCATCACTAAATGCTACAGCAGCTCGGTCTTTTGCAAGTCTCCAGTCTCCACATATTTTCCTATACCCACTATATTTGACAGTAAAACTGCCAAGCTCCATTATTTCCAACTGGCAGCAATTTAATACATAGTTGAGTCAGTTATTTAACTAAATAAATTGCTTAAAGTTAACTCTATTTGTAAGACCACAAGGTGTTTCTAAAATGTGCTGCCCTTTTATATCATAAACCTGGATTAGGTTTACAACCCCATTTCCCCTCAGCAGTTTATAAATCAAACAAAGAACATAGAACAATGCATAAAAATCCCTGCGAAACCACCCTCAGAGTTTTTGTTAATGACAAAAGCATACTGGGAGCTGGATTTACTCTGTATGGTGGAGAATAAAAGTTTGGTTTAAAGTAACCAGAGTTTGTAAGGGTTATCCAAGCTCCTTTAAGAGTGATCAACTTTGAAACCAGAATTTTGTGAAGCAGCCATCTGTTTAATGCTTTATCTACAAAAATGGCAGGTCATGCTAAAAAGCTTTGGGTATGTTCTTCCATCTCTTTTGCTCCTACCCATTAACAAATAACCTGCCAAGTCTTCTTAAAAGTACGTGAGAGAATAAATATTGACTTACTTAAGACGTCTCTCCACAGGTGCTCATTAAATATAAATGAACAAATATGCATACACACAAACACACAAAAACACACTGCCACAATGACCACCATGTCATCTGACCCAGCTGTAGCAGTTTCCTTTTCTAGTTAATCAGGATAGGTTTCTGAGCCAGATTAAATGTGTAGCCATTGCTTCCACTGAAGATGTATTTAAAAGAATAGGAGGGAGCTGAAGATTGAGGCATTTTCTCTAAGAGTACAATGACTAACTCTCTTTTAAAAGTGAACATATTTCATTTTTATGACTTACTTCAAGATCTGTGTTTGGATAGAAAAAACTGTAATGGCTCCAACTGCAAAGATTTGAAAGCATAGATTAGAAGCCCATGTCGCATTTAAATGTATATCATTTTGTTTAGATTTAGAAATCTGACCATGGTAGTGTTTTCAGGGAATGGTTTTATTTGCCAAGTGACGTCCTTAGTGCTCTGTAGAGCAGAGCCTGGCATTTCTCGGCTAGTTATTTTCTGAAATGATAGGACTGCAGAGTAGATAGCCCTGGCTAGAAAGGTACTGTCAGCTCCTCCGGATCCACACTCATGAAGGGAGATAATCCCCAAACATTTGTATTTGCCTCTGGAGGGACATTTTATATTTGTTTACATTTGAATATGTGTGCATTGCACTACAGAGAGAATTGAAAGTGCTCTCATCCTGTCTCTACTCACCAGGGCCCAGAAAGTCCACTACTTCTTTAACTTGCCAGCCCCCTGCCTCCCTTCCCCACCTTGTTCCACTTTCTGCAGGGGCAGACTAACATCTGGGAGACTGAGCTCTGTTTAAGATTTGCATAATTTATTTCTTAAGTTCAAATTCAGGAGCACAGACTTTTGAGAAATGAAGATTGAGCAAAAATGGTGTGGAGGCAAGACAAATTCTTCAATGGAAAGAAACCTGGAAGACCATCCTCAAGCTTTATTTCCTAGGCTGTTATGAACTCCTCCATTCTGTTGCAGGCCACCACTGACTGTAATCTGGTTCTTAATCAGTCCACAGAGATGATGAAAATTCACTAGATGGGTTAAGACCAACATAACACTTAGGTTGTTTCCATTTCAGCTTTTACTGGAAAGGGCTGAAACATTTGCAGAAGATGTCAACAAAACAGAAACATCAACAGCTAAGCAAAAGTGTACAGAATAGGAACAAAGGCAATTATTTATACAGCCAACTTTTACTTATAGGAGGGAAAGAAAATAAGTACAATATTAATAATGAAAATACACAAACTCAGAAAACTTAGGTTAATTAGTGATCTTAATTTTTCCTCTTTTTGCCTACCTTGACTCTTCACGGAGGGTTAAATAAGTGCAAAATTGCTAGAAATCAAGCAAACAGGAAGCAGTAAGCAAGCTGAAGAATCTGAGTTTACCAAAAAAGAGCTTGAGAGCAATGCTTAAGACAAAAATAAAACAAAACAAAGCAAGACCAAAAAAATAAAACTGCTCAACTGCATAAATGCTTTGGTATAATATGAGCTATCTCTGTAAAATGTATCATTGCCTGGAGAGGATGAAGTTTGCAAAGGAGGGGAAATGTCACAAGAAGTAGGACATGTTAATGAGCCAGATTCAACTGAAATAACTGGACATGCTGGATGAAGAAGTACTGATGTACTTTGTGTCTCACAATGCTTGGGTCACAGTTCTACTTGTTAAGGTTTATTAAACCTGAATTGTATAATATCTATTTACAACAGAACCATCCTCTAAGATTTTGACTGAGAATTATAACAAGAGGTGACAACATCTTGCTTTTCATTTGAGTTCTGCTCCTCCTTTGTCTCCTATCTCTGGATCACATGTTGATTCTCACCTGTTCACCCGCCCTCCATCATTGTTTTTGTTGTTTTGTGTCATACCCATGATTTTTTGTATTTGCAATGATGTACCCATTACATAGAATTCTCCATCTTTGGCGTTGTTCAAAGTTCTTAGTTTACAGCACAATAACTTCAGTTTTTTCATTTCTTTCTATAAGTTAGTTCTTTCACTTCTAATTTGCTGTTGCACAAATTCTTGCACATAATGGAACTTCAAGAGGTGTTAACATCTTCTTATTTCTGCGAATATGCCTACCATTGCCCTTAAATGCTTTAAACTCTCTCTATGCTGCTCTAGTGGGAAAGGATTTATGTAGATTGCTGCCGCCTGTGCAAAGCAGAAACTCTCTAGAAGAGACTCCTTCATTAAAAGCCCTTTAACATCATGTTTACCACAACGTCAGCTTTCTTCTTTCTTCCTTGTGCCATTGTTTTGGTTAAAATTCCTTGCCATTTAACTATTTTATGGATTCTTATGAGTGTGTCACAATAATTTAGTAAATATTTATTGAGAACCCACTGTTAGTGATCAGGCCAAACCATCGAGTCAGATCTCTGACTGTGAAGCTGTTCGCTAGCCCACAAGTCTTACTTGCCGTGAATCTAGAATATGGGATACACACACCATTTGAAATAGAAGATAATCCTTTATGGAACCAGTTTTCCATATTGTTTTAACAGATTCTGGGCATTTTAATTTCATAGCCAAGACCCATCAATTTGCTGGAGCATATGCTCCAGGGAACTCGTTGCTGAGACAGGGAAGTTTGTTTTAAAAGGTGATAGTTTTGAAAATGGGTTGATATTTGTTTTATTGTTTGTTTGTCTTGCTGATCACTTGTGTGGCATGTTTTGATTTAATTGTGTTAAGAATTTCTTTTTTATAAAGTCTGCCTAAGGGCAGCAGGGATGGGTTCTTTGAGAGATACAAATTGAAAAATAATAAATTCAGAGCATATTTGGTTTGTTACTGCCCTTTGGAAAGTAGCTGAAACAATGTCTTACTTTTCTAATATTATTTACATGCTAGAAATGACGTTGATCTGTAGAAACAAATACTGTACACCTTGGAGCTTTAATCGATGGAAGAGCTAACTACCGGTAGACACAAATGTTCTATAATAGTGAAAATGCTGAAGTCCTAAGGCCTCAACGGACTTTGTAAATAGAGCTTTTAAGATTCATCGTTCGGTTTCATATACATAATCCTGAAGTTTGATGCTAACCCTAGGTCGCTTTTGCCTTATCTGGAATCAGCTTGAATCTTTTTCAACAATTTGCAAATCCTTGTTATAGTAAATGTATATTTCTTGAAATTTTATGCTTAAGATCTTTTGTGGCATTGATTAAGAGTTTGAATTCTTACCTGGAAATTTTGGTCAATTTTGTGTTACTTATTAGGTTGAAGAAACACATTCTGGGAGTGGGGAGGAACAGACTGTCAATTAGCATTTACCTAGTGCCTATCACTGTGGAAGGCAGTTTACATTTATTATCCCATGTAGTCCTCATAGTAAGGCTATTAAATTATTTCCTTTCTCAATGAATGGAAGCTAAAAGTACGTTTGCTATCATGTAGAATATTTGCAAGTATTTTTTATCTTAAAATAATGTGTTCTTAGACAAATCTTTGGGAAGTCATAATCTTATTCATGCTGATTTATCATATGAGCTTACGAAATTGCTAGATGATTGGCAGTATAATGTTTGTAAAAGAGTCCTGCCCCCTCAGTGAGATTAATTATATTTTTAACCTCTAACTGTTTTTAGTAGTGCCAAGATTTAGTTTGCTGAGCCAATGAATTCAAGCTACTTCACTGTTGAGAATTTATAAATCATAAGCCAAACAATAAAATAATTCTACCTATAACAATACGTATGCAGTGGTTCTCAAAGTGTGACTCAGGGCCTCCTGAAGGTCCTCAAGATCCTTTTGGGATGCCTTCAAGGACAAAGCTATTTTCATAATAATACTAACGTGTTATTTGCCTTTTCATTCTCATTTTCTTGTGAGTGTACAATAAAGCTTTCCAGATGCCACATGACTTGTGCTGCTGTTATTGACCTGACAACTAATAGATGTTTTTTGCTGGTGAATTCTTGAGTGTAATAGAATTTTCTAAGGGAGTAGTTTGTGGGTCTAAATATATGTATGGTTTTAGAAATTAACTTAGTTTGTTCTCAATTACTTCTATCTTGCTTTTACCAGTTATTTTCAGTTGTGCTTTCTGTAATCTGTAACTCATTGTTATTCAGTGAATTGTTACTTTTAAATGCTGAAATTTTCTTTGTACCTACACAGAAACACAGGAAGTAAGTATAGCTTGTGTCTCGTTTTGCAATAATATTGAGAAAAATATTTTTGAATATTATATGAATGTTTAAATTTTAATTTAAGCTATATTTAGTATTTAGTAATAGTAATTCTAAAATTTAAAAATTATCATGTTTTTGTACTTAAAGTTGGATCATTCATTGGCTTAAGAAAACATTTGAAGACTTTCCTTCTCACAGTAGTTGCATGCTTTGTCTAAAGTTGCCAAAAAAGATGAAACCTCATTGAAGGAAGGATTTGCTTCAAAGAAATTGAAGAAAACATAAAAAAGAAATGAAAATATGGTGTAAGCTATCTTTTCTTTGGTTTTATAAATGCTAGAAATTTACCTTATTGAATCTTATGCATTAGAATATTTTTGAATAGTATAAATGCTGGTTATGTCGAATCATTATTTTGATATATTAAATGTATGTATCATGAGCTCTTTAAGAGGCAAAAATTGTTCATTACATTTTTTCAAACTAGAAATGAAAAATGAATCATCTTACAGGGTAAATTATCACACTGCCTTGACTGGAGAAGTGCACACAATAGCTTGTACAGTTGACATCGCTGAATTCCTGCTGGATGAAAAAGTCAGTAAAAAAAGAAAAATCATGGCAGTGCCAACTGACTTGTTGAATTAAAGATTTAGCTGTAAACCTGAAGGCTGAGTTATTATCTTGTGGGCAGAATTGCACATTTGCCTTACAAAAAGGTGATCTACAGCTATGGCTGGATTTGCTGTTTTGCTTATGTTTTCCTGGTCTCAGCACCAACTAATCAACAAAAATGATCTTTTTTTTTTTTTGTGAATACTTGGCAAACAAACAAGTACTGCTGAAATATTCAAAGTACTTTAAAGTATTGAATAGCTGTTTTGAATCTCATACTTTGTCCTCGACCAACATTTTTTTGTCATTTACATTGATGTTGCAAAAACTTTGCTGGGTAAAACTGCTGGTGCCTTAGCAGGAATCAAGACAGTGGCACCCAAATGTGCAAGTAGTCATTGTATTCATCACCAACATGCACTCACAGTAAAATAAATACCAGTTTCATTTAAGAATGTCCTTTGTGAAGGAATAATAATCATTAGTGTTATTAAATATCCTTCCCTGAGTGTATGTTTTTAGTAATCTATGGGAAATATGTATAAAGTATTTCTGTTGCATGCTGGAGTGCAATGGTTTTCTCAAGGAAAAGCGTCTGTGTAATTGGGCCTAGCAAGGGCAAGGTGCCATTAGTGCTATAAAGCGTGGAGGAGTAAGAAGATGGAGTATTTCCCATAACCTGGAGGGAGAGTAGTAGCTGCAGCTATCGAAGAGGAATGATCAACCCGAGCTGTGAACTTGGTGGAGAAATGTAGTCTTTGCCAATCTACAGTCCAGTAGGGAGGGAGCCTGGGTGATGAATACCCGAATTATCTCTTCCCACCTCCCATCAACTGCTGGTGCCTCCCACTGTTTGAGGACACCTGGGAGTCAGGCTGGTGCAGTCCATAGAGCTCAGGACGTAGAGAAGGTAGAGAAGGGTGGAAGGTAGATGGAGAGGAAAGGCAAAGAATATCCCATATAATCATTTAGCACAAACAGCAACAGGAAATGTTGAGTATCAATTATGGAATTATGAAACAGAAAATACTTTCTTTGCCTTCAAAGAGCTTATACACTTTTTATATTTTGCTTGTATTAGTTTCTTTTTTAAAAAAACGCTAAATACTCTATACCGTTTATTCAGATTTCATTAGTTTTTTCACTAATGTTCAGGTTTTACTTTTAATGAATTTTTAAATATATGAATGAGTAGAGGATGAGAGAGTGTATGAAAATAACATGGAGTACAGTGAGCGTGAACCTCACGAACGAATCTGGAAAGTGAGTAATTGTGAAGACTTTTAATACTTTTGTTTTGTACTTTGTCCTCCCACTGTAACATGTCCTAAAAAAATTTTGTTTTTTTATACAAAAAGCTGTAGATAATTAATGTATACAACTTGATGAGTTTGGAGATAAATTCCATTACTTTCCAATTTGTGTAAATTTGCTAAGACCAATAAATGCTGAGAAGTCAGTTAGGAATGAGGAAAGGTGAGAAATTAGGGTGAGTTTGTGTTGTTAAGAAAGATTTCATGGTAAGGATAGATGTGAGTAGGATTGGAACAAAGAAAAGAGGTCTTTCCAGTGGCAGAGGCTATTCTGTGGGGTAGGAATTGTGTGAATAATAATAGACATAGGGCTGACTGTACTGAGGATTGTGAGGACGGAGAGAGAAGAGACAGATGTGTGTATATTAAGGCAGGCTCAGTTTATGAAGTGCTTTGAGTGAGAGAAGACTGTACATGCTTAATGGCAAGAAACAGAGCCAGAGGCTGTGGCAACCTGCCATAGGCCTGCCAACTCGGTGGATAATAGAATCAGAGGATGTAATTACGGCAAGACATTCTTACACGCTAGTAGAGTAGACTGTGGCCATTTTATGTGCGAGGACACGGCCACTTGTAGAAAGGGCAGTGAGCCCCCGGTCATGGGTTCCTCTCCTGGCAGATTTTTCACTGTGTGTGGTCCATGTTGATCATTGAACTTTAGGGCCATATCTGTGAGGAGTCGGAGTGGCATTGGTGAGCAGTGTGCGTTCTTCTGGCTCCTTGTTTTTATAGTATATCCACACAGTACTGAACCTTGCTGGTTCAGTAGTGAGCCAGCGTAAAAGCACAGTTAATCCTACTCTGAGTTGTCCTTTCTGCTGATGTTCAAGCTCAGAACAGACATCGGGTCTGCCCTAGATCAGTCAGTCACCCAGGATGTCAGGTACAGACTTGGCTTGAAAGTGTTTTCAAGCCTGGTTTCTGGGACAGGAAATTCTCAAAAGTGAAAAAGCACTGACAATCTCTCATAAGTTAGAGCATTAAATCCTTTAATAGATTTGGTGAAAACTTGCCTCGTGATGCAGGAGCAGTTTGCTTCTTCATCTTTGACAAACAATGGGAACGTGGCATTATTTACATGAGTTTCAAATAAAAATCCATTGTAATTGAGTTTGGATTTTGTGTGAAGAAAGAACAAGAAAAAAGCATGTGAGAATAAAGGGAATATCAGCTATGACCTTATCCTCATTAGGAAAAACTTTTTCTTGTCACGATATTCCTGCAACAAAGCATAATCCTTTGTAGACTTAAAAAAATGGACAACTCATTTAAAAGGGTTGATGGAACTACGCTTTCATGGAAGTCATGCTTTTAACCTGATAATGAAAAATGTTTCTGGTGAAGAATCTCCTTCCCCTCGGCCCACAAAAATAAATAAAATGACCAATATTTAGCAAGTACTTTTGTTACTTAATGCATTGTACATAAACAGGAGTTCCGTTTTCTCTTTTTTTTTATTGAGGTATAATTGACACAGAGCATTATATTAGTTACAGGTGTACGCATAACGGTTCAACATTTGTATATCTTGTGAAATGATCACCACTATAAATCTAGTTAACATCCAGTACCACACGTAGTTACAGAGTTTTTTTCCTTAGATGAGAACTTTTAAGATCTACTCTCTTAGCAACTTTCCAATATGCAGTGTTATTAACTATAGTCGTCATGCTGTACATTACATCCCCGTGACCTATTTATTTTATAACTGAAAGTTTGTACCTTTTGACTGCCTTCACCTAAAAGGAAGTTCATTTTCAATGACTTTTTTTTTTCACATTAGAGAAGAAAGACATCATTGAAATGAAAACAATGCCATCCCTTCTGTGTCTGTAACATTGTGGTTTTTAATATTAGAAGTTACTGATCTTCTTAAATCTCTGCCTTTCTTTTCCACTGAGGTAAAGTACTCTTTATTAGTGAGATTTTTCCCTTTTGCTTTGGAGACCACATGTTCTTTGTTCTCTGAAAATTTGGCACTTAATTAAAATCTGGCATTAATGAGGCGAGGTGTATCTTTTTTGCAGAATCTTTTTCTATTTCAGGCAACACAATAGGCCTGTAGGGAGATGCAGGACATGTCATTTGTGGTGATGAATAAAAACAATGAAAATTAATTACACAACCCAAAAAAGTGAGTGTAAGAGGACCGAGCAGAAGTTAATTAGTGGACTATGAGAATGACTACAATCTAAATATCTGCCCATGTATGAAACCAGTCAGGAAAGTCGCATGCCAGTGAAAGACACAGACCCTAACTAGAGTGGCTACCCAAGTTGTAAGAAAGGCTTGGAGGCTGATCAGTTACTGTCTCATACAAAGATTAGTAAGAGACCTGATCTGTGCCAGGATGAAAGATAAGACAGGTAATATTTGTCTCTTGTTAGCAAAGAAACTGCATTTGATGATACTTCACAAACCTTTTGAGGATCATAAGAAATTCTTACTGGTGTTTGAATGACGCTCAGTGGGAGCTTTCTCGACAGGAATGCAGATGGTATTCCTGTGTTATGCAGATTTCATAAGTCTCACAGAAGTTACACTTTACCCAAGTGTCTAGTTTGTTTGCTCCAAACATTGCATCTCAGACCTCGTAAAGAGGCTTCAAATCTTTTTTTATGGTTACAAAGACTTTTTAAAACTCGGTAAACTAACAGAACTTGTTTGGAGAGCTCTCATAGGTAATTTAAAATTTCTATTTCCATGATGCATTTCTAAAGGTGCAAGCAATTGAAGAAATGACTAGGGCAACATTTTAGATTGTAAATATTTCTCTTTCATTTGTGGCTTACTTTTCCCCAATTAGGACAGCTAAAGGTATTTCTGCTGCTGACAGTTAATTATGTAGGACAAAGAGTAAGTTATAAGCATATCATTTTTCTCCTTACCAAACTTGAGAATCATGCATTTGATGTGCCAATAAACCCCAAGTAACAGTAACAATTAGTTAAATAAAACATTGTTGGGAAAAAAAGTGTCAGTGTAGAATCAGTCTGCTGCTAAGTTGATGTTGTTGGATATTCACTAGTTGAAAAATACTAGTCATGGCAAATTGTATACGCTTTTAAGACTATATTTTAAGTAGGCATGTTTTACAGAAATTTAGAGTCATTAAATTGAGAAAACAGGAGGGCACTAATTAAGGTCTTAAACAAGATAAAAAATATCTTAAACTTAAACAGTTAGGAGCTGCTGTAGTAATAGTGAACACTCGTTGAGTGATGCTTTTGTAGCCGGTACTAAGCAGACGTTAATCCCTTTAATCCTCATAACAACCTTTTGGGATAGGAATTATTATTATAATTCTCACTCACAGAAGAGAAATTTTCAGTATAGAGTGTGAAATCCCTTGTCCAAAGATAAGCAGCCGGTAAGCAGTAGAGTGAAGATTTGAAATCAGACGGTATGGCCTTGAAGCCCACTTTCTTAGCCATTATGCTAAAATTACTAGAAGACATGGATAATTGAAAAAAAGGTGTTAATGCATCCCAATTCTGCTGATTTGTAGAAATTCAGACTAAAGAGGACCAGGAGAACTAAATTCTAGACATTTTAGATACGTTAGAGTGTCATCATTAGTTGTAGACGTTCGTATGGCCTGGAAAAGATCAAGATGAAAAAGAAAGAAAGGAAAAGTAAGCAAATGATAAAGGAGGGATGTCATAGCTAAGAAGATACTGCTAAGTATGAACATACTGCTTTTCAACTCGATTTTTCAATTTAATTACTTGTGAGATTTTCTTTTCTTGTAGAAAAGTCATAGCAAGCAATGGAAAAACGAAAGTTATATAAATTTGCTTAAGTGATATTTACCTAATAGCACGTTTTTCTTCCATAATATATAAACTAAGGATTAATTCTATGTATATTAATGTACATATTTGAATAGTAAGAATATATTTGTAACTGGCAGAGCAATTTGAATATTTAATGTTTAAGAGTAAGAGTAGACAAGGTTGCTGTTGAAAAAATACCTTGTTATCAAAGGCTACTCTCAAGTTCAACTTTAAGTACGTAATCTTTATTGCCAGTGATGCAAACCTTTAGTTTTTCACAAGGGCTATAAATAATGATAATAATTGCATGAATTTTTATTGAATATAACAATAATAGCTCCTCTTTATGGAGCATCTGCCAGGCTTAAGCACTGTGCTAGGTGATTTACATAAATGTTCATGTACAACTTACAGTAACCCCATGTGTTAGGTATATTCAAATCATTTTACAGATGAGGAAACTGAGGCTCAATGAAAGAAACTAACTTGTCCATAGCTTCATACACCAAACCTGAATCGTTTGCTTTCTGTTTATTCTACATGGGCAACACTGTTGAATTTATTTTCCTGAGATTTCAGAGGCCTATGGTGAAATCATTATAGTGATATGTAATTTTTAAATTTCAAAGTAGGATTAACTGAGATAAAGTAAAATAAAATGGATTATAATTGTTCTAAAAAAATTACTTAGCATAATCAGCGATGATCTGGTAAAGTTACATTCTCCACCAAAGAGGTGTGTTTTACCAATGCTACCCTCAGAATGGTCCAATAAATAACTGGTGCATACACATTATGTTCTGTGTTTCTTTTTTCTCCATATTCTAGCTCTAGGTGGAAAAGAAGGCACTCCACTTACTGTCTTAGTTACTGCAGCTCAAAAATAATTCCTGGACAAAAATATCAGCCCCTTTCAGGAGAAATGAGCAATGGTAGGATTTTCAAAAATCAGTTGTCCTTTATTAATAAAAACTGCTATCCATCAATGAGTGTTCCCCTCAATAGCTAGACACAAAGGAAACTGCTTTTAATAAGGCAGCACAGAGCCCAAATGCGCAGACTATTTTTCTTGTTTTTTTTGACACTGTCAGCAGGTGATATGACATGCTGTGTTAAAGGGCTGATGTTTTTCTTGTGGGTGGAGACCCAGCCAGCTTTGATTGGAGTGGTGGGTGGGGAGCATGGTGCTTGGCCTTCTGTGAATGTTGATAACTTAACACTGACAAATGATCACATTATCATTAATCGGGTGTTTGATATGAGGGCCTGCATATTCATCATGTAGACACTAGCTTTAAACTTGAAACATTCCTAAATAATCATATATATCAGGTTTAGAGGAGGGGAAGAAATGACATGGATATATGGACAGTAAATTTAAATTACCCTCCTAACTTGAAAATCATTTCATTGATTTGGAAAGAAGACCACAAATGCCATCCAGTTATTCATGAGCTGAAGTAAAATAATGAGAATGGGAATGAAGAAGTACTTCCATCAGCCAGTGCCCCATGCCTGGCTATGTGGTATCTGTCATTAATATTCATACTTGTTTTGAAAAAAAATTGTCCTTATACCAGTGCCTTTTACTTATTGGACATATGAGAGATATCAGCTAGCCCTTAAATATATGGTTATGAGCTACATGGAATAACCAAATCCACTAATTAGATCATGACTCTCTTAGTAGTGCCCAAACACAGTAGGTGGCTCCAGTGTATCTCATAGCATATGTAAAGGTGCAAGGTGACATTAAAAGCAGGAAGCAGACTGCCTGTGTTTGTCTCCTGGAACTACTACGTACTGCGCCTGAGACCTTGGGCAAGTTTTCTAATCTTTAAATAATAGCACACACTTCACAGGGTTTCATGAGTTTAAACAAATTAATACATGTCAATGCCTGTGCCTGGCACATTGTAAGGACTTAGTAAAGATAACTTGTTTTACTTTATATGCATCTTTCATAATGTCAGTTATTCTTCATTGAGAAGTCCTTTGGAGTAAGTAAGATGATGTTTTGTTCGTATTTTTGTCCATAAAGACCTAATGCTCAGACAATTAAGGTCTGCAGTTTATCTATCTATTTATCTACCTACCTACCCATCTAATCATTCTGGGTCCTCTACTTGCTGAAATGCCATATAGAGAGTCATGTATACTGTTTTCAAGGGGAAGTGTTTTTACTAAAGGTACTTTAATAGCATGAAAGGTCCCCAAACTCTTTGTTAGTCATGAGGGGCTATTCTGTTCTGCTTCTCATTTGAAGCCTGGTGAATGGCTGGTTTTAGGGATGGTAAGATGTGTTATGAATTTATTCAGTCAGAACATATTTGTTGAACACTGACTATGTGTAAGGCACAGTTCTAGAGCATGGGAGATATGCAGGTGAACAACACACATGAAGTCTGTTCTCATGCAGAATGGAAGTGAGAAGAGGCAGGTAATAAATTAAAAAAATCAGTCAATAAAAAAGTGCCATGTAGTGATAATTTTCTGCTATTGACAATGAAAGAATGTACTGAGGTATAGGGTGGTTGAGTAACCATTTATATCAGGTGGTCAGAGAGGCCTTTTCTGAGAAGTGACTCTTGAGCTGAGGTTTGAATAACAGGAAAAACCCAGGAAAGTGAAGATAGAGGGAAGAGACCCCTCCCAGCCAAGAGACTGGCTTGTGCAAAGATTATGAAGAGGAGGGAACTTAGACTGTTATAAGAGTTTAAAGAGGGCTGGGAGCAAAGGGGAGAGTGGAACAGGACGGGGTTAAGGATGAATGCAGAGGCTTTGTAAATCATCCTAACGAGTTTGTATTTTATTCTAAAGGCAGTGGGAAACCATTGGAGAATTCTAAAAAATCAGAGATATTATAAATGTGTCACCCTGGCTGCTATGTAGAAAATAGATTGTGGAGGTCAACAATGTCAGACTCTTTTGGTTAAACCTTAAGCTGTCTTGCGCCAAAGGGGATCTACTGATTAATGGAAACCCAGGAAGGTTGAAGAACCAACCATGGGAAGGCCAGAGATGCAGCTGGGTCCAGGCAGGCACAACGGAAAACCAGGCTTGGATGCCACAAGGACTCTCTCCCTCTATCTTTTTATCCTACATATCTTGTGTAAATTTCATTTTCTCTTAATCTGGATGAACTATTTCTTTCTTGCGAGGCAACGTGGCTACAGACAACTCCAAAGTTTCACATCTTCATAACTTCCATCATCAGAATTGGTTAAATCTATCTCCCAGTAACAGATTGAAATATCTCAGGAGAGGACTGTTAATTGGCTACTCTGGAGCTAAACAGTTATAGTCGAGGAATAAGCTCATGGGTCTCACCATATAGATCCAAGGGATGGAGAACATAGGGGCACCAGTGCAGATCCAAGGGCAAGTACAGGGAGGGGACTGGGCAGGCAATCCCATATTGTCACCAGCAAAAGAAAGAGTATTCTTAGGAGAAGGGGAGAAGGAATGATGAGCAGTAAAGTTTACTGAATATCACTCTTCTAGGTGCTGGCAATGGAGCAGCACACAAAACAGATTAAAATCCCTTTCCTCATGGAGGTTCCATTCTAGATCCAATGTTTCAAGAATTTTTTTTTTTTCAGAAATTGGCACCTGCGCTAACATCTGTTGCCAATCTTCATTTTTTTTTTTCTTCTTCTCTCCAAAGCCCCCCAGTACATAGTTGTATATTCTAGTTGTAGGTCCTCTGGTTCTGCTATGTAGGAAGCTGCCTCAGCATGGCCTGATGAGCAGTGCTGGGGTCGCACCCAGGATCTGAACTGGCAAAGGCCTGGACTGCCAAAACGGAACGCGTGAACTTAACCACTTGGCCACAGGGCCGCCCCCTCAAGAGTGCTTTTCACGGCATCGTTAAACAGTGCTTGGCACTGTTCTGGCAGCTGGAAACACACCAAGGAAGCAAAACAGACAAAGCCTTTCCACCTTGATGGAGTTGAGAGTCCATTGTGAAGTATAAAAGGAGAGAGGACAGGTCCGGGGGCGCTCCTGTTGTGTGCAGCACTCAGGGATAAAATTGAAGAGGAAGGAGATTCTAGAAGTTCTTTCATCTCCCTGCCATTCCTAGGCACTCATCACCATTGTAAATAGTGCAGCATGAGGAAGATTCACTGGGCAGAGGCTGCGATGGTTATGGTACCCTCCCTGTGCTTGGTAGCATAATGCAAGGCAGAGGCCTGAGCAGGGTGCCTCAGCTGGTACTGCTGGCCTTGCCTCTGCAGGCTTTAGATTCCAAGGGTCTGATGGAGGAAGCCACCGTGCACAGTCAGGCTGTCGTGAGTCTCCTCTCAGTCTAAGTGTTGCATTTCTAAAACCACACATTCTGGGTTTAATGCACTGGGGTGTTCACTGCCGCATCTGTCAATCAGTTTCAATCGCTTGCCAATCAGGTAACAGAGCCAGAAGCCAAGAATCTGCCCAGAGCAGGAAAAGACCTAATGGGTTTGTCTGTCAAAAGCATCTTAGTTCTCTGTATTAGTGAAATGTTTTGAGTCAACTAACAACCACAGAATGAATGACTCAACTTTTTCTCTTTTGAAAGAGAAAAAGGAAACTGTTAGAGGTAGAAATACTCTGATAGAATAAATGGCAGGGTATCTGACAGAGAGCTTCACAGTCTAAGTATACTTATTAGACTAATTGAAGGATTAGACAATTGGACCTAAGGCTGTATTTGTTCTGGTCAAGAGAATTGTGTGTTAGAGCTTTAGTAGTATGCTGACTATACCTGGATGGAAACCGGAATGACCAACTGTTTTTACTTATTTATTTTTATTATTTGTGTGTGTGTGTGTGTGAAGAAGATTCGCCCTGAACTAACATCCATTGCCAATCCTCCTCTTATTTTACTTGAGGAAGATTAGCCCTGAGCTAACATCTGTCCCAATCTTCCTCTACTCTGTATGTGGGATGGCTCCACAGCATGGCTGATGAGTGGAGTAGGTCCACACCCGGGATCCGAACCCATGAACCCTGGGCCCCCGAAGCAGAGCATGCAGAACTTTAACCACTTGGCCACGGGTCTGGCCCGCCAACTAATATTTTTAAATGTCATTTTTTTCTCAGCAAAAGTAAATAGAGAAATAAAGGTTAATGAGGTCATATTTGTGGATTTGAGTTCTATATGGGACAATGATTTCACCCCATTCCAGTGCTGTTGACCTTTGCTACTTGTGGCAGTTATCAATTTCTTGCCGCCAGCTCGAAATCCACCCATTACTGACTGATTTGCAAAAATATAAATGGGCCCTTCCAATATTTCCGTTTTTTTGCTTGTACCATGATAAGCTATGTCCGTAGAGGGCACTGGAAAGACACTTCAGGAGGAAGGAGTTTTCCCTCCTGGTTCACTGTACTTTTGGCAGGCTCCCATAACATGGGAGTCTTCTTTACTGCCTAATTTCTACATTCAGGGCCAATTTCATGGGCATGCTATCTGTACAATCACTCAAGGCCCTGTGCTTGGTTAGTGTTCTGCTGTCACCATATTGAAACTCTTTATACTTTTTGAACAAGGGACCCCACAGTTTGATTTTCAACTGGGTCCTGCAAATTTTGTAGTCAGTCCTGCCTGCATCTCAGGGTAACTTCCCCAGTGCAAGGCTTCTGCAGCATGGGCAATTCTCGAGTACCTAGTCTCTACAGGCCACCATGGTCAGCAGCACCCAGTGTCCAACAACCTCCCACAGCACCCTCAGAGACAGTTTAATAGCATACCCTGCCCTGTGAATAGCTTTCCTTGACAATCTAGATCTGAAGCATTTTCTGGTCTCACTCTGCTATGACCTTACTTTCGCCTGAGGCTATTAAGGCTTGTTTTGACACTGGGCTTGACAAACCAGGTGGCGCCACTCCTCTTGTGTATGTGTGTGTGTGGGTGGCTGCTCTGAGATAAGGGGCCCTGAGGATGGTAATAGACATCAGCTGATCCTGGAAAGCTATGGCAAAGCAGCAAGTGGACCAACAAAGGAGGGAAGCAGAAAGAACACTACGGATCAGGAACAGTCAAGAATTGATAGGAAAGGCTGGAGGAAGCCATCTGAGCTGCATGAGAGCATGTGAGACTCCACTTCTGGTGATGTCAGCTACTGCTGAGCCTTTGATGTCCTAACTTTAAAGGACAGAACAGACCCATTGTCTGTCTTAGCAACACATTCACATAGAGACACCAGAATAGATTCTTCTTGCTCATCCTGTCCTCCTCTCTGTCCCTCTTCCCTTCCTCCATGCCTGGGGCAACCCTATGCCGTTTGTTCCACCTGCATGGATAGGTGATGCATCAGATAAAACCCCTAGACCCTCAAATAAACTGAAATAAAATACTGCTTATTGGAGAACGAATCAATCTCTCTGATTTATGATTCCTTAGATTTGAGCATGTTGACTTAGATTTTATATTTGTATTAGCTGAGTTTGATGGCCCTCAGTTTTCAGAATAGATACCAATCTCAATCTCTTTTAGCTAGTTTCCCCTCTATAAAAATGTGGTGAGAAAGTTTCATATGTACTGGAAACTTCTTAGGAGCTTCAGTAAATAAGGCACCTTTATTGTGTACCAGTACCGAGTGACCAGTTCTCATCTTATTGTAATCTGAGGCTGTGAATATCTGCTTTTCCTTGTAATTTTTTTTTTTTTTTTTTTTTTGGTAAGGAAGATTGGCCCTGAGCTAACATCTGTTGCCAATCTTCCTCTTTTTCCTTGAGGAAGATTGTCACTGAGCTACCATCTGTGCCAGTCTTTCTGTATTTTGTATTTGGAATGCTGCCACAGCTTGGCTTGATGAGCAGTGTGTAGGTACCTGCCTAGGATTTGAACTGGTGATCCCCGGCCGCTGAAGTGGAGTGCACGAACTTAACTGCTATGCCGCCAGGTCAGCCCCCATTTGTCTTGTATTCTGTTATCTTAAATGACAGTGTGTATTACAGAGTTTATGGGGTTTAAAGTTTGCACCATGAACAAAGTTTTATGTTAAACACATTTAAAATTGGATAAATATCTATTGTAGATTTCTACTTTTAAATTGATTTTCATGTTCTCTTCAAGAAGTGGCAGAGTAAAGACAATCTAACCAGCAAATTAAATGGTGAGAAAAAATTTAAAAATGGGAACAAATAAAACTAAACACACATAAAATATATTAAGTGATGGGCTAGAAAGGTTATCTAAGTAATTTCAAACTTATTGTCCATAATTCTTTCTACTTTTGGAATATGTTGAAACTCTTCAAAATAAAGTTGTTTCATAAATACTATATGTTAGACAGTTTATTTTTCCAGCTCTGTGATTGACAATTTTAGTTGTACTACACCCGTTTTTCTTCAATCCTGGAATATTCCCAAGTATAATTTTTTTTAATTTCACTTTTCTGTCGTTCTACCAGTGTCTTCTGCTGGAATTTATATTAAATGTATGTCAAAGCCTCAGAAGTTAATTTCCTTCTCTCCTAACTATATTATATTGTTTGATCCCTGTATCTTTTGGTGCTGCGTTCTGGGGCAATTTCTCAGTGCTTTCTTCCCATTTACTCATTCTCTCTTCAACTATGTTCAGAGTTTAATTTGTGAGATTGTAAATTTGAATTATTTTGTACAGTTTTTCACTTTCTGGATTTTTATTTGGTTCTTTTTCACATCTACCTGACCTTGTTTAATTTTGTTTTCTTTTATGATATCTTTTCTTTTTAAAAAAGTACTGGTTGGGTTTTTTTTTAAATTCTTCTTTGAACACTAAACATACTTATTTTTTAAAGTAATTTCCAGATTGTTGTATGATTTTCGTTTTATCTGTAGTGAGTTAAACTCCCAACTATAGATTTTGTTGGCTGTGGCCTGCTTGCCTGCCTGCCTGCCTTTCGTCCTTCTTTGCTCTTTCCTTCTTTTGCTCCCTCCCTTCATCCCTCCTTTTCCTAGGCTCTTCTCTGATATGCTTGTCTTATTGTTGTCTCCACTTTGTCTCCTAAATCTTCCAGTTCAAATCCAGATCTTAAACCAGCTACTCAGGGGTGCTATCCCACAGGGCCATTAGATAGTTCTTAGATTCAGTCACCAAGGCAGGCAATGAGTTGGACCAGATCTAGGTGGCAAGACTCTGTTTTCTCTTACTCCCTAGGAGATGTAGCCTTTGGCTGCAGTCAAGAGAGGTATGATTCAGAGTCTTTTCTTGATTGGGGGTTTGATAATATGGGGAGGGAAGGGAAGGAGAGAGTCCTGCTAAGTACTTATTCTTAAGTAGTGACACTTGCTTTAGTCTCCTGACTCCTGGGGGTACAATTTTAGTTCCTGTTTTTCTGAAGAAGTTCAACTAAACTCTGTGTTTGGAGGGTGCCTTAAAGCATGGATTTGAATAATGGTCTTGACCAGTAGTCTCAAGGACTTGTGTAATATTCTTCTAGCATGTGTGTCTATGTGTGTGTGTGAACACATGGGTATTTTTCATCCAAGGTTGTGGCTTGGTGGAGTATTATGTTAACGGTTCTGAAACGGAATTTCATCCACAAGTAGCTTAATCCAATCACCCAAGGACCATTTAGTCAATGCATACTATGAAGTAAGTAGAACACTAGTTCCTGTGGGTACAAAGAATAATAAGGCTGAGGCCCCTGCTCAATGCTCTCTTAGGCTAGTGAGGAAGGAAGGATAGACAGCCTTCCTTGTCCCTGACTTTGCTGCAAGTTTAGCCTATGTTATTTCTACTTAATTTTGAGATTTTAGGAATTGCTATGATTCAGGTCATTCAACAAAAAGACATGCATTGGATATTCATGAAATGTTCACACCAGATCTGTGATGTCAGTTACTTATATCATGAAAGGGTAAGGCCACATATGCCGGTCGAAGGATTGCATGGATTTGGTCAGCACAACTGAAAGATTTCAGCTTTTTCTCATCTGCTCGAAATATATGGGCTCGGCTCTTGGTATACTTTTGAAAATAACTGAAACTTTGAAACTCTAGTTTTTATTTAAAGAAATGAAACCTAATCAGGATTAGTAAGCAGTGCCCAGATTAGCTTTATTAGTAATAAAATAGTGAGTCAGAAGAGAGAAGCACCATCAGGAGGACCAGCAGCTGTGTCCAACATGTGCTGTTTTTTACCATTTTTATCTTTTACTTACTTTTTTTTAAAGTAAGAGGTAAGCAAGAAGAAGACAGACAAATAGAGCAAAGGACTTGAAGAAGGAGAATGGTTGCAGAGGGAGGAATTAGTCCATAAGACAAAGACCAGAGAGGTTTTACTAGGATAAGAAAAGAAATGCGATAGTAGGTCAGGGAGAAAATAAAATCAGAAAGGCAACAAATGGATTATCCTTTCCTTCACACGAATGGAGTGTTCTCTATACGATATTCTCCTTTAACTTGCTAGTCACCATCATATATATTCAAGGGAAAACATACCACAAAAACATCCACCTACTTTTCAATACCAGCAGGAGGATAGCTCCCGAATAAACCCATCTCTCATTCTCCCTGTTCCTGCAAGTCTTAAATGAATTCATTCTCCTAGGAATAGAAATTATGGAATCTAAGAGTAAGACAATAATCTGGAAAAAGAGAAAGGAGAGAAAGGGCAAAATTTTCTTTTGTTTGCAAATCTAGTGTATTAATTGCATTCCTGGGAGACTTTCTGGACAGAGCCTCTGGTAAACAAATTAGATATAAACCGAAGGCGAGGGCACCAAGGTCACTGTGGTGAGGGAACATCAAGTGACAGGCGCTGGGACCCCCGATGCATGGCTTGCAGAGCAGATGTTCACAAGGATGCAGTGATTATTGAACTGGTAATAAAAAAGCATCAGCTTACAGGCAGCCACGATGGATGCTGGTAATTATAAACCATCCCCTGGGAGGAAAATGACACAAGTCAGCCACAACTCCGCAATCACCGGGGCATAATTAAAGCCCCAGTAACAGTTGTTAATAGGGTGCAAATAAAACAGGGGGAAAATTTGAACACAACCTTTTTTTTTTTCCTTTTTTTTAAGAGACGGCAAAGGGCAATGTAATTACAGGGATAGCAGATTTTATAATTTTGCTCCACATCATAAAACAAAGGGTTGTGGCTATTAGGTGGTCATAGATATCTAAAGTATGGAAACCCAGACACACCTACGTTTATATTTATATATATACAATATATATTATATATATAAATACCAAAGGGAAAAAAAGTGTGTTTGCTCTTTGAATATGTAGTATGTGGGGGAGAACAGATTTTTAAACAGAATGTTTATATTCTAATTTTCAAAATGGTAGAAATACAAATATGTAAAGAAAACGGAATACATGTAAATATTTGGCCATTTCATCCTTTCCGGAAGATCTGTAGTGGTATAATGTGCCAAGCTATATGATACTGTTGGTTAAAATGGTTTAGATATTGTTAAATAAAGTCAGCAAATCACTTACAGTGTTGAAAGTGTCACTTTTCCACAGAATGCTGCCAGCCACTCCCTAACCTAAAACATTAAGCGAAACAGGGCTCATTTTCCATGGGCTAAATCGCTGGAGCTATTTGCCAGTAGAGCTCCTAAGAAAAATACATTCACACCCATCGCGACCCAGTTGCTTGGCCCATTGGGCAACTAACTATGCATCTGGGTGTGTGTTGCCAATTAGGTCTATGCACAGATCTATTTTAAGAGGCACATGGGTGGCGTGATGAGAAGAAAGGGAACCCTCTTACATTCCTATCTAGCCAGTTTTCCATTCATAGATATCTGAAAAACTGAGTTTAGAGGGCTGACAAATGTAGAAAATGCACTCTACATCCTTGCAGTAAACTTTGTGTGAGAAGTACATGAATACCCATATGGGTCATGTTTCAACAAGTTTTAGGAAATAAGGGGAGAGGGAATAGCAATTTTCAATAGAACTTCCACTTCCAGATTTTAACATGATCACAATTGGCTACTGGAAAGCTTTCTTCTGCTTTCTTTTGGTATTTGGAGAGCTGGCCAATTAAAACATAACTAAATACTGATGTATGTGGTATGGAAGGCATGAAGAGTAGATTATATTTCCAATATGAACATAGGTTCCCAGCACTGGAAAGGACCTGAGGGTTTAATGGCCCTCATTACTCTTGAATACCTGCTGTGGGCAATGCACTGGGAAACATGAAATCTACTAAGAGACAGTACCTGCCTCTGTAGAAGACTCGACATAGACACGGGAAAAGTTAACAAATGATAAAAGGTGAAGTCCTTGGCTTTTTTTGGGCCCTAAGCTCATGGAAACATAATAAAAACTTCATGAGAAATCTCTCTTATTCCAAGTAAGATTCAGAAGCACAAGACGTACTATCTCACAATAAGATGTTAAGAAGTGTGGTTATTTTGGCCTTGAGGGCCACGAGTCTTCCTTTAATTGGGAATTAGGTCCTAAAGGAGTACAAAATGTACAACTGTAGGGCCCATCCTGAAAGTAGCACAAAGGGATGGGGGAGAGAGAAAAAGGGAGATCCTAGCCTCATCTAAGGGGGGGGAACAGGAAAGAGTGTTCTGCGGTGGCTCAGGATTCTGTAAGCAAAAGGGGGGTTATAATCAAATAAGTGAGAAATTCTGTTTGTTGCATCTCTCCCTTGGAGATTCATAATGACAGTAGCCTGTTAAATGCCTTCATAAAATCCTGCAGGGAGGCTATATATCAAACTGGCTAAATGTACAGCTTGGCTTTGGAGCTAAAGGGTCTTGTTTTGAACCTCAGCCCTGCCAAAAACTAGGCAAGTTACTTGACCTATCAAAATAATAATTAAGACAGCCCATCCTTGGTTTCCTCGATTATAAAACAGGGAGGATTGTAGTATCTCCCTCTGGGTTGTTATCAAGAGTAAATAACACTTTTCATATAAAGTAGCACAGTTCTAGGTGCATAGGAAATGCTCAAAATATCTTAGATATTATTAGAATTAATATCATATCTCATAATAAATAAGCCAACCTGTTTAACTTTGCTTACTTCTGGAATTTCTACTCTTTGTCTACAGAAATATCTTTTAAAGAACACCTACAAAAATATGAAGATATACTAATTTTGGGGGATAAACAGGTTTGAATAGTGGCTCTGTGAGGGAACTGCATGGTCCAAGGGAGACACTTATGACTTACTTCTCTCACTGCCCTGAAGTTATTCAAGTCTGATGTGGGGAATGGGGCTTGGGATGGGAAGGGTAGTAGCTTTGGGGAGTCATAAGGATGACTAGAAGAAGGCAAGTGGAGGAGGGGGTCTGATAAGGAGGGTTAGTCTGCTAAGTAGATTTTTTAACCTATTTCTATTTTTGTAATTGTTGGCAATAATTGAACAATTATCCTAATGGATTGAAGTTTTATTTGTAAGGTTACCTCTGTGTCTATCTCTTAAAACTTAATCACTTTATTGTCTAAAGACATTCCATTACTTATCTTTATATTCTTAACAACTTCTCCAAGGTTTCAAATAAAGCTTTCAAACCCATTTCTTAGATGGGGAAGCAACAGACTATTCTCCTATTTTCTTTCAATCTGCTCTTCTACTTCAGGGACCTCCACTTCTACCCTTAATTTTCTGTTTTCTTATTTATTTCTCTCCTCTCTTTTGCCCAAAGAGGGGGAATGTGGAAAGATGAAGTACGTGAACAGGCTAAGTTGATTGAGGTGATAGCTCAAGGGGAGGTGAGAAGGTTTGCCAAAATAGGTGAAATACAGTCATAGTCTTTCATTTTCCTTGATCTCAAACCAAACTAAAATAAGAACAATCTAATATAACTTATTCCAAAACTTCCTAAGAGGATTATAGAATCTGGGAACAAATCAGAATGAATGTGCTAATGTGTAAAAGAGAATTTCCTTGGAAGAATATTGTATAAATGTAAACCATTTTTAGTATGTCAGATATAATTTTAGGATTTTTTGTCCTTTTTTTTAAGAAGTAAGTTTTCCATAGACATTATAAAGTGTTTGTTAACAGCAGTTTTCAACTATTATATAAATCAGTACTAAACAATATCTGTTTTAGATTTAAAATAGTCCTAGGATAAAATATATTAATTTTAGGGAAGGCTTTGGATGAATTATAGCATCTATGGTTTCTCCTAAATATTGAACAATTCTGTAATTTCTTTTATTTTGTTTCCACAATAGTTCAATATAGAACAGATTATTTTGACATCAGAGAAACAAGAGCTGGACACAAAAGAAGAGAAAATACAGATCAGATTATTTTCAATTTTTTAAAGTGTTTCAAGAAGTGGTCTTAAAGTTTTTTTTACTCTCATTGCCTACAATTTCAACCACTCAATGTGCTTAGGGTTTTTGCCAAGAAATTTAGCCAATTTGTTTTAGATTTCTGATAGGACATCTTTATAGCAGATTTATTTTTAATTCTTCCTCTAGGGAGTTTGTGCTCTATTTTAACAAATTATATGTACCTCCCTGAAATGTTACTAATCTCCAGGTTCATAATATGAAAAATTCTTTGCTTGTCCTTGAGCAAAGCTGGAAGAAAACCAATAACCGATTCTACCTTATGCTAGTGAATATTTAAATAGTATGTAGTTTTTAGGTAATGGGGTAATAAATGTGCATTCATTAATTTTGATCAACAAAGTTAATGATCATGTTCTATATTTCAGTGGCCACAGACTGTGTTGAGGATGTAATGACAATTTAAGACAATCCCAACCTCAAGAATCTTCCAGTCTACTGGAATGTTAAGAAAACCCAACATTGTGCCATTTTGGGCTACTGCCACGGTATATACTGTGTAGGATGCTATGAGAGCAGGCAGAGCAGGGAAGGCTTGTTAGAAAAGCTACTGTTTTAATTGAATTGTTAAGGATAAACTAGAAATACCAAAGGAGTGGGTCATGTGGGGGAGTGATAAGGGTTACTCCCTAGCTGCTTCCTTGATCCTTTTCTCTTTTCTAGGTATTCTCACTTGCTAAGTTATCTCCCTTAGTTACATGACTGTTTATTTATATTTATATTCATGTGATTACTACATTTACTTCTTTAGCTCTGACTTTTCCCCTGAATTCTAGATTCATAGCTAACTGCCTACCCAGTATTGCACCTGGATATTTAATATCACATTTTACATGTTTAAATTAGGACTGTTTTTTAACCACCTACCCACCAATTTCTTCTTCCTCTACTGTTCCTTGTCTCCTGAAATGGCACCACTCTTCACCTTGTTCCTGGATATCTCCCTTGCACCTTATATCCACTCTCTCAGCAAATTCCGCTGGCTTTACCTTCAGATTCTATCCTGAATCTGACCACTTGCTGCTTCTGCTTTGCCCAAGTAATTTCTCCTCTGGATCAGTCCAGTAGACTCCAAAATAGTCTCCCTATTTCTCTTCTTACCCCACCCCTGCAGCAGGCAGAGAGCTTCTTTGGAATCATAAGCCAGTTCATGTCACTCCCTGGCTAAAAACCTCCAGCAGCTTCCTAGGCTACAATCCAAAGTCCTGAGCGTGGCTTCTAAACCTGCCCATGATTTTGCTGGATAGCTCTCTATCTCTCCTCACTTACGTTTACAGTGTAGTGTTTCAGCTACACTGGCCTTCCTGCTGTTTGTTGACCATAGAGGTCACACCTTAGGATCTTTGCACTTGTTGTTCCCTGCCAGAAATGTCCCTTCCCATAGAGCCCACATGGCTTGTTTCTTCTCCTCAAGTCTCAGCTCAAAAGTCACTTCCTTGGAGTGGTCTTTTCTGATTAGCAAAATCAGCAAGTCTCCCTTACCCTAGCAATCTCTGTTCTCTTGCCCTAACCCATTCTTCTTCAGCACATTTATCACTATGTGAATTCTATCAAATATCTGGCAGCAGCTCAGTTTGTTTTAAAGGCTGCTGAATCCCTAACACACAAAAGAGGGTCAGCACAGAGTAAGTGTTCAATAAATATTTATTGAAAGAGTTTTTCTCTTGGTAGAAATGTTCAATTATATATATGGGCATGAAATTAGAGAGAAAGATCTGGTTTGGAATAAGAAGTAGCCAACAAAGAATAAATTATTGAATTCAGGGAAAGGATGAATACATGCTGTGTAGGTGAATTCCTAAAAAATGAGAAGAGAAGAAGTCCATAGACACCCACCTTCCTCATTTAATAGGTGGTCTGCCTTAAAGCTAAGGTTGCACTAACAAAATGCCTTTCTGTCTCTGTAACTGGTGGGGCTGCTCTTTTCTTCCCTCCCTGCTCCTCTTGCTTTTCCTTCCTTAGGCATATTTTGGAATCTGCTTCATTTCAGTGTGTCTCATTAGTCCAGCATAGCAAGGACCTCTACTTCACCAGTTTATTTTGAAGGATGGAAGATTTTATGTATGTGTCAATATATACCTGTGCTATACATATATATGCATATGTGTATAGATATAATATTAAGACAAATTAGAAAATACTATATGTCTTCACATTTGTGGTCAAATATGATGAAAATTTGGAGGATGAATCTAAGCTGGAGGGTCAGGGAAGGGAGGAGACATTCAAGCTGGGTCTTAAATTGATAGGCAGGATTTATTGAGGTGGAGAAGGGGACAGCATGGATAAATGTGTGGAGGTAGGAAGACACAGGCTATATTTGGGAAAACATATTCTCAGCTGGCCAAGTCATAATCTAAATGTTCTTATATTAACAATTGAAGTTATACAACATTCCTTGTGCTTATTTGCTTTTTCCTTGCAGTCAAAGAAAATCAAATATGAGTTATTTTCATTGTATCTTATGGCATCATTATGTGGCCAAAGTCTATGGCTTTATCTAGCCCATACATGCTTGAAAAGCAGTGTTTCAAACCAACAAGCTGTATGGCTAGGATAAGTATAAATCTTGGTTTTCTGTTTTTCCCTGATTTCAAGGGTCAAAGCAGCAGTACTATCTATATTAATGGCATTACCAATCTCACCCAGACCCAAGGCCACACCCAAGACAATGACTTCTGGTGTGATTTGAAGTCTCCTTTCAGAAAATCCACTCCTCCCCCCATTGCTCTTTTTTGCATTTTTAGAGGCCAGTCTTGAGTTATTGGTGTTTTCTTGGCCATGATTCCTTACCTTTTTGCCACAACCATCACCTAGGGCAATTGTTTAATACGCAGCACTTCTGATTCAATAACTAGGCTTAGAAATGTTAATGTGTAGCATGGTGCATGGATTCAGGAATCAGGCTTTGAGAAAAACTGCCTCAGAGGGCAAACAATTTATGAGGCTAGTGACTCATACCTTAGTGCAAATTCATTTAATTAAATAGTTTTCTTTCTATCAGCAGTTTAAAATCAACTAGCATTTAATAAATAAGGATAAGGAGTGAGGAAGAGGACTTCATCGTAGGTCAATGTGCACTGGGGAACAGAAAGCCTGAGTGAGAGCTCTGGGCACCTGCAGACAAAAGGCTATGTGGACTCTTGGCAGTAAGCAGGAGAATGATGCACAAAGGGGAAAGAAAGCCCTGAAGATACTCTGATTACTTCATGGCTATAGTTTGTGCTAATTTCTGCCAATATTTCTATTTGAGCTATTTCATATGACTTCCGTCTTCTTTCCACTGGGCATATCTTACGTATAGTTTAAAGCATTTGAGAATGTGCTGAAGAAACGTTTGTTTGAAAATTGAATGACAGTATTTTGGTATGAAAAAACTATAATGTGGAAATATTTCTGTTCAGTCTACCAAGAGCCAAGCTGATTTGGAAAAGAAAACTGTATTTCTGCACAATATTTTTTTCTGGTCAATTCTCTACAGTTGTTGAAAATTTCTTAAAAGCCGCATCATATTCTATTTTTTATTTTTGGTGATATTACTATTTCTCTCTGCTTGCGACTTATCAACCACATGAACACATGCATGCCTCTTAAGACCTAGTTGCTACTCTTTGGCAGCCCTGCTTGTCAGAAAGACTTATTCACTAGTCTCCATCAGTTTAAGCATTAAGAATAATGTCTTTGGCTTGACCAGCAAGCTATTTTATTGTCTGACTAAATGTTTAATCTCGGCGGAAGCTCTTCATAACTCCTACTTCATAGCAGCGCCAGTGACACTTCTTATTTTAACAGTGTCAAATTATGCCCAATTTATTTTGTTTGATTTCCTTGTTGTGAACTGTTATGTGTTCTCCAAACCTTTTTTTCTGGAAGTTAACCCACAGCGGGGAGACACTTGTCACAAGGTGACTTTACTAGCAGTACTTTCTCCTCAGTGATAGAATTGGCTCACCTGCCAGCTTCAAATGGCTTTCCCCAAACATATAATGGCTGCCTCCCACTGAGATCTGAAGCAACCTTCTACATCTTGGAATCTGGCCAAAGTGACACTGCTGAGATACACAACTAGGAACTTTGTTGTGTTTTCTGATGTGGAAATGGGACAATGGAACAGTGAACAAATCTCCCTCATTGGAGACTTTTCTTCTCGGTGGTTATGTGTTATAATAGGAAATTTTAAATAGGAAAACACTTTCTGCATTTAATTTGAGGTTTAAATATGGAGACATTTTGTAAAAGGAGATTTAAATAAATGAGCAGTCAATTTTTAGAGATCTAAACAGTCCTTAAAATGTATAATACATAGTGTTACTATCCAGCAGCTTATAGCTATTCTTATAGCACTGGGATTTTTGCTCAGTTATATTACAAAATGTTTAGCTATTTCTGTATTACAGTTGAAAAAAGGTGATTTATTATCTTCAGGAAGATACCATGCTCTAAAAATATAAAATCTATAAGTATCGTATTTTGACTTCTTGTCATTTATTATGTTGAAATCACTACAGATTAATTCTCCTTGACTGGAATTTCTTGTGACAAGAGATTCTAGAATCTGAGTTTTAGGGAATCAGTTCTTCTCTTTGTTTAGTTGCTTTGCTTCTCAACAGTGAAGATTTTCAGTTTATTTGAGGCCAAATTATAGTGATATGCATGCATAGTCCCCATTAGTGTCAATAGGAATTACGCATAGTGACGGAAGAATAGACCCCATATGTTTATGAGAAATGAATGATTTGAAGCATCTGTGACACATTCTTAGAGCCATCTCTATCACTGCATGCAATCACAGCAAGGTTTTTTTTTTTAAAAAAAATCACCACAAGAATTTCCCTCATTATGTAGACTTTAAGGAACTTATCACTTTAACTAAACTATGCATTAAAAAGAAAAAACTATAGCTTAAACTGTATACTACCTAGAATATTTCTATAGGTGTCAAAGTAACTTTAAAATATGGACATCCTATTCCAAAAGATAGTGTTTCTTTTGTGCTACTTCTTGTGTGTGTGTATGTTGTAATACTGTATTAGCATTTTTATATAAAACTCTACTCAGAGATCATAGAGTCATGATTGGCAAATAGTTTTTAAAACTTTTTATTTGGGGATAATTTTAGATTTACAGAAGAGTGGCAAAGATAGTACAGAGAATTCCTGTGTACCCTCCATCCAGTTTCCCCTAATGCAAACCTCTTATGTAATCATGGTACATTTGTCAAAATTAAGAAATTTACATAGGTTCAATATAACTAATAAATTTTAATCAGCATTCACTGTGTCCTTTTTCTATTTTAGTGTCAAATCTAGGGTATCGTGGTGCATTTAATTATCATGTCTCCTAATTTAATCCTCATCTCAGTTTCTCAAATCTTTCCTTGTTTTTCATGACATTGACAGCTTTGGGCAGTACTGATCATGTGTTTTATAAAATGTCCCTCAATTTGAATTTATCTGATGTTTTCTCATGATTAGACTGTGATTATGGTTCTTTTGGAAGAATACCACAGTGGTGAAGTGCCCTTCTGATCACTTCAGGGAGTACATGATATCAGCATGCCTTACCAATGGTGATATTAACCTTGATCACTTGGTTAAGGTGATATCTGCTAGGTTTCTCCAGTGGAAAGCAATTATTTTTCCATTTCTACACTTAGATCTTTGGCAGTGAATCACTCAGTCCAAGTTACTCTGAAGAGGAGGGAAATTAAGCTCCACATCCTTGAGGGAAGCATATCTATATATATATTATTTAGATTTCTTCCTTAAAGATTTGTCACATTTTCGTTTATTCAATCATGTATTTATATCAGTATTGACTCAAGGGTATTTTATTCTTTCAGTTATAACCCAATACTATGGCTGTTAATTTAGATGCTCAAATAACAACAGCTTTGACCAGGTTCGCCTTATATTTTCATTGTCCCAGTTCTAGAATCAGCCATTTCTCCAAGGGAGAATGGAGACTCTTTCTTTCTTTCTTTTTGGGTGAGGGAGATTGGCTCTGAGCCAACATCTATTGCAAATCTTCCTCTTTTTGCTTGAGGAAGATTGTCACTGAGCTAACATCCCTGCTAATCTTTCTCTATTTTATTTGTGGGGCACTACCACAACCTGGCTTGATGAGTGTGTAGGTCCATGCCGGGGATCCAAACCCATGAATCCTGAGCTGTGGAAGCCAAGCACGTGAACTTAACACTATGCAACCAGGCTGGCCTGAGAAATGGATCCTTTTATTGGAGAGTGATATTTAGAAAACAAGATCTGAGTGCTGTGTATGCTTATTGCTATTAGGGTATCACTGCACCTAGAACCCCTCCATAGACAGTGCTAGGAAATATTTCATGTATAGTAGCATACATTCACACATATCTATCTATCCATCTATCTATTGATTTGTTAATATAAACATGAATTTATACTGACAGCTATGACTCTAATCCAGCACAACAGGGTTCATTCAAATCTACCCACTCCACTTGTTTGTTTGTAATCTCTTTCTCTTACGGTGAGAAACCAATGTCTCCTATTATCTACAATTTATTTGCTTATTTGTTCAAATCCAATGCATGTCTTGAGTAGTTTCAGGATTGCTAACCCATTGCCCTGTGAGGAAAAAAAAGTGCCACTTAAAGTACAGAGTTTCTGCGTAGTTCTTTTTGGTTTTACGGTATTAGGTAAAATTACCATTTTCCAAAGGTACTTAGGTTAGCTCATTCCCAACCCATCCCTCTTTAAAGTGTTTATGTAATAGACATTTATAATATAGTTAGATGACATCCTAGTTGATTTTTAAAAACATTTGAATAAAGTGGAATGCAATTCTATGGGTTTTCCCCACTTTTTGCTTGCTTTAGGTTTGGTTTGTTTCTCTTTCTCTAGTTTATTAATTGAAAGATTATTTATTCATTTTGGAACCTCATTCTTTCTTATTATGAACATTTAATGCTACAAATTTCCCTCAAAGCACTCTGTTAGCTGCATCTCACAAAGTTTGACATGTTGTATTTTCATTTTCCTTTAGTTCACAATACTTTAAATTTCCTTGAGTATTTTATCTGAAATTAATATAATTATTCCAGCTTTTTTTTGGTTAGTGCTTTCATGCTGTAACTTTCTCCACCCTTTTATTTTAACCAATCTGTGTCTTTGTATTTAAAGTGGGTTGCTTTGAGACAGCATATAGTTGGGTCTTGCCTATTTATCCAATCTGTCAATCTGTTATTTAATGCATACATTTAGATCATTCAGATGTAAATAATTATTGATATGGTTGGATTAAAATCTACTATCTCACTAACGTTTTACTATTTTGTTTTGTTAGTTCTTTATTTCTTTTCCCCTCTTTTTCTGTATTCTAGGGTTTAATTGAACATTTTTTGTAATTCCATTTTACCTCCTCTATATATTTACTGCTTATGCCTCTTTAAAAAATTTTGATAGTTTCCATAAGATTTGCAATATGGATTCTAAATTATGTATATTCATCTTCAAATAATTTCATACTGCCTAATGTTTACTTCTAGATCCTTATAACAGTATTTTCCCAATTCCTCCTTCCCATTCTTTGTGCCATTGTTGATATCTGTTTTACTTTTACATATGATGTAAACATACAAACATTGTCACTATTATTGATTTTAACAGTCATTTAACTTTTACAGCAACTAAAAATAAAAAAATATTATATTTTACCTTTGTTTATTACATCTCTACATTCTTCATTTCTTTGTGTAGAACTAAGTGTCTGTCCTATATCATATTCCTTCTGCCTGAAAAATGTCTTTTAACATTTCCTCTGGAGATGGTCTTATGAATATGGATTTTGTCAGTGTTTTGTTTTGTTTTCTGAAAAATTCCTTAGTTACCCTTAACTTTTGAAGGATAGTTTCACTGAGTATAGAATTCTGGTTTGAGAGTTCTTTTTTCTTTAAGCATTTTAAATTTAAAACACCATTATCTCCTTTTTTGCCTTTTTTTTCTGATGAGAAGTTTGCTTTAATTCTCATCCTCATTACTTTAGAGATAACACTGTTTCTCCCTCTGACTGCCTTCAAGATTTTCTCTTTATCTTGGTTTTCAGTAGTTTGAAGACAACATGCCTAGGAGTGTTTTTATTTTAAATATTTTATTCTGTTTAGTGTTCTCTGAGCTTCTTAGATATGTGGTTTGATGTCACTTACTAATTTTCAAAAGTTCTTGGCCCGTCTATCTTCATATTTTTCCTTTGTCCCATTCACTGTCTTGCTTCTTCTGCCTTCTGGGGTTCCAGTTATGCATATGTTAGACCATTTAAAATTATCTCATAGACCTTGGATTCTCAGCTCTGTCCCCCTCCACTCTTTTTTTTCTTTGTGTTTCTCTTTGGGTAATTTCTACTGACATTTCTTTAAGCTCCCTGATTCTTTCCTTGGTTGTATCAACTTTATTTTTGAGACCATCAAAGAAATTCTTTATCTCTGTTACTGTGTATTTGATTTTTAGCATTTTTACTTGATTCTTTATTATAGTTTCTACCTCTCTGGTGAGATTGCATATTCAATTTTCATGTTGTCCACCTTTTCCATTACAGCCTTTAATATGTTAATTATAGATATTTTATATTCTCTGTTTGACACCTTGTCATACCTGGCCTTGCCTTTTTCTTTATGCTTCGTAGTTTCTTGTTGAAAGCCAAACATGTTGAATAGGAGAATTTGATACTAAGGTATGTTCTTTCTTATGCCTTTCCTTTTCCTAGGCCTTCAGTGTGAGTGTTTGTGTTCTAGTCAGAGTTTGCACTGGCTATGGAGCTTGTTACTGCTGTGGTTGCCCTCATTGGACCAGTTTCTCTATGTGAGCCTTTGTGCTTGTTTCTGCCCTTGGCTTTGGCTCTTCTTTTGTGCTGTTTCCCAGGGACAGTCTGCTCCATGCTGGTCCCTCAGCTGTATTCTACTGTTATCTTCCTTCTACACTTAGCATTGTGAGTAGTGAGCACAGAAGGGAGACATTCTCTGACATTTTGATTAAACCTCAATATTGGGGAGGCCCAGATGTAATGCTAAGTAGGCGTAGAAAATATTCATACACATCCCCCAAGAAGAAAGTTTCTGCTCTGTTCCTCCTACCTCAGTTGCAGTGGGTTTCTACCAGTGTCTGCAGATTACAGTTTTGAGTCCTTTCTCAGTGCTTATCGAGGCTTTTGTTCATTAGAGGGGATGGTTTGGGGAAGAGTTTCCCAGTGGCTTCTGTTCTTCTCCCCCAGCCAGCACTGTAAGACAAGATTACTTAGGATTCTTTTTGACTAATTCTTTTCCTTTTTGCCTAGGGCTTTGTAGAGCAAGAGCCTGCAAGAAGGTGCAAATCCTCCCCTATGTCTGAGGCCTCCTGGGGTTTCATACTTTCACACTAGCCCACACTAAACCTTTGGCATTTATCAGAAATTTTCTAGCTTAATCTTCTTACCAGCTTATAGGGCATTTGGGAGTGTCTTTCCCAAATAAGCAAGAGCTCCGTTCCCATTTTCCTACGAACGCCTCTCTTTCTCTAGGTTTGATGTTAGTTGTTTGTCCTGCAACCTCGCTGCTCTGATGGGTTCGAGAAAAGTCACAAAGACAGTTTTTTCAGCTTTTATTTGTTGTTGTAAAGATGGAAACAACTCTCTTTCTAGCTTTTCACATGCCTGACTTGAAACTGGAAGCGTTATTGTATTTTTAAAGCTCTATTCATTTGTGATTCTGAATGATCATAACAATCCAGGTCAAGCTGTTTTTCTGATAAATGGGACTGCTTCTTTGACTGACTTGATAATTCATGTCCCATTAGTCAAACAATATTGTGCATGAGATCAGAACTGGAATGTAGGACAAAGATATGAGCATAGAGCCTTTTGCTCCTAGAGTCAATAGGTTTGGTGTCCTGTGAGCTCTTCAATTGCCTGCTTCTTTTAACTTTACTTCAATGTCTTAAAGAGAGCAGAATCTCTCTCTTTCTCAGTTTCTCTTTCATTTTATTATACACAATGCTGAGAATAGAAAATATAGAGATAAATGTCATGAGAGTTTGAGCAGAATCAGGCTGGCCTACTATAGATTCCAAGAGAAAGTGGCCTGATGCAAGCTGGTGAAGGGTACAAGGACCACATGGTCTCCTGGCCTGCTTATGTGGTGTGGCTTGAGCCCCACTAGCATTTCAGAGGACTGGTTAGGCTGTTACAATGGGGTTGGAGAGAGTAGAACTGGTGAAAGGAGCAGGCAACATTCTGTCTAGAACATGAGTGCAAACCTGGGTATTTTGTCTGTCCTTTTTTGGTATCTCTCAAAGATTTTTGGGCTCCTTTTCACCTAGAGTGTCAGCAAAACTCCATGTTTCTACTCAAGTTCTGGACTTTCCTAGGAGGCCTCTAGCATATCCTGGCTAAAATAAACTGGTATGGGGTGGATGGTCATGCTTATTCAATTCTGAAGCTCCTTGGCATGCTCCTCTTCTAGCAGGAAGAAAATTTTTTCACGCATGATACCTGATAGCCACAGTGATGCCTGGTGAGCATGGTTCCCAGATCTTTTCTTCTTAGACCTTGGACCAGATAATTAGATTCAAACTCTCTCCAAATTTTTGAAGTTTCACCAGAACCTCTTTGGAAGGGTAGAGATTCCTCAGCTCTTTAGGAAAGTTGGCCGACAAATGGATATTTCAATGATCCTTGATCTCTTTTGTATCAGCATTTGCTAAGGAAATTGACCAAATGTTGAAGTATTTGTTTGAAATGTGGACTCAAGGCTAAAAGCATTAAACATCTTTGTATAACCCTTTTTTGGGCCTTGTCTTCACTGATTGTGTCAACAGTAACCAGGGCCTTGTGCTGTATTATAGAACTTGGATATCAATGCACCATAGAGGCAGGTCTGGTTAGTCCTTAAGTCACTTCTGGGGCTACTGGTGGCTCCTTTGCATATGTTGGTGGTGGGTATCCTCACCTGTGCTGTTGACTCTGGATGGTCTACTTACTGTTTATGGTAGAATTACTCTTCTTGGTCTGTTTGGTCAAGGAAAGTATATTTATTACTTCTCTTTGCATCCGCAGTTGACCATCCTCCAGGCACTATTTTGTGCTATTTCCTTTAGACTTTTCAGATTACCATGTTGAACCTTGATATCTTCTTTGATAGAAGATTCCTGTCTTCTGTGGCAGAGATTGCTAGCTGCTTGCCAAAATCTATGTTTTTCTTCTTTCCAATCACCCGTCTGTAGTACATTTCCTATCCTCCTTCACAGTCAGGTGAAGCCATTTGATTGGGTTCTAGTGCATGAAAAGTGTGAATTAATATATGCCATTTCTGAGCCAAAGTTTTAAGAAGCAGGCATACATCTTCCATGCTCTCCTGACCGTATCTGCTGGCTAAATGCAAATGACCACGGGTCCTTAGAGGATTGTGGAGCCACAAAGCTGAGCCTTGGGCCCTGAATCATCAAATGGCAGGAAACCACCTGACTTAAACTCATGTGATTAAGAAATAAACTAGTATTTTATATGAGTCATTTGCCTTCTGTTTATTTTAGCCTGTCTGATCATACATCCTTAAGGTCCTTGCTGCCTGTTTGATCATGTTCTTGTGCTCCTTCAAGCCAGAGTTCTTAGAAATGCCGGTCTAAGGAGATAACTGTGCACCCTTCTGAGCACTGGAAAAACCAGGCTAGAATAGCTCAATTTTTACTTGGTGGTATGTGTCATGGGGATTTGGATTTCTTTGTCTTTGGCACATTAACTAATTGCTTCCACTTTTGTTAATGGATATGTCGATATTGATTTTTAAATTGTTTTTTTTTTTTTGGTGTCACCCATTCCTATATTTCTTTTCAGCACCAACCCAGTTGAAGTTTTCTACGGCAAAAAATCAAATGTGAGGTACTTAAACACTTTCCATACCTTTCTCAGTTATTTTCACCAAGACTGAAGGAGGGCAATAAAATTTATGGTCTCATGGTAATTCCCTTACCAACATCCAAGAGACTGATGAAAATGAAACAACCTGGCCACAGTCATGGACAGTGCAGTGTTATACTTAGGAGACTGCATGTGGTAATCCTTCCCACATCACCCGCTCTCCCACCCAAGGAATTCTACGGAACACTTGTCTTTTCCTCCGAAAAGTACTCAGATAAATTTGGGAAGTGCTGTCTATTATAGCACCTCTTGGAATGTCACCAGGTATGTAGCACATTCTAGGTTCTGAGAGAGATGTCCTGCAGCTAAATACTGTTTAACTTAATTTAGCCCATTCCCATATTAATGCGAACAAAACTTAAGCAGGTTGCAACTATTAAAGTTATTAAATTCCAGAATCTACTGTAATAATATTGCCATTACTATTTTATTTTTCAGTTTGTACTTGCTTCCTATCTCTTTTCAATTTAAGTACATTCCTTATAAACTGCCTAGAACTAGATTTTTTTTGTAGACCCAATTTCACAGTTTTTATCTTTAATGAGAGATTCAGTTTATCTAGTGTAATAACCAGTTCATTGATTTTATGGCTCTCATCTTTCTTTGTGTGTTTATTTATTTATTTATTCTGTTTTCCTCTCTTTTTCCTTTTCTTTATTTTTGTTGGTTGATTAAGTTGCTATTTATTCAATTTTCCCCCCTATGTTTAATTTGGAAATTCTGTGATTTTCTATTTAATTCATAGTCACATCTCCTTCCCAGCTCCCATATTCAGATAGCTATTTTTCTACTATTATTTGGAAAAAGGTTCCATGTCATTTATCAAGATGCTCTATTTCTTTTGGTTCCTTGCTCCTCCATAAAAATGAAACTGTTGGGATAATTTTATTTCTCCCATCCTTCCCTCCCCCCACCCCATCCAAGTTTTAGAATGCTTATTTCCTCCTCTCTTCTGCCTTACTCAGATTTCTGAGTTTCAACTAGACAGCTTAGTGTTTTTTGTTCTGGACTATAATTAGAACTTTCTTTGCTGTATGTTTCTTCAGTTTCAAAATACATAAAAAACACTCATATAATGTGTTCGTGTATCCTACAGTATTTATTTATGTCTACCTATCAGTCTTTTAATGTTTTTTGTTCACTGTAGTTCCTTCTCCTCTTCATCTTTCCTCATTATAAAATCTGATTTTTGGTGTATTTGTTATTTGGTTAGAGTCCTTATTTTTATTTCTTTATTATTTATATGGAGTAACTAGGTGATTACTCTCTGATTTTTGTATGTCTAAAATTATCTTCCATCTTGCTGTGTGAGTAATTTCTTTCCATGAGTAATCTCTAGTTGACATTCCACCTTTTTGTAGCATCAAATGTTGCAAATGAGAAGTTTGTTGGCTAGCTGATTAATTTTTATTTATTGGCAATCTCTTTTCTGTCTAAATGAGTGATTTCTGTATTTATACTTAGATTTCAGTAATTTTTTCTGCCTGTGCCATATTCCATTTAAAAAGGCAACAAAATGGTGAGATACCTAGCAATAAACAAATAAACATGTAAGATCTATATAAAGGAAACAACATGCCACTAATGGAAACACTGAAATGCTATAGCTAGAAAGGAATTTTCAATATTACATAGAAAGACTCATTATGTTATAGGGATCAATTATTCATAAAATAATCTACACATTTAATGGCATCCAGATAACCTCTTGCCAACTAGACAAACTGATTTAAAAGATATTTTGGAGAATAAATATGCATGAATAGTCAGGGAAATTCACAAGTAGGAAAGTCATGAGATTTGTACCCTGATAGATATTAGGACATACTATAATGGTACAATAATTAAAACTCCTAAGCATTGAAATGAGTATACGTAGAGATCAATATAACAAAACAAATATTCAGAAATAGATCAAAATATAGCAGATACATAGTAAATTTGACATTGCATATAATGGGGACAAGGTGGCTTATTCAATAAGAGGTGTTGGGACAATAAGAGAAACATATTTAAAAATTGTTCTCTCTTTACTTCCTTTCTTTCAACAAAATACATTGCAGATGGATCAAGGATTTAATTGAAAAGTTGAAACCATCTTGTTGTTAGAAGAAAACAGAGATTAAAAAAACTCAGAAGGAAGAAGGCGTTTTTAAATGTGACACATAATTTAGAAACCTAAGTAAGTTGATAATTTGCATAAAAATGTGCATGGGAGAAGCTTCATAAACATAAGCAAAAGACAAATAATAAATTGTGAAAAAATAATCTGTAAACATATTACAGAGCAAAGGCTAATGTTTTTAATATGTAAGGAATTTATCAAATTAATGATAAAATTACCAGCAACCCAATAGAACAACTGGAAAAGAATAGGAACAAACAGATTACTGAAAAGATAATCCAAATAGCTCTTAAAAAGATTTTTAAAAACTTAATCTTGGGGCTGGCCATGTGGCATAGTGGTTAAGTTCATGTGCTCTACTTTGGCAGTCTGGGGTTCCCAGGCATGGACCTACACACCACCCATCAAGCCAAGTTATGGCGGTGCCCTACATACAAAATAGAGAAAGACTGGCACAGACATTAGCTCATGGACAATCTTCCTCAAGCAAGAAGAGAAAGATTGGCAACAGATGTTAGCTCAGGGCCAATCTTCCTGACCAAAAAAAGAAAAATAAAAAAAGCTTAATCTCATTCATAATAATAGAAATACTATTAAACCTATAATGGGAACCCATGTATAAGGTTTTATACATCCTAATGCTGGTGAGAGTGTGGGAAAGTGGAAACTCTCATACATCAGTGTTTTTTTGGTTTCTTTTTGAGGAAGATTAGCCCTGAGCTAACATCTGCCAATCCTCCTCTTTTTGCTGAGGGAGACTGACCCTGAGCTAACATCTGTCCCCATCTTTCTCTATTTTTTTAATATGTGAGACAGCTGCTACAGCATGCTTGATAAGCTGTGCATAGGTCTGCACCTGGGATCTGAACTGGCAAACCCTGGGCCACTGAAGCGGAGGACACGAACTTCACCACCACACCACCAGACTGGCCTCTCATACATTGTTTTTGTATGAGTCTAAATTGATATAATTTCTATGGTGGGCATTTGACAATTTGTTATTAATTTAAAATACACATATCTCTTGACCCCGAAATCCCATGTCTAGGAATGTGTTCTACAAATATACTCACGCAAATGTGACTACATATACAGGAAAATTCACTGTAGTATTTATTGTAATAACAAAATATGGGAATCAACCTAAATATCTATTGATAGAGAAGTGGCTAAACAGCTTAATAGTATACTCATAGAACAGAATATTATGTAGCCATAAAAATAACACATTTTAATGTGAAGTTATCTGCATGATATATTGCTAAGTGGAAAAATAAGATCCAGACTAGAGTGTATAGTATTATATAAGCATGCATGTGTCATATATTTGCCTGTATAGTGCATAAAATCTCCTTGGAACAATACATAAGAAACTATTAAGGTTGCTGCCTCCAAGGAGGGCACTGGCTGCCTGAGGAAGGTTGGTGAAAGGGTGCATTAGTTTGCTAAGGCTGCTATAACAAAGTACCACAGGCTAGGTGGCTTAAACAATACAAATTTATTTCCTCACAGTTCTGGAGGCTAAGTCCCAAATCAAGGTGTCAGCAGTTCTATTTCTTCCGAGGCCTCTCTCCTTGGCTTACAGATGGCCACCTTCTCGTTGCGTCCTCACCTGGTCTTTCCTTTGTGAGCACACGTCCCTGGTGTCTCTTTATGTGTCCGAATTTCCCCTTCTTAGAAGGACACCAGTCAGATTGGATTAAAGCCTACCTGAACGGTCTTGTTTTTAACTTCATCACCTCTTTAAAGGCCCTATTTCCAAATATAGTCACATTCTGAGGTTCTGGAGGTTAGAGCTTCAACACACAAATTTTGTGGGGGGAGCATAATTCAGCCCATAACAAAGGGCAACTTACTTTTCACTACAGTCCCATTTATACTTTTTGTATTTTGTATTGTCTAATGTTATAACTTGTGAAAAATAAATACCCTCAAAACAACTGCTATGGACCAAATGTTTCTGTCCCCCAGAGTCCATATGTTGAAACCCCGATCTCCAAAGTGGTGGTATTTGGAGATGGGGCCTTTGGGAGGTAATTAGGTCATGAGAGTAGAGCCCTCATGATGGGATTAGTGCCCTTTCATAAAGAAACAAGAGAGAGCTCGCTTCCGTGTGAGGATACAGGGAGAGCATCTGTCTACAAGTCAGGAAGCAGGCTTACCTCAGACACTGGATCAGCTGGAGCTTTGACCTTGGACTTCTCAGCCTCCAGAACTGTGAGAAATAAATGTGTTGTTTAAGCCACTCTGTCTATGGTATTTTTGTTACAGCAACCCAAATTGATGAACTGACTGAGATCATGACCCTGTAATAAAAAATATCAAGTTGAAACTTTGACTTCCTATTGGCCCAGTAGAAGAAGGCTCAATATAATTTGGTGTGACAGCTGGCTTAAATATTAAAATAAACTGCAACACAGGCCAGTGTCAGTTTAGGGGAATATATACTTGAACTCATGAAAAAGATTATTTACTTTATAATTACCATATGACTCCTTTAAATAAAAAGCTTTCAGGGGGCCGGCCCCGTGGCCAAGTGGTTAAGTTCGTGTGCTCAGCTTTGGCCACCCAGGGTTTCGCCAGTTGGGATCCTGGGCGTGGAAATGGCACCGCTCATCAGGTCACGTTGAAGCGGCATCCTATATAGCACAACCAGAGGCGCTCATAATTAGAATATACAACTGTATACTGGGGGGCTTTGGGGAGAAGAAGAAAAAAAAACGATTGGCAAACAGCTGTTTAGCGCAGATGCCAATCTTAGGGGAAAAAAAAAGCTTTCAATATCATTCACTTTGCAGATATTTTCAGAAGCATTTTATTGCATAAAGAGAATTACACCTGAACATTTTTATTAATTTAGTGGTGTAATACTGCCAAAGTAATATAACAAGATTTTCATGTGGAACAATTTTCATTCTTTGACATTCTATTCTCCTTTGAGTTACATAGGTTATGTATCTGTTTAATAGTGAATTCACACTTACATTTGAATAGAATTTAAAATGGAATGAACGGAAATACTCTTAATGCAGTAGCCATAAAAAGGCAGTTGTATATATTAGTCACAGATATTGCATAGTTACCATGATAATCTAAGGACTATATGCTTCCTCTGAGATTTTAAAGAACAGCATGAACAGCCATCTTTCTGGGTTAAGTATAGTCATGTCTAGAGGCAAGGGGATATTTAGGTAGTTCTTCAGATCCCATTCTGCCTTGTGATTACTATAACAACAGTTGTAAAAAGAACACAAAAGCTACACCTTCTGTAACACTTGATGCATCATTTGGAATTTTTATAAAGATGGTTACCAAATATGTTCTATCTATTAAAATGATTTGCTTTTTAAGGTAACATAGGACTACACTAAATGTTACTAGAAAGAATGTCATCAGAACACAGATCCATTAATTGCTGATTTTTCACGACAGGTCTTTAAAATAAAGACTATACACTACTATCTCAAGAAATTAGAGAGATGTCAAAGTTCTTAAGAAGTACATTATATCAAGTCATGAACTAACTGGCATTTTCCACTGAGAGTGAAGTTTGTGAAAGAACTGGTCTGCAAATGCTCTCCTTAGTTATGTCATATATAGGGTAGCTACCTGTAGAAACATTCAGTTGTAACTAAATCAAAGAGCATTTCTCTTAGGGATGGAGTAATTCCTGTCCTCAAGGAGACTATAGTTTTTGAGTGATGACAGTCTCATAGAGATCCTTCACAAACACATCAAATACATGACTCATCTCTCCCCCAACTCCTTGGCCCCACCTCGAATTTGACAAGTACATTTGCATACACCACAGGAGAAAGTGGGATTAAGTGTTTTGACAGTAGATATAAATTTGCAGTTAACTCTACAAGCTAGAAAAAGCTGCCTGAATTCTAGTTTCAAGAAGAAAATATTAAGTACAAGTAAGACCACAAATGACTGATGATTTTAATTTACATTTACTCTAATGTGGACTGTCTAGTGACAAATTCCTTCTTTTTGGGAGAACTAGACATCCTTCCCCAAAGAACTGGAATCATACTAAACCCAGCTAGAAAGGGGAATTCAAATTTCATTAAATGACATTACCACTAGCACATTATTATATTGTAGCCATTTTGCTATGCTACTGCCACATTCGAGCAATGCATTAACTGTGTCAGTTTTGGAACATAGTCTGTCATTTTGGAATAGATCATATTTCCAGCTTTCTGCAAACAAAAATAATGTACAAGGTCAAACACTTCAAAATGTTCTGCCTGACCACTGGTGCAGCTGAGATAAGGCCCCCAACTATCATGTTCAGGTGCAACAAACACTCTTTATGCATACAATAATTTCTGATGTGTCCAACAGTCACAAGAAATAGAGGAGCCATATTTTTGAGACAATATGTGCCATAAATTAGGTAGTGACCATTTGTTTCTACAAAAGTAATATTTTTCCATCTGCTGGCTAACAGATTATGAATACAAACAGCAGATTCTCCGAAAGCCTGTTTAAAAGTTTCAGTACAGGATTTGTTGCGTCATTTTTCTTCACCTGTAGAGATTGCTGTCTGAAGCTGCGTTGGAGGAAAGACGGCAAAACTGGAACCACCCACCCTATCAGCCCGTGTGTGTGGGTGTATGCACGCGCACGCACACACATGATTTTTCTTCTTTTCAGAGTCCCTTTTCTTTGGCTTGATTTCTTGACTCCTTGGAAGTCATAACTGTGCCTTTCTCTACCTTCCTGCTTTCGGGTCCAGCTTAGGCATCGGCTTCAAACCATGGGCGCATCCTCTGCTGGCTACTGGTCTGATATCGGGGTTTGTTTAACCCCCCTTCTCTCCTACCAGCATGCAGTGTGGACCCCCTTGATTGCCCTCGATTCTGGCTCTAGGCTGAGGCATATACTCACAGAGGCTACCATAACTCAATCTTGGCTGGCAAGAAGTGACACTGATTTAACCATATGTAGACTTTTGAGGGCGGAAAACAATTTAAATTTTGAAAATTCATCAGCATACACTCTGAAAAAGCAGGAAAGAGTTAGTCTTCTCAGGAGTCCCTGTGACTGAGGGAGTAGTCTTGGGAGGAGACATAAGGCTTGCTTTCTTGCTAGCTTTGTGATCTTCAGGAAACTTTTTCTCATGACAATTGGAGTCATGCAAATGTAAGGAGAGCAGGGAGGCATTTAACTGGCACACATTTACTGAGTCCCTACTCTTAGGGGCATTATCTTATCTCACCCTTATAACCATCCTGAGATGCATATTTGACCTCATTTTTGCTAATAAGGAAATTGAGGCTTATAGAAGTTTATGTGACACTTCTGAAGTCATAGTTATGAAATGACATCCCAGGAGTTCCAGCCTAGGTCGGGATGTGTATCCACACAGGCTTTCTATTACATTAAAGCTGGCCTTGAGGACACCAAACAAAAGCATAAACAAAACAAACAACAGCAACAAAACTTAGGTAAAGAGACTGGAAATTACTGAGGTTTTGAACAACTTAGCAGAATTAGGCAGAAATTTACTTTTTCAGAAAGACTATATACCAAGGATGCACTTGTCCAAAGCATTATTTGGTATTACGCTGAATCCACTGTCTGAGAAAGCATGTTTTAAGTTTTCCTTAAAACTTACGAAGTTTGAAATAAGATTTCAAGATAACAGGCTACTCTTCAAATAATTCACTCTTGTGTCCAGTTCCCAGCAAGGAACTACGTTCAGCTGCAGCTCTGTGGTCAAAGGACTGGCATTTGCAGCGGTTTCTGAACATCCTGACTCTGTTTTATTAAACCCAGTCTCGCTCCTTCTATCCGATGAGGTTAGTCTGGCAAACTCTTTTGGTAGCGATATTCCATCAGATACTCTCACAGCTCAGCATGCAAAGAAACACTCTGGGGTTAAATTGTCTGATTTTGGTCTACATGGGATTCCATGTTGATTCTCCTAGTCATAACAAGATTATATTTTCAGAAAAAGAAAATGCTTTGAGTAGGGCTAAATTGGTACTTTTATTCCTAGAACATTTTCATTAAGGAAGATAGTAAAGTTTAGCCTTGCCCTCTCCCCTTTGTGCCATCAAACATTTGACATAGATTTTAATGTTGTTTTTACCTAGGGTCCACCTTCAGACAGCCGCTTTCATCACCAGGCTGGAGTCCTCGTTCAGCATTTTTAGAGCAGTCAGGGGTGAGGCCTTCTTGCTCCCACAACCCCATTAATAAACGGAGAGCTGGCTCTGCAGCCACTGGCCACGGCTCCCAGCGCAGCCACCCATCACAGCGCGGTAGTAAATCAGCCCTGCGTGTTTTCCTAATTTTAGGTTTGGTCTGACTTAATCCATCTAATAGGAAAAACATCTGGTCCAGTTTTACTTTTAATCTGTTCTTTACATCAGGAACCTTATCGCCCTGGGACCAGGTAGTAACAAGAGGTTGGTTCTTGTACCTGGGCATGGCTGCGCGTGGTCCGTGCCTAATAAGGGCCTGCTTTCCATTTATGCTCTCTGGGCCTTTATAGACCTTCATTAACAATAAAGCATTGACATCACAATCAGTTTGGGGTTGTAAATTTCATGATTAGTGAAAAGGCAGTGTTGTGACACATTTGGGGTCAAGGGGAGCTGGGTGTATAATCTGGAGTGGGGGAGGTGGATAAAGTTATTTTTTAGTGATAAATTTGCAAAGATCTGGGGATTTAACAGCCTTTCTATTAAGGATAAATATTCTTAAATACTGCATCTGAGTTGAGTTTTACTTTTATATGGTTGTATTAAGGCACAGAAAATATTATTTTAAAAAATGTACGGAAATAGAGGAAGCAGTAAAATATTGTCATATGGAGTCAGTTTAGTTTCTGTTTCTATTAGGCGTACAAGATAGCACAGCCCATTTAACCCTTTTCAACAGACTGTAAAATGACTCCATTTTAACATTTTTGACTACAGTTAGAAGCAGTTTGGGTTTTAGATATCACTTAAATGAAAAAGAAACAGGGGTCATTTGGTTTCTCAAATAGCATTTTCCACTTACTTTGTTTTCCTCTCGATGTTCATCTCTGATTATTTTTCTATGTCCGGCTCTCCTCCATCCTGATGCCCTACCTTCCAGAGCTCTTTCTCTCTCTTTTGTTTTTGAGAGAAGTTTTGATACACTATGAAGATGGATTTTCTGATTGAGCTGAGATCAATTGTTGCAAAGATGCTGAGCTCTCGCCTTGGCTTTCCACTTCTCTGAATTGGTAGAAAATCGTGGACAACGTGTGGTAACAGAGGACTCTACGGGAATTAACTTCAAATAGCCCCGGGCCTAAAAGCTCTTCCCAAATCTACAGTATGTTAGGGGACTTTCACTCCCCAAAGTAATGTAGCTGTTTATGCACTCCTGCCTCTGAGTTCCTTTTAACTGGGGCCCGAGGAGAGGTGCATAAGCAACATTACTCCGGCAAGCAGGAATTAATTATTGAAATCAATTATTGCAACTTTCCGATGACTGCAGTCAGTCCTCAGTGAGTTGACATAAAAAATGCTTGTCTCGATGGCTGTCTCTGTGAAAAGAGATTGAAATAAATCAAAAAGAAAAGGGCCTGACTTTCAACTTGGTTCCATTCCGTCTCTTAGGATTTCTTAAGAACTTTACTAGTTTGGGGTTTACAAAAAGAAAAGATTTTAACTCTTTTCTTCCATGAGTGGAAAATTATGTTTCCTACATAGTGGAAGGATTTTTCTCACAATGTAGAGAGTTGTTTTGGCTTTCTAACTCGGGGAACTATTAAAACTGATTTGAAGGGCCAGCCTGGTGGCATAGCGTTTAAGTTTGCACGTTCTGCTTCAGCAGCCCAGGGTTTACCGGTTCGCATCCCGGGTGTGGACCTATGCCCTGCTTGTCAAGCCACACTGTGGCAGGCGTCCCACCTATAAAGCAGAGGAAGATGGGCACAGAGGTTAGCTAAGGGCCAGTGTTCCTCAGCAAAACAAACAAACAAAAAAGAAGAGGAAGATTGGTGGCAGGTATTAGCTCAGGGCTAATCTTCCTTAAAAAACAAACAAACAAAACTGATTTTAAATTGACTCTAGCTTTGCCAGTGTGGGTATTATCTGAAGGCTAAAGCAATATTTCTTGAATTTTCTGCCTGTGGTTCTTGTCTCCTAATCTTTGCCAGGCGTGTCCTCTCCCATTTCCTTTGTTTATTTTGGAAACATTGAGAATTTACTTGGCAGGCATTCTCTAATGGACAGGGTAGTATATCATTAATAGATTTTTTAATACATAGGAATAATATGGGTGAACATTCAAAGGGAGTATTTCACAGGACTCTCTGGAGGGTCACCTTACAAATTAGAAAAGTTGAATGTGATCACGTCCATGAATTTCAAGTTAGGCCATCAACTATTTTTTCAACCATGGGACTAACTCACCATCTGTGATAAACTGATTGATTTGCAGTAGCTTTTCTATTTGGAGATAGTATGATTCTTAGAAAAGAAATGAAGATAGAGCCCACCACTGAAATATACGCTTATTCCTCTGTGCAAATCTACCACTCAATGGCAGACCAAATTTGAGGCCCCCAACAAGCTTGAGGCCCTATTAGTATCTGAAACTGCAAGATAAAGCGAATGCTTTCGAGGTAAACATCAACAGAAAGAGAGAGATCGTCCCTTAGAATAGAAAGGATTCCTCTGGACCAGGAGAAGGAGGAGAAATACAGAATAGTAATGAGAGTAGAGAGGTCAGTAAGCTCCTGAGAAAGAGATCCAGCAACCTGGAAAGTATTATGATCCCAAAGAGGGAATGGCTGAAGTATCCATCTAAGCAGCCTCACAGAGATGCCCAGGCAAGGATCTTCAAGAAGACCCACTAGTCCAGGGAGCCTTGTGGACAGAATGAGGGACAGGTCAACTGCAAACCGTCTGACTGTCAGCCATTGCTCCCTATGTCCCTACTTATAATATCTTTTCAAAATACCCTGGCCATATGTAAATCTCCTAGGACTTAACCAACTTTGAGGAAGAGAAGAGGGAAATCTGAAATAGTGGGATTAAATTTTCTGCTAACTCAGCAGAATCAAGGAATAGAGCTTGAAAGAGAAAGGAAATTGGCTTATAGAAAAATGAGATAATGCTGGGGCTGGCCCCGTGGCCGAGTGGTTAAGTTCGCGCGCTCTGCTGCAGGTGGCCCAGTGTTTCGTTAGTTCGAATCCTGGGCGCGGACATGGCACTGCTCATCAGACCACGCTGAGGCAGCGTCCCACATGCCACAACTAGAAGAATCCACAACGAAGAATACACAACTATGTACCGGGGGGCTTTGGGGAGAAAAAGGAAAAAATAAAATCTTTAAAAAAAAAAAAAAAAGAAAAATGAGATAATGCATATTTCTTGCACCCCGAATTCCTGCACTATGATTTCTGACAGTTGTAAATTCTGTCATACATTTATATCCATTCAAATTGTCTGCAAATCTCTGCAGCTCTGGACTGGCCTATGACTTGTCTCTTTTCTGCCATCCTTCTTTTAGAGCTCACTATCAGCAGAGACTGTGGCACCTGAAAATTATTGCTATGTAATCTGGATTCTTAATAGAAATTCCAGGAAGCTCAGTTCTGGGCAGCATATGTGAATTGAAGGGAAATAAATATTCTTTTTCTGAGGTCAAGAGGAGTCACGAGTAATTTAATGTTGGCATCCTCCCTTGTCTCTGGTTCTCTCTGGAGTCTGTGACAATGATTAGGGATGGGTCTCTTGTCTTATAGCCTATATGGGAATGTGTGATTTCCCATTCTTTTCTCTCTGGCTGTATATTACTGCGTGGAGATCTCTTTTCCTGCTTTCTTCCTTAGATCTCAATCATTAATTCATATAGCCAAATGAATAGATTTAACAAATGTTTAATAATTCCCACTGTATAAATTAACTGCTTAAAGCCTTACACTAGAAGAGATAGATATAATAGATACAATAATCTAAAATATTAAATAGAGTGGAAAGAGGTTGAATGAAGAGGAAACATGAGCGATCTGTATGAGCTGAGTTCAGAAGTAATTCTCAGCAAAGCCACTACTGGAACACAGGTATTAGGAGATGGCAAGAGGCTAGGTGTCAAGGTAAGAACCCTCTGCAAGTTAAAATCTCTAAAGCTGGAAATTTGAATTCTTATGTATGACATTATTCAATCACTTGCCTTGGTTTCATTTTATTGCAACATTTTTCCAAAACTGGCTATTAAAAACAAAAAAACAAAATAAAACTGTTGCTAAGATTTTCTTTATTCAGGAAGGGCCTCAGGAGTATGTTTTTTTCTTGTGTTTGTGAATCCAGTACTTCCTCTGATATTTTGCTCAGGTTTTCTAGAAGCAGAGCCTGACACAGGAATTTGGGTGCATGTTGTTTATTGAATGAATGCTGTGAGGAGAAAGGAAAGGAGGAGGCAGGATGTAGTAGGGAAAGCATCTAAGCAAGGGTGTGCTTCTCAGCCTGCTCCCACAGGGAGTTCTGAAGCCTGAACTGTGCCTTAGATCTGATGTCTCACGTGGAGGTAAGGAGCTGATCTGTAGTACCTCCACGTGACTCAGTCATTGACTGGGGGCTGCTCACTCCACCTCGTGTGAGGGGCTGTGAGTGTGTGTGTGTGTCAGATTTCTCAGGCAGAGTGGCTCTTGTTGGGTCAAAGGCTGTTCTCCAACACTCAGAGCAGCTCATACTGACCCAGTGAGGGGGATATGGACAGGGCACCAATGGCATTCACTTTATTTGGGAATTCTCTGTTTTTATCATCGTTAATATTTTTAAAAACTTTCTAAATTTAAAACGTTAAACTTAACATTAATCTAATATTATTTTTAACATCTTTAATAATTTGAACATCTTTTCTATATGAAACATGCATTTCATATTCTGATGCTCTGCTGGAGTTAACTCATTTAGCTGCTCAATAGATTATTTCTGATAAGTGATTGAATTTTGGACTGTTCTTAAGCAAGACAAATATTAGTAAACCCTAGTGTTGAGTTACTTTATCGCAAGGGATACTAGAAATGTTACATCTGTATTTTAAACGTTCCTTCCCCACCCCTCTTCATGCAGAAAATATTAATAGGATATGTGCTTTCCACGAAAGAAATTGTTTTATTTTGTTTTACCTGCACTTTTCCAGAGACTGAAGTAATAATCTATGGGTCTCTTTCTTTTTCAGTGAGGAAGATTGGCCCTGAGCTAACTTCTGTTGCCAATCTTCCTCTTTTTGCTTGAGGAAGGTTGTTGCTGAGCTAACATCTGTTCCCATATTCCTCTATTTTGTATGTGGGATGCTGCCACAGCATGGCTTGATGAGCAGTACCTGGGATCCTAACCCAAGAACCTTGGGCTACCAAAACAGAGCACGCAAACTTAACCACTATGCCACCAGGCCAGCCCCCATGAAGTAATAATCTTAATAAACAAAGTGATTGCAAGAATAAGTGGGGGAAAGTTGAATTTATATTTAGAAAATAAGAGTGCAGTGACAGTATTATAAGTACACTATGTGGAACTGCTTTTTATGTTTGGAGATCAGTACCAAGATTATAAATGGCTCGGTAGCTTCAAATTTCTTACAAAAGTCATCACTGATTATTAACCAATAGGTATTGAGATTATGTATCTTGGTGAAACGGTGGTTGTTTTGATTTCTTGTAAGACCACATAAGAAAATGGATTTCAATCTATCAGTCAGCATTAAGAAAAGAGGGAAAAAAGTCTTAGTTATAAGAAGTCATAAACCACCATGAACTCCTGAGGTGGTTCTTCTGTACACTCACCTTCACGGGCCATTTGGACTTATGCAGGAAGGCACAAATCTTTTCAGGTTAAAATGAATCATTTTCCCTTCCGACAATGACCAAGTAAGAGCCTTTGTACATCAGATACTGTTACTGAGGATTTGAACCTTTTGCAAATTTGCAGAAGGCTTCATTCCACATTGTGAGGGTTAATGCTTCCTTACTGGCTGACTAGGAACCATTTGAAGAGTTTGAAACTTGTTATTTTCACATTGGTACTGTACATATGTCTCCAGAGTGTGGGAGCTTCATAAACAACACATTTTGATGTGAGCAGATGTACTGCATCTCTAGAGGTTAGGAAGTTTGTTATTACAGACAGCCCACCTAACATCCATTTGGTTAGACTCCATTAGGTATATTAAAATACAATGCGAGCTGTCTGAATGGAAAGTTTATTTGATGGTCAGTGGGGTATTCACATCTCCTCCAGATGAAAAGTTTAGTCTCAGTAGCAGTGGCCACATTCCAGTGATATATATTTGTAATATTGACTCCTGTGCGGGTACTACTGATGGCTTTTACTGGTTCCTAAAATAAATGTCTTGGTGCAGCACTTAATAGACATGATCTTAGCCATTTTTATATTCCAGGGAGGGACTACTGTTATTGTCCTTATAGGGTAGAAAGGAAATATGGAAGCAGACAAGGGGGATAAATGATATTCTCATATGCTTTTGATTCATGTTTTACCTACATGGTCACTCTCTACTCCAGCAGAAATGATTTTGTTCTTTCAGGAAAAAAAATCTACTATAGGATTAGCTGGACAGCAAATGGCATCCCTTAAAGCAAAGGGCTTAAAGAGGAAATTATGAAATGCATTAAATTTCTCTCAAATGAAATATGACTCCTAGGATGGCGATCAATTCTTAGTTGAGAGGTAGTGAATGGAGGTTAAATCATGAATTCACACTTTCCCTTGTGATCATCAAATCAGCGCTCTTAAATTATCTTCTTTAAAGGCTCAGAGTCACTTGTTGTTTTATGCTTTTCCCATGTCCTTGGTACTAGCATATTAATGGTCTTTGCCATTTGTAGAGTAGCAAGCTGCCAGATCAATAAGCATGCTTAGCTACTTGCCATTAAAATTGATCTGTACTATCCTTCCGATTGACGTCATATCCAGCTGTAAATATCATCAAGTAAGCTGTCAACTCATTTTCATTATGAGTGTTTTTCATTTCAAAAGATGGACTTCAGTTGGACAGCGTGTTAGGATTTTTCTTCATTATTTCTGACATTTCCCCAATAGCATCAAGCACATCTTTAAAGGAAAATCAGGATTGGCCAAGAACTTTCAAAAAAGAGGAGGAACTAACAGCAGCAAAAACAACAACAGCAAACAAATGAAAAAGATAACACCTAAAGAGAAACATCTTTGCAAGCTAGAATGTTAGAAATTTCTATGAAAATCGAAAGTAGCAAGACTTAGGTGTTCTCGTTCACATGTGAACCAGGCCCAGAAGACCTTTATGAGCATCTGGCTTTACATAAAGAAAATTATAATGTTATTTTCTTGGAAAGTACATTTTCAACAGAGTTTACCATTAGGACTTAAAAGCTGTATTTGTTTATGTGATGGTTGACCAAAAATTCTCCCTGAGAAAAATGCTGGTATTAGCTGTAAACCGTCTTGAGAATTAGTGTCATATGGGGATGAGGGTGTACCTACCTGGTCGTTCTTCAAAGTGAAAACCCTGGAAAGGTCACAATTTTTCTAATAGGATGTCAAACTTACCACATTAGTTTGGTTTCTGAAGAGCACTCCTCTATCCTTATCTGTCAATACAGAACAAAAGTCCCCAGGTCTTTGTCTGTGATCCAGTTCCCATTGAAAGTCTGAGAAGAGAAGCAATATTTATTCCTCTAAGCATTCTAAATTGGTATTAATGTAGTAGAATATATATGTGTATATATGTACATATGTAAATTATAAATAAAAAAACAAGTATGTAAATATATCAGGGATGATAAGAGACAGAAAATTTGAGACATTTTTGGATTATCGGATAGTCTGCTATTACATTTTTGGACTATGTTAGTCTAGGTTTTCACAGAATTATCATTACTCAATTGTTTTTTACATTAGGACTCTATTTTTAATTAAAATATGTTACAAGAACCATTTCTATAAAATTCGTAACTAAATTCATCAGGAAAATAATGAGGATTACAATCTGTAACTCCATATATATCCTATATGCAGTTTCTACTAGGAAACAGTTTTTAGAGTTTAATGTTAAGCAAACTTTGTTTTTTATTTATGAGACTCTAGAATCTTCTTTGTTGATAATAAGAATTGTTTAACTGATATTTACCTTTAGTTTTGGCTGCCAGGAAGCTCAGAATAAAATTTGAAATGCACAATAAAAAATTAAACATGTGTGATAGCATATATGTTCTGCATAAATGCATTCTTGATTTTATATTTTTATCATTATTACCACTTTACATAATCTCCTTTTAAACTATCTCAAATCCTTTGTTAAAAGAGACAGGGTGTAAGTAATTATAAACAAATAAAATATTGTTTATCACGGTGTCAGTTTATGTTGTCTTAAAAACTTGTCAACTTCCAGTGAAAGTAAAACCCTGAATTATTCACTTAAGGAAAGTCCATATTCTCTTCAACAGAATGTACAGAATTTATGGGACTAATAAGACCTATACTGTGAATGCCTACCTAATAATAGATGAAAGGATATTTACTGTATATTTGCTAATCTTTCCAACCACCTTGCAAATAGAGACAATGTGTTTCCATTTTTCTGAGGGTCAGAGAATTTGAGGGACTTATTTAAATTAAGGTCACCTACCTGGTAGGTGGTAGAGCCACTGCTCAAATTCCTCACATGAAGTGGAGAAATAAACTCTATGGAGTATTGGCTGCAGAATCTGGTGTGCTTTAATTTATAGGAATGCGAAGTTCTATGTCTTATCTTTGTTTTCTTGAGTGCAAGTGCCTGGGAAAGAATAAATGCTAAAGAATAGTTGATACATAATTGAAAGAAAAAATGAGCAAATGTACAACTATATACTGGGGGGATCTGGGGAGTGAAAAAAAAAAAACAGAAAAAAATTTGCATCCTTTCTTCTAATCTCTTGTACTCTCATCTCCTTTTTTCCTTTTTTTGAAAAGATTGGCACCTGAGCTAACAACTGTTGCCAACCTTCTTTTTCATTTTCTTTTTTTCTGCTTTATCTCCCCAACCCCACTCCCTGGTACATAGTTGTATATCTTAGTTGCAGATCCTTCTAGTTGTGGCATGTGGGATGGCGCCTCAACGTGGCCTGATGAGCGGTGCCATGTTGGCTCCCAGGATTCCAACCGGTGGAACCCTGGGCCACTGCAGCGGAGCATGTGAACTTAACCACGTGACCACAGGGCTGGCCCCCTACTTTTTTTCTTTTTTCATCAACTTATTTCTAATATAATACATTACTTATTTATTATGCTTAATTTTTGTTTGTTTGTTTTCTGTGTTGGCCTGCTAGAATATAACTCCTCAAGGGCAGAAGTCTTTGTTTTATTTATCAATATATCCTAGTTTCCTAGAACATTGCATGAGTCATAGTATATGCACAATAAATCCTTAAGTTAACAAACTAATTCACATGTGAGAAATTACAGTGCCTTTCTGCAGTTACTACAGGTTCATTGCCAACTATGCTGGGACAAATTGCAACTAACTTTTTTGTGATTATAGGCAGTTACTTTAGGCAGGTCCATATGGCTCCCTGCCTTTAGGGTTAAGTCAAAGATGTCTGTGCTGTAATGCAGTGTGTTCATTTGACCAAAGTGGTCCCTTAACCTGTTAAGGGCACATAGATGCATGCCCTTTTCTCGCCACTTGACATTTTGCCACTCTGTTCATTGATTATCTAACACAGATCTAATAAAGTGTAGCACTGCTTATTACAGATGGTTTCTGCTTATGCTTTTGCAGAGGTAACATCATTTTTGCAGGCAGATACAGCCATGGCATTCACTTTCAATGTCTTGCCTCTGGAAAGGCATTGTCTAAAAGTGAGGGCTATCTAGAACATGTATTTTTTTTGGAAAGCAGAGTCTCATACACATCTGATTTTAATTTTCACCTTGGGATACTTTATCTCAATCCTTACTAATAGGTTGTAATTGACACATGATCCTTCATTGGTCGTTAGGAAACCTTCTGATTATTTTCCTTTTTTTGTGCAGGCACAGAAATATTAAACACATTTTTAATGAAAACATCATCCCATAACACAAATATTTTCATTTTAACATATTATTATCAGCTTTTGTCTACCTATATGTATATTTTTCATGGTTGAATTTGTAAAGTTTGTTTAAATTTAATGTTTTCTCTCCAAACATAACCTTTACTTGTTAGCCAACCATCTATGTCGCTTGGTGCTGAAGCCTTGAGTTTCATAAACACTGGAATCCAGGAACTAGACAGAAACCCATAATAAAAAGGGCACAACTCTTTCTTTATAATAGACTTTTCTTTCAATTTAGTGTGTTCATTTCCTTTTAAACATCTGAGTGAATTTCCTCTTTAACCATGAACAGAAAATGAAGTGATTAAATTTGTGATGAGTGTTATTAAGTACCCCATACTACAAATCATTTTTCTAGGGCTAAAACAGAGAGTGACAAAATCTTAGTATTTTCCAGAATTTCATATTCCATTTTTAAGGAAAGTGTTTGAATTTGATTGATTTATTTTATTGTTATTATTTTGCTTTCCCAAAAACAACAGGTTTTAAACTCTCTTTTAATGCGTTGCTTAATTTTCGCCAGTCTTGATTAACAATTTAGATTGTCTTGGGTCTTCAATCTGGTTTGTGAGTTTAACTCCCCTCCCCAAGTTCTATATTCATTTTGCTGGGTTGATTTGATTCACTCTCAATTAATTAATTTATAATTAATTAATTAATCCCCCCTTTGACAACTGCTTTAGTGGCATCACAACTCATATTAATGGTCGTGTGCCTGTTCTAATTAAAATCAATATGTAGGTCCTAATGACACAGTCTTATCTGTTAGAAATACTGAAACACTAGATGGAATACATTCTGTTTTTAGACCAAGATCCATATGACCTAATACCATTTGATAGTGTAATTACAATAAAAATAATTATTTTGTATCTTAAAAAATAATATGCCAGTCACTCTATACCCCAGTAATCAACACATTGTCTAGAAATTAAAATGGCATTGACTTTTTCAATCAGATAAATAATTTCCCCTCCATACATGGTATCCACTTTAGCTTTTAGATGTATGTAATGCCTTCATTCAAATGCCATCTAATTTGCTGGACTTTACCATAACATAAATTCTAAATTTGTTGCAAATATTGCTAAATTTGTAGAGTAAGGGCTCCATCTTAAAAGACTTTAGCTCCATTTGTGAATCTGACACTGACCTAAAATAACATATTAAGAGGAGACCAACGTTATTTCTGCATCCCTCTGTATTGGAGCAGCACTGATAAAATTTTATAGTGGACTGGTATAAGGATTAAGTTATAGTCCCCTCCCAATTAAAGAACAGCCAGTTTATTATGCTATGTATGGCAGAGAAAGCAGAGAGAGCTCATTTAATATTAGTTGAAACTTGGCATAGAATTTTATATAGTGTGGGGTTTGTCTAACTAATGATCATGGCTATAATTTTAAAGAGATGTTTCGGGTCATATGCATTAAGCCGAAGAGAAGCTCTGCCTTCCTGAGACGAATGAAAGGTCTCAAACGTACTCTCAACAACCTAATTTTCTAAAAACATGTTACTCTATGCTTGTTTCTCTGACCTACTTTCGTTGGTCAGCCTTATGATTTCTTCTTTTTCTCTTTGACTATTTATGTATCGTGTAAAAAATCAGCATCTTCAGACACTATCACAGGCTATATAAAGCCAAGCAATCAATATTAAAACAGTGCTTACTCTGTGCAAAGCTCTGTGTAGAAAGCTATATAAAATCCAAAGAAGTTTCTGCTCTCGGGGAGCTAACACATCCATTTTCTTCTCAATGTCTGTTTCTCCCTTCTCACCATCAAAAATGGTCAGTTTTGATCTTTTTTTTAAAACTATCCCATTTTTCTTTCTTTTTTTTTTCTCTTTCAGACCATTTTATTCAGGCTTCTTTTTAATGATTCTTCTTATTTCATCTGTATTCTCTTGTTACAATATTTTGCTCCAAAATTTAGGAGAGTTTCTTTTTATTGTTAGTCCTTAGTTTCTTCTCCTTAATGAACCATTGAGCAACATACATACCCTGCCTCAGACACAGAGTAGTTAAATCATATCTTAGGTGGACTAGTGAAAGCTTACTCCAGTACAAAAACAAAATACACGAACAGACATTCCTTTGTAATGCATCTGTGAGACGCAATTCAAATTATTTACCCCTTGAGAATCACTGCTTATACAATATAGAGAAAAGCACCTTTCAAGGGAATAACCTAACATGGGCTTTTCTCTTTATCAATGCCAATGTTAATCTTTGTTGAAACCTACATGGAAGGTAATTCTCCTAGTAAATCTGGTGACCAGGTAGTTTGTGCACTCAATGTCATATACTAAAATAGCAAATCAACTTTTTAGGTTTAGAAGACTCTTGGGCTTTCTATTATTAATCAGGCTATTGATTCTCTCGCCCAATTGCTGCTACCACCAAACACAGACACACAACTCTGGCATACACTATTCATTATCAAAATCAGCCGCTAACATTGACTTTTCACTTGTACACAGTGAAACACTCAGGGATCTATTTTGAGTGCTAAGAATAATCATTGAGATCACTGATCTGGTACTGTTCTTCATTATAAAAACAGTATCCATAAAGCAATGTGACCATTCTTCTCTCATCTGCATTGTTTTTACCTAGTCCCATAAATGATTATATTTTGTATTTTAAAGACTTAAAAAATAGAAGGCCAGAGTAAATAATTTAAGAAATACAAAATTGGATAACTGTTCAGTTGTAAATGAGGTGTCATCCCAGCCTGTTTCAGTTCCTCCTCCTGAGGACAAACATTCTTCTTGGTTTCTGATGTACACTTCCACATTCATTAGGTAGTCTTTACGTATCTCCAACTCTATCTCTATCTCTATTGGTCTATGATCGTCCTTTTAAAAATACAAATAGTGACAGATTATATACATTATTGCTAAGTGAATTTTGTACACTAAAAACTTTCTGTTGAATAATTTCCAACTAGTTTATGTAGGTCCTCCCTCTCAGGAGGTGGAACATAACTGTCCACTCCTTAAGTGTGAGATGCTCATAGGGACTTTGTTCTAAAGAGTACAGTATGAAAAGGGAGGAAAAGAGTAACTTACAGTGGAGAAAACTGACAAACACTACTTTATTCAGGTGATCAAGGGTAAGTGATAAATCATGTTGATACATCATCAGTAATCAGTAGCCACATTGATAGAATATATCCTCGACATCATGCGATGAGAATGGCAACTTACCTCTGGGTCTTCCTTCCCAAATCCCATAACCCTTGTCAAGCCATGAGAAACACATCAGACAAACCCAAATGAAAAGACGTTGTGCAAAATACCTGAAGAGTACTCCTCAAAACTGTCAAGGGCATCAAAAACAAGAGAAGTCTGAGAAACTTTCACAGTCTAGAGGAACCTAAGGACACTTTATAACTAAATATAAGGTGGTATCCTGGATGAGATCCTAGAACCGAGAAGGGACGTTAGGTAAAAACTAAGGAAATCTAAATAAATTATGGACCTTAGTTATTAACTAATATATCACTATTCATATTATTGTGACATTATTGTGGTAATTTGGTGTAGGGTATGTGGGAACTCTCTGTAACATTCTTGCAATTTTTCTATAGTTCTAAAATTATTCTAAAATAGAAGGTTTATTAAATGTTTAAAAAAGTCTCCTTTCTATATGGCTGTATTTGTGTTTTTGTTTACCATCATACCCTACCAGTTACAAGAATTTACATATTTCAGATAATGATTTAACTTTTGGAAATAAATTATCATTTTAAATAGAATGTATGGAATATTCAGGATTACTGTGTAGACTTAGTTATTCTCTTAATCATTTTCAATTTTCTGTAGTATGTGACTAAAGATATGTAAGCAAGACTGCTCCATTTATAAGAAAAGTATTAGAAAATAAAATGTGAATAATATCCACAGCCAAGAGTATTCTACATTCACCTTACTCTTGGACTATATAGTGTTTAACATTTTCATCACTGATAAAGTAGATTTTATGCAGTTCCCTATGGTGAACATAACTCACTTTGGATTCTGAGTGTGGATAATAGGTTAAAGTCACAGAAGAACAAAATAATATACATATTTGGAAAAGGTTGGCTGGATTTAAGTGTGCTATAGAATTAACTGCATATTACTGGACATAATAATTTGACCCCAAACCAACAAAACACAACAGTTTACAATAAGTTAAAAGTTTGGGATGTGTAACACTACCTACCAGATGTCCAGGGTAGGGCTAAGGGGTGTTCTGAACAGGAGCACAGAGCTTATCCGGCTGACCAGACCTGCCCAGAAAACCAGCTGCAGAAGTGGGGAGATGTATAGTGAGGTAGGTAGAAAATGGTAACCAGAGAGAGGAAAAGGATCAGAGTTGGGAAAATTCAGCAAGAAATGACTTGGAAATTAATTGAGTAGAAGAGGCCATTGGACTAATAGGAATGTCAAAATCTGGACCATTTGCCAGGAGCACACAGTTTCATATCTTCGTGCCTTTATAAATGCTACTCCCACCTGGAACGTTCTTTTCCTTTTTCATTAACTCCCTTTCCTTCCTTACAATTCAGTTCTGATATTACCTTTCAGGTAGCGGGGAAAAGTTCATAACTCTCCAAGTTGAGTTAGTGATCCTCCTTTGTGCCTCCATGGTCCCCCAAACTTTCTATATATTAGAGACAGATCTGTTGACTGGACTGTATCCCTTTATCTCTGTATCTCCTGCAATTGTTTGTGAATTCCTTCCTGGCGTGGACTCTGCCTTTTTTTATTGTTTGAATCTCTATACGCTTCATGCCTGGTGCAATGTGCCATCACAGTAAATACTCTCCCTGCTTATGGAATAGAAGAATTGGCAAAAATGAGGCAGGGTACCCATATCAGGGCCACTCAAGAATTTGACAGGTTATCAACAGAGAAGGACCTAGACGCTAATATTTCCTGATTCAGTGTAGACATTATGAGCCATGAGGCAATCCTTGATGAATACCTTGCATTATTTAGGTCCTAACACTTGACCCACACACAATCTGCGAAAACACAACCAAAAGCAGATCTTAGGAAATTGAAAGGAGTTAGTGACATAAAGATGGCAAATTGTAGGAAAACAAGACCATAAGAAAGGATGGAGAAATTAATACTTTGTTTCTTTAGGCACTTAGAAGAGAAGGCAATTTAATAAAAATTTCAAGGCTAGGCAAGGACTTTCTGTCTGAAATTCCATCAGAAAAAGAGAAAGTGAACTCAAACTTGAGTACAAAGAAAAGTTACCCATCAGTTACAACTGTTTATCATGAAGATACATTTAGGGAAGTGGTCATACAACTATATTCTGGATATATTTTTATCTTCTGGAGTTAGTTTATGCTTAATCCTGTATGAAGTTGAGTCAGGAATCACCAAATGACTGCAAAACACTTTGTCCAGTCCTCGATTCCATGATTCCAGTGGTGAGAGTACATTTGTACTTTGACATTCATCCTGGAGATGTGTGATTCTCAAAGTAAACTTTAAGATAAAGCATTACAATTTGGATCTTCCCAGATGGTCTCCACTAAGTTGTTCTACACACTTGAGCCTCTGATGGTCATGAATCACTGCTAATCTCTTAGAAACATATTTCTCCAGATAACATCAGTTTCTCTCAGAATACAGAGGAAAGAAGGACTGCATTTCTTCTATGCTTCTGCTGAGAATAAATGCGGACATTTACTTGAGACAGAAGTTAAGTTCACTTAAGGTTGTTATCTGGTTCATAAACAGGCTGCTCTTTGTATATAAACCTGGCTGACCCAAAGCAGCATCTGGATTGTTCCTTGTAATTGTGAGCTCGGACAAAACTCCCCTTATATTTTTCCTTTAGTCACATTTCCCGGCTATACTGAGCCCAACAAAATCTCCCTGCTTTGTCAGCCTGGTAACTTACTCTTTGATGATAGTTTACAGCAATCTCTGAAAATATGATACACAATAATGTTAATACTATGAGAATTTTTATTTCAGGTGTTATTTAACTAGTTATGAAAGCACTTGGAGTTTTACAACAGCAGAATAAATTCTGTTATTATGCCATTTCAAGCATTGTGAAGTCTGTTTCAAGCAACTGCAGAAGGGACGCTCTCCTTCTTTCTTCCCATTTATTTCTGCATTTAAATCAGAAAAAAACATCCAGAGGACCTAAAAACAAAAGGCAAGATGAGCACATTCAAGTTTCCTTTTGACCTTGTGGCTCTGATATGCAAGTAGCAAATTTTCACTCGAAACATAAACTCTTACAACCACCACCCCCCCTTTTGTAAGGGGGGAACAAAAAAGCCCGAGGCAAACATAATCAACTATTCTAGGAAAAATTTAAAATATGTATGCAGCCATAGGGAATTCCAGTATTTGAGTGGAAATACACAGTTCCAACTGCAAGCTGCTGTTAGGGTTACAGTGCTCTGACCACTTAGGCTGAAAGTAAAGGAGGCATTAATTAAGTAATAACGATCAAGGTATGGGGCATTTCCTGGGGATTAATGACCAGCTGGGGGAGTTGATAGCCCACAGTGCAGCCAAGGGCCATTAACCCCAGCTGGTCATCAATTCCTGGGCCCTGTGTTATAGTCATTATTGCTATCATAAGCCAAAAATGAAAAGCAAATGGGTCTATGGATTACTTTTATGGATGATGCAGTTTCAATTGGTATCTACAGGGCATTCCTGCAGAATGAATGCTCTGTCCGTGAGCCAATCGGGTGCTTTAACATTCCCTTCTACTTAGGATGCTGCCTGGGAGGAATGGAGGGCGAATGAGGTAGGCAGCCAACGGTTGAAAAGTTTCAGGTCTCTGTTGACACTTGAGAGCTATTGAAACCATAAAGACCACATGGCGGAAGATTCGGGAAAGAAAAGAAAATGTGCTATATAGGTAAGTGTGTGTATTTTTTGTGGGCGCCCCAGTTTAGTGCCTTTATTGTGAAGTGGAGAAAAATCATTGGCTAGTAATGAGACTCCTAGAAGACAGAAAGTGCCAATTTGCAGAAGGAAAAGAGAGACATGAAAGGATGATGTACTCTATTGAAAAAAATACACGTTAAAAAATAAAGAATATGAGAGACTGTCAGCCTACAGTGATCAGGTTGGACAGATAGAAATTAATTATATTTGGTTTAAGAAGCTGCTTCTGCAGCCTTGGTCAATTTTAGAAAGCACATTAAAGGATATCTCAAACTGACTTTCCAATTACCATGGATGGCAGCAGAGTGTGTTGAAACAAAACTCATTTTAAATGGGTAAATGCGTTCAATGCTGACTGACAATATTTTAAAAATTCATAAATTTAGTCACTGGTCAAGCTATTTTGAAGGTGATTCTGAGGAGAGTTGACCTCTGCTAAAAGAGAACGATATTAATGGGAGCCCTTCACCGTCAATTAATAATTTCAAATAAAAGGATGCAGTGGAACAGTGTACATCTGTGTACATGTGCATGCCCGTTGGAGGATGCCAAGAGTAAAGAAATGTTGAATTAAAAATTGATTTTATACCAAAATTTTAATTTTAGTTGTAAAAAAATTTTACAGAAACCAATACCCAATCCACCTTTTCGTAGTACTTAATAGTAGTTTGAGAGATGAGCTTTCTGATAAAGACAGGTAGAAAATGAAGAAATAGAGTTTTGGGCAGTTATTCTCTACTATGAACAAGCCCTTAAAAATCATACTTTTTCAGTGGAAAGGAGCTGCTTGCAAAACAGCATAAAGCACGTTGTGTGTCCCTGTGCATAAATAGCCACCTCCCTCTCCATCAGAAGCGGGAGTTAAAGCCAGGCTGAAGAAGATTAAGAAACGCTCGTGATTGCGGCTGGCCTGGTGGTGCAGCAGTTAAGTTCACACGTTCCGCCTCTTGGCGGCCCAGGGTTCGCCGGTTCTGATCCCCGGTGTGGACATGGCACTGCTTGGCAAAAAGCCGTGCTGTGGTAGGCGTTCCACATATAAAGTAGAGAAAGATGGGCACGGATGTTAGCTCAGGGCCAGTCTTCCTCAGCAAAAAGAAGAGGATTGGCAGTAGTTAGCTCAGGGCTAATCTTCCTCAAAAAGAAATGAAAAGAAAAGAAATGCTCATGGCAAAATAATAAACAGATTATTAGTGTTTCTATGGCCCATACCTTATTAAATACAAATAGCATCACTTTGTTTCTAGACTGTGTTTTTATCAGCACTATTTTTTCTCTGTAATGGAAAAACATTTCAAGGAAGGAGATTCATTTTCACGTGGACATAATTTTAAACTCAGAGCATAGAGCATAGCCTGGATTCGGATATGTTTCTTTGACTCCCCAATATGCAGAGAAGAATCAGCCTATTCATGATAATCCTTGAATGTTTGAAATTCTCTTCAACTCATCTAATATCCTCCTTCACGTGTTCCTGGATCATCAAAGATGAATCAGACAAATTCACAAATGTGTTTGCATCATCTGCCTACTCATCTAGTAATATAATAGATGTGAGCAAAATAAATCACACTGAGTTAATTTTTAACTTTTCAACTTTGCTCCCCTCCAAAACGTTGTCTACCCTCAGAGTTTCAGATATCCATCCAAGTGGGTGATTTCCAACTCTCCAGTTTCGGCACAAACTTCAGTCTTGAATTTATAACAGTTTTTGAGACCTTTATATCTCATGGTTCTGATGATTTCTGATATTTAAAAGCTCTCAAACCAGAATCAGCACATTTCCCCTAACCTCTCTCTCTTTTCAAAATCTCACTGTTTCTGGAACTACAATTTTCCCATTCATCAGGCTAAAGACTTTGACATTGTCCTTGTTTCTGCTTCTCTATTATCCCACGTAACCAGATTGTCACCAAATCCTAATCTTTCTTGTGCAGAGCATGGCACACATTTCCTTAGCCTCCTTCCTCATCTTCTCTACCTTCATAGTCACCAGATGAATGGGCTGATAAAAACATGAAGGGAGCTTTCTCCTGGCTGGTCTGTCCTTGTCAACATTTTAATCAATGACCTGAACAAAATATACAAATTACTATCAAATAGGCAGATGGCAGGAGTCTGAAAGGAATAGTGAATACTTTGCTTGAGAGAATCGGAATCCACAAGATTTGGACTCATCACTCTCTTGCTTTGTAACCGCTTGATGGTTCTCTCTTGCCTTCAGCCTGGAATCCATGTTTCTCAGCCTGGAACATCAGCCTTTATTTCTCCCCATTGTGTTCCATACAACCCCTGCTCTGGCCTGCCCAACAATTCCTTCATGTGTCTACTTCTTCACACCTCATTAACTTTCCTTAAGGGGTTCCATCATCTGGATATAATTTTGCACTACAGGTCTTCCTGCTCCTAAAAATACTCCTACTAACTCTTACCATATGATCCAGCAGTCACAATCCTTGGTATTTACCCAAATGAGTTGAAAACGTATGTCTTGCACACAGATGTTCGTAGCAGCTTTATTTATAATTGCCAAAACTTGGAAGCAATCAAGATGTCTTTCAGTAGGTAAATGGATAAATAAACTATGGTACATCCAGACAATGAATATTATTCAGCACTAAAAAGAAATGAGCTATCAAGCCATGAAAAGACATGCAGGAATCTTAAACGCATATTACTAAGTGAAAGAAGACAATCTGAAAAGGCTACATAGTGTATGATTCCAGCTATATGACATTTTGGAAAAGGCAAACTATGGAGACAATAAAAAGATTAGAGGTTGCTAGGGGTTGGGGGAAGGAAGAGGGAGAGATGAATAGGCGGAGCACAGAGGATTTTTAAGACAGTGAAAATACTCTGTATGATACCAAAATAATGGGTATATGTCATTGTACATTTGTTCAAACTCAGAGAACGTAAAATGCCAAGAGTAAATGGAAAACTATAGACATTGTGTGACTATGATGCGTCAATATATCAGTTATAAAAAATGTACCACTCTAGTGGGGAATGTTGATGATTGGGGGAGGGTTTCCAGGGGGTATATGGGAAATCTCTGTACCTTCCCCTGAATTTTGCTGTGAACCTAAAACTATGCTAAAAAAAATAAAGTCTTAGTAAACTAAAACAGACAAAAAACTCCTACCCATTTTTCAAGGCCTAGATGAATGTCATATTCTCCCTTTAGTTTTCCACAATGCCCTCAACCCTCCTAATAAGATTAAATGCTTCCTTATCTTTGTTCCCATGGAGTTTTCCTTGAGCATTCCATTATAGTATTTATCATTTTGTGGTTTCTTTTATTTACTTCTCAGTGTGCTGGAAGCCTGTGAGCTGTTTGATGACAGGCAATTATGTCTTATTTATCTCCAAATTTTTAGCACTTAAAGAAATGAGAGGCACACAATGGGTACTTCAAATGTTTGTTGCATTTTGTTCATCAAAGTAAGGGGCCAGCCCTAACTAGGTGAAATGGAACATGAAACATATCCTGTGTCATACTGTCCAAGCATAGCATAGGGTACGTGGCTTACCGGCAATGTGAATAAAGGTGACCTGGAGGTTTAGTCAACAGTAATCTCATTTTGAAGCAATGTGATTTTAGGTGGTGTCAATAGGAGTAAAAAAGGTATGTAGAATGCTGGAAGTTAAAATTCCATATTCTCCTGCACTGTTGTGAAAACACCTATCATATGCACAATACCTATAATATAGTATCCTATAAAATGTCAGGAACCACATTTTAAAAGGAACCAAGACAGAATGAAATGTTTTTTCAAAGGTGAACAGCAAGGACAGTAAAGGGAATAAAAAACATGTCCTAAGTGGACATTCAGAAGGAGACAAGAACACTGATTTCTGAGGGGCCAGTGAATGTCTAAGGTTTGAGTGGAGTTAGACTAGTTCTGTGCGGCCTCAAGGATGAAATTAGCAAGGAGGGGGGTGGTTGTGAACTTCCAGGAGGCAGATTTTGCTTTTGTGGAAGAATAGTTTCTGATCTTCAGAGCAGTACCCAGATAGCTTGACTCACCTCTGGAGGTGGTATCACTTAGCATAGTTTGGACATCTACTTTTCAGGAATGATATAGAAGGGATCAATTAGATATTCTCATAGACTTTTTTTTTTGTTTGATTGGCTCGTCATTAACATAGAAAATTAAAGAAGGAGTTTATATACATTTAGATAGAACATGAACTCATTTGTTCATTGGTTGCCACAGAGCCCGTCATATTTTGTTGTCATAATTATTTGCTGCACACATTTATGTTTTTACCTGCCTACTTCTTGAAGACCTTTGAGTTTTCATCCTCTGATTTGGAACATTTCTTCCAACTGTGAGATTTTAGGCTTCTCTTCCTCAACATAAAGCCTCTTTTCTATCTGCATAGTCCAGCGTCTTCACTGGTCCATTGTAGGTTTCCTCACCTGTGACAGCCTCATCTCCTCCCAGTTGATGCTTTTAAAGTGATAAGGCCCAACTTCTATAAGAACTCATCCTTATTTTGATTCCCAAACCTTTCAGAGATTATTGTCCAAGATGTCAACAGTAAATAGCACTTCTATTTCCCAATATAGGACTAAACAATTTGAACAATAAAACAGAGAAGAGAGACTACATTGGAGGACCTAGCATAGCATTAGAACAGATTGGGCCTTGTAACTGAAGCTCCAAATTGGGCAGACTTATTCACTTTGTCTTACACAGTAGGACTTAGAGCATGGAGGTACAGAGGCGAACTTGAGCTCCCTTCAGTATTGCTCACAGAGGAAGAAGGACAGAGCAGAGCTATGCACGCCCAGTGATCCTTTCCAAATTAAACTGTAATACAAGGCACTCCACCTTCCCAAGGGTAGGTTGAAACTTTTTGAATTCTCTTCATTGGAAAGAAACATCATGAGTGAGAAAAAAGTATTTCCCATTAACATCACTGTTTTTTTTTCTAATTGTTTTATAGGTGTAGATCTAATCTCCCCCAAAGATAAGATGTTTGAGAGCAGACAATTACCATATCCTTTCTTTGTTTCACTCAAAGTGCCCAGCACTGAGTAAAGACTTTGTAAATACTAAATACCGTCACACAATATAAAGAGAATGAATGAGAAGTCTTAAGACTTGGGGTATATTCCTTGTTCTGCCATTGTGAGATCTTAATGCCTCCAGGGCTCAGTTTCTTATCTGTGAAATGGGGGCATTGGAAGAGAGTATGATCCAGGAGGGAGTCATAGGCCTATTAATCATAAATTATAAGAATTGGTTATAGGAATCTGTTCAGATATTAAGACGGAATAAAGTATAGTTTTTCACTGATCTTGCAGAAATGAATCAATTGCCATAATTGAATTTAATATAAGTGAAAGAGCTTGAATATCTACATAAGCATCTGATAATGACATAAATGTCTTTTCTGCCCAGATAGTTCCCATGTACAGGTGCCCAGAGCTGCTTCCCTGACTTCCTCTTCCTGGTCAGGTTCGTATACTCCATAATTATCTTTTGCCATCTTATTTTACCTTTACAATTTTAATGTTCTGATCTTGGCAAGGTGTCCTGGAGGAGAAGGATCTGGTAAGCTAATTCACACAAAGGTGAGAGGTTCATATTATATACTCACTCATAGGAGAATTTTAGGAAAGCATTAACCACTAGGTGGGGAGATATTTTTGGACATGGAGTCTTTTTCCAGCATCTCTCATACCATATTACATGGGCATCTGTTCAGTCTACGCACACCCATAAAGCCAATACAGCCTGTGTTTGAGAGAGATGATCGTGCACTTGCGTGGCGTTGTGTGTCAAGCACCAGAAAGGCAGGCTGACAGGGAGGTCCACGGCTAGCTGTTCCACATACAAGTGGATTATCCTGTGAAATATCTTAAAGTATATAAATCTGCTTAGGCTCTCAAGAGATGGACTAGATAACTTAGTAGGGTTTTTTGTCTGTCTCTATTTCCTGAGATCTTTTCTACAAAAAGAAAAAAAAAAATTGGGTCTCACATATTGGAACAATTATCCAAGAATATTTCATCCCTGAGAAAAATATAACCCCTGAGTAGCTGCCAAAGTCAGTGAGATCTATGGCAGCTTGCCTTCTACACGCAGACCTTGCACATTAACACTTTAAGGACTCTAGCAAAGAGCACGTTTCACTGTCTCCTCCGGCTCACTGGTGAGTGGAGGAGGCTGACTGGGACCTCAAGGAAGGTGCCCTGTGGCACCTGAGGAAATTTTTATTACAAAGTATGTGCTAAATGGGCTCCTTCTATTTTTAGGGTTGTCAATCATATGCTGTAAAATCATTTCTTTTCACATAACTGACAACTTGAATAACATATTTAAAAGGCATTCTTCAAAGTTGAAGAATACTGTTACACAGATAACCAGCCCATTTCCTCTGCTTGCTGGATGCAAAACTAAACTCCATTTCCTAGCCCTCCTTTGTGGTTAGGTCAGGCCATGGAACAGTTTCAGTCAATGGAATGTGATCAGAAACGACACACCCAGCTTCTGGGCCTGGCCCACAAAAACGTCTCCACTCATGACCCTCCATCTTCTTTTCCCTTTCCAGTCAGCTGGAATAGAGTCAGCCCCCAGGGTGACATTGCGAGCCACATGTTGAAGATGGCACAGCCTGAGTCTCTGATTCATCTCTTTAAGGAGATCTACCCAACTGGAAACTCCCACACTGGACTATTAAGAGAGTGAGAAATAAGCTTTTACTGTGTCGATCCACTGAAATTTGTAGGTTTATCTGGTACCGTGGTTAGCACTGCCTTGACCAATACAATTATGGTCACATTAATTTTCCTAAAGGTCATAATTTCTATTGAGTGCTTTTCAGTAGGGATGATGTGCTTTTTGGCATATGTTAAAATTATGTCTTACAGGAAATTAGACTCCTTGACTTTGAGGTTTTTCCTTTTTCCACACCTGTTACTCACTATCTCTACATTTTCTGATTCTGCCTAATCTTATCTAAGCTCATCCTGATGCCCATTGGCCTTCTCATTTCATTCTTTCCTCCTTTGTTTCTTCTCTACCTTTTTCAACACTTTTGGCTCCCATTTCTCACTTGGCACATTCCTTCATTCAGCTAGTTTTCCTGTGTAGCTATTACGTGTCAGACATTTGCTGGGTACTGACTCGATGGTAGTAACTAAAACAGACAACTTTTCTTTCAGAGAGTTTTTGGTAGGATGTGGGAGATTAATAATAAACGAGAAAGGAAACAGGTAAACTTATGGTACTAAATTATGATGAGTACTATGAAGGAAACAAATGTGGTCTGTGGATGGACAATAACGATGGATGGGTACAGAGAATCCTGCTTAGAGAAGATTATCAGAGAAGGTTCTGAAGGAGTGACATTTCAGCTGCGAGCTGACGAAAGAGGAAAAGTGACCCATGGAAGGAATAAGGGAGGAGTATTCCAACTTGTGCAATGGCACTGAGGCAGGAAAGTATTTTGCAGGTTTAAAGAATTGGAAGGAGGCCACAGTGACTGCAGCTCTGTGGTTGATGAAGAGAACTGTACAGAAAAGACATAATTAGAGGGTACATGGATTTCTCCATGGTTTCAAATGTTATGGGAAGAAGTTTGGCTCTTAACAGAAGCGTGATGAGAAATTATTGAGACATTTTAAGTAGGAAAGTGAAGTCATACAATTGGTGTTTAAAAAAATACTCTATCTTTTGTTTGGAAAATAGATGGAAGGGAGCTCAGGGTTGGAAGAATGCTAATCGGGAGGGAGAGTTTCGTAGTTTTCCAGGTGACACATGATGTAATTTGGACTGGAGAGGAGGCAGTGGAGATTCAGAGAGAGAAATATGTTTGTGACACAATTTTGAATCCCTGTGTGACATCCAAGTTGAGAATGTTTAACAGGCACTTAGATACATGAGTCTAGAGAACAGAGAAGCATTTTGTGCTTTAAACCCAAATTTCAGAGTTGTGTTTGTGTAGACTACTTTAGTCACAGGAAAGAGTATACAAGGCCTCTACTTATGCTCACACTGTGCTTTTTGGGTTGGAAAGTCCTTATGGAGGGAAACAGGATACAAGAGTGCCAATCAAACATGGTTGTAAGAAGGACAATTCAACTCACAGCAACAGGAAATTTATTTCCAGATGGTTCTCAGAAAAAGTGATGGGCTGTGTCAAGCCATCTGCATTTCCCTTTCAATCACTATTGAACTAAAGATGAAAAATTTGCACACACACAAAAAGGTTGACCTTGAGGTTTGTAACCTTTCATGCTACTCGATTTCCTGAAGGGGAAAGGGATTGGATTGGGTTTAGAAGGAAATAGGTGGGAACCAGGAAGTCGCTTGGAGGACAGTGACGACTCTCCTCCTGAGCTGAGCTTTGTAGTAGACCTTTTTCTATGCCTCGGGTGGAATCAGCTCCACCCCAGGGACACTCAAGAATGGTTTCTGTGCGGGAGCCCTTGCTGAGTGATGTTCTGCCTTAGTGCCGGGTCTCAGGTGTGTAGATCCACAGATGGTGGCCACCTGAGACTCCCCACAGGAAGCGCTCTGAGATAAAGGCACCCAATGGAAGGCATATGCTTGGCTAAAATGTGAACCAAACCCTCTCTCCTTTCTCAGGCAATTAAAGAGCCTCGGTGCACACTTGGAGAGAGTATTCACGCAGGCGATTCTTCTGCTATTAGAGAAGCAGATTGACTCCATTTTGATCATCCTGCCCTCGTCTGCTTGGCAAGCACAGTGTGATGTCCATATGCTCTATTGTTCCCGTCAGCAGGGCGCTAACGTTTCTTTTGCTGCTGCTCTCACTTCTGTGGGGGATGTTTTTTTAGCCCCCTTTTCAATGTTGCCAACACATACATATATATTTTTAAAACATAGCACTTATTCTGGAGCTGCAGAAGGTGTGAGAGCTGTGTCCTCTAGCCATGGTACTGCATTTTCATTCAAACCCTGCTTCCTGTCTTTAAATGCAGCGTAGATTAGTTTTGCAAAGAGGTACAGATCACCAGTAAGTGGCAGTAGCCTGGCTTCAAGACAGGCTGCACTTACACTTCAGAGGCAACTGCCTGGAACTGGGAAAGGGTTGCAGCCAAACGGAATTTATTAGCGGGATCTATAGAATGTGTTTGAAGAGCTACGGTGGTGTGAGCCGGCAGGCACACAGGTTGGCCCACCATCACACAAAGTCAAACAGGCCAACTGCTCAGGGAATTCAGACTGGCATGCCTTGTCAGCATTTCTTTATTTCTTCCTGCAGAGAGACACAAATGGAACAAATTTTCGGTCTCAGTGACTTACGCTTCTTGTGCATTTTTCCCTCTTCCTCAGAGCTTCCTTCCACATCCTCAGCCTCCACTCTAGCTTCTCTTCCCCCAGATGGTGTGAAGGAAGCAATTTTTTCTTTAGTGGTTCCAGCTGATTCCCTCCCTGCCAGTACCTGGATTTCCTGTTGGGCTGGATTTTTAGCTGGGGAGAATTTCCTCAGTTCCTCAAGTAAGGATTTTAAACTCCATATTCAATGAGAGGGCTGTGGAATTTGGCTTCTTTACAAGAACTAATCAATGTGAAGTGTGGGCCACGCTGCACCTGATCCTGAGGGAACCCCCGCAGGAGTGGGAAAGATCCTTTATTCTTCTCAGGTGTATGGAGCATTCAAAACTCATTTCAGAATGTTGATTTAGTTCTTCCAGATGACTTGAAAGAATGCTTACCCTGTTAGGGATCACCCAGACTCTGCTAGAGACAGCGAGGTGTGGTGGGAGGAGGATGACCTTCGCAGCCAGACTCATGTGGACTCAGCTGTCAGCTCTATCTTTGCTGACTAGGTGAGCTTGGAAGCCAGCCTCGGTTCCCCTCTCAGCTGGCTAGGGTGAGGACGTAGAGGTGTGGCGAAGAGTTCTGGGAGTGGGGTAGAAGAACCATCCGACAGTGTAGTGCTAGGTCTTCCTGTGGGACGACATTCGTACTTTTCCATCATTTTAAATTTCTGTCATGAAGGCAATCTTGCAATTTTGACAATTTCAGAGCAAATAGACTTACACCCCTTTTTCACACAATAGCTCATTTTATGCTAACGCATTTCACGATCTATTCCATTTTTGACAGAAGTCTCAATTCTCTACGCTAGGACCTTGGATTGGGACCCTGGGTGGGGCATGTTCTAACCTGTGTATTTAGTTGAGGTTGGGGGATTTTCCCTCCACCTCCCTCTTCCTGCCCACCAGCCCTCTGCATTAGGGTTAAGTGAGGTAATGTTCGTAAAACACCTGGGAATCAATTTGAACTATTTGACGTTTAAGTGACTGAACTGACTTATTATTATCTCAGTTTACATCCACATTCCATTTTATTTTTCAATATCCAACTCTCAAAAGCAGCCTAAAGCTTCTCATTTCAGCAGCAGAGAGATTGTAATTATCTGTAGTTATATTGAAACTGCTACTTGTAACTGTTGTTCAGAGAACATGCCCATAACTGTGATGAGAATTTGTTTTCCTCTCTTCTTTCATGATTTGGGTGAAGTTTATCTGAGTGTGAAGCAGCTCACGACAGTAGTTTAAAAGGGAAGCACAATGATGTCTGGTTGTTCCCACTAGACTCTCTGGTCCATTCACACCAGACGGATCTCTGCCACATGAATATTCAGGGAGCCCCAAAGAGTTCATTAAAAACAAAGTTGAACTCTACCTGTTTATAGATTACTTCTCCTTGTAATTACACTATGTTTCAGCAACTAATGGGAATGAAACTTCTTAACAAAAACAACTGACTTTCCATAACATGAATTAAAGGAGAAATTAAGGTCAATTCTGTTTCAAATAACTGTCTCAAAAGAAAAAAAAAATCTCTTCATTAATCAAGAGCATCCAGATCTACTTCCCCCTATTAATCCAGGTATATAGAAGCTCCTAACACTTGTAACCAATCTCTGTCTGCCCTAATGGATATTTGGAACCTGTATTGATTTCAGTAAATTTGCTTCTTCTAAGGTCAATAATGATAAATGAGTCATGTTCTGCATGAAGTGACTTGGTACTTTGAATTAAATGATTGTAATTATCTGTAGTTATTCTGTAACTGCTACTGTTACTGCTGTTGACAGAATATCCATGTAATTGTGATGGGAATTTTTTTTCCCCCGCTCTTTAATAATTTGAGTGAATTTTATCTGCATGTGGGAGAGCTCACGGCAGTGGTTTAAAAGGGAGACATCACGGTGCAGGGCACTTTCCCTTGTACTTCTGTCCTCATCTGCCACGTTCCCACTGTTCTTGCTCTGGGTTGGCGTTGATCATGGTCTGCTACTCAAACCTGCTACCTGGGGGCTTTGAGGAAGGGGCCAAGCTACGTGCTGCTACCCAGTGCCTTTCCGGTGGTGAACTGAATCAGGCTAAGAACCCAGAGATGAAATGTTAATCACCCGCCATGTTTCGTAGGCCATCCTAATACAGTATCTGTTTGGAAGTGATCATCCACCCTGTGGTGTTAAACACTCGCTGGCGATGAGAAAACCCTGCCTGCCCACAGCCCTTGCTGTGCTTCCATCTGCAGCCACAGTTTGAAGCGAGTGATCTATGTACAGTTCCCTGCATTCTGCCTCCACAATGCAGGATTCTCGAAATTACAGCCGGTGTGGAGGGAATGTGTGCTCTCAGCTGGCCTCTGGCTCAGGGGCTCTGCCCAAGCAGCGCTTCGGCTGCCAGGTGAGGACAGTCTAGAGGCACTTTAGGATAGAATTAAAAGGAGGAAAGATCAAGAAAGATTGCAGCATCTTTTTAGTGTGATATAGTCTCATTTATTCGTTTTTTCTTTTGTTTCCCTTGCCTGAGTAGACGTAGTATTTGAAAAAATAAAATATTTGCAAATCATATCCAGCAAGGGGTTAATTTCCAAAATATATAAAGAACTCATACAACTGAACAACAAAAAAACAAACCACCCAATTAAAAAATGGGTAGAAGATATGAGCATTTTTCCAAAGAAGATATACAGATGGCCAACAAGCACATGAAAAGATGTTCAACATTACTAATTATTAGGGAAATGCAAATCAAACTGTAACAAGATATCACCTCACACCCGCCAGAATGGCTACAATCAATAAGACAAAAAATAACAAATGTTGGAGAGGATGTAGAGAAAAGGGAACCCTCATACATTGCTAGTGGGAATGCAAACTGGTGCAGCCACTATGGAAAAGAGTATGGAGATTCCTCAAAAAATTAAAATTAGAAATACCATACAAAATAGCTATTCCACATCTGGGGATTTATCTCAAGAACGTGAAATCAACAATTCAAAGAGATTTATGCACCCCTTTGTTTATTGCGGCATTATTCATAATAGCCAAGATGTGGAAGCAGTGGGTGAATGGATAAAGCAGATCTGGAATATACACATAATGGAATACTACTCAGCCATAAAAAGACAAAATTGTCCCATTTGCAATAACACAGTTGGACTTTGAGGGTATTATGTTAAGTGAAATTAGCCAGATAGAGAAAGACACACACCAGTGCGGGGAGGGTGAGAGGGGTAAAGGGGTACATATATATGGTGATAGATAAAAACTAGACTATTGGGGTTGAGCAAGATGCAGTCTACACAGAAACTGATACACAATAATGTACACCTGAAATTATGCAATATTATAAACCAATATGATCTCAATAAAACAATTTAAAAAATTAAAAATGCCAAAAAAGGGAAAAACGATCCACTTCATACCCTCCAGCTATCTGTTCTCCTCTGAACGAAGGCCCTAGAGATTTCTGTTTTAACATGCATAAGGCAAATTTTAAGTTTTTAAAATGTTTTAAGAGAAAAACACTAAGTTGGGCGAAGTATTTCATCTTTCTGTGCCTTAGTTTCAATCCAGCAAATGAAGTTGAAGGAAATGACTGCCTTTTGAAGATCTCCTGGTGCTCTAACCTAGATTCTGGGACAATGGAGGTTTTAGAGGAAGGGTGGAGATACTACCTTTGAAGGCAAACATGTATTAGAAATGTCTTCATCACGGACCTCCCAGCCAGCATCAAGTGGTCTGGTGAACGTCCTTTTTTTGGTTGTTTGTGTACTTCAAAACTCAGAAAGAAGAGTGATGGAGTTAAACCTTGCTGGGATGAGAAAGCCATTTGCTAAAAGTGAAACAGAAGAGAGAGAAAAGAACTTACTGAGCTAGGCCCCACATGTGCCAGCAGACCTGGAGCAATAAATGACATTATAAACAGCAATTTAGAGCAGAATACTAAATAGGAGAGCAGGACATAACATGTGCTTCCAGAAAATAGAAGGGCATAGATAAGAGCTTACCTGAGTTTAAAAATGGTAGGGTGAAAATGAAGAGATGGATGAAAGCAGACGCAGTTCAGAACCCATAGAAGAGGCTATTTAATATTGAAAATCTTTGTAAAGTGGAGCGCTGTGTAACTTGAAGCAAGTTGCACAACCAGACACGAGCAGAACGGGGAAGTCGATGCTGTTTTCCGATGTGCTGTCTCCCTGCCATGCCAACGTTCAGGCTTGCCTCCCCTTTGGAGAACAGCCGTGAATGGGGGCAGCGAAGTTTGGGCTGGGTCTCTCCCTGCCTTGAGAGGCCTTCATGGTGAAGAGGGAGCAGAAAGGGTTACTTAGCTGAGGGAGCGCTAAGGTAGTGTGTTTGAGTCTAGGACCTCTTGTTCCCTTCCACCTTCTCCCTCTCCTCCCACTTCCCCTGACCTCTTCAGTCCAGAGATTCCCAGCTGAGATCCATTCCTGTTTTTTGGGGTCCTATTTGGGTAGTGGCTCCAAGACATTTTCATCGGTGTCCCATTTCCCACTTATGTCTGAGAATACCCCTAAATATGGGGGGTTTTATCTCCATGAGACTAGGGGAGTGGGCCATCTCCCTCACCACCCCAGCCTACGTGTGCTGATGAAAAATAAAAATCTATAAATAATTTAAAGTCACCTTCACGTGTTTCTGACTCCCTCAGATGAGGAAGGCATTTGTGGCCACCTCCATTGGTCTTACTCCTGCAGCCATCGGCAATGAGGTGGAAGCCAGAGAAAGGACAGCCGTGCTCCGTCACAGCATGGCTGTGAAGGCAGCGAAATGAGAAAAGCTACGAGAAAAAATGGCCCACCATGAGAGGGCCACTGCTCCCTTCTCCATCTTTCACTGCATAAACTGTTGAAATACCTGACACTGCTGTAAAGCCAGCAAAAACTGATGAACTCGTAGCAGGTGTTAGCACTTGTAGCCATCTAATTTCAGCTTAAACTCCCCAGTCCCCCGAGAACGTAGTTATGGAGACGAGGGGAAAGCGAGAGCATTCCTGTTTAAAGTCTAGAATCAGAGGTTTCGGCTAAAGGCCAAAACCTTTAACCCGATTAACTCCTCTCTGAAACAGGAGAACATCAAGAAGAGACTGAATCACTACATTTTACAGATAAACCAAGTAAAGGGTCTGGTTCAAATAGTGAACCTGTTAAGAAAGAAGAGAATTAGCACTAATGGACTGTTCTTTTTCTCTCTGCACGTGAACTGTATCAACTGCAGCCCCATTCCAACATCTGTCTGCCAGATAATGTGCACAGCTGTATGGGGGTCATTATCTGTCCATGAACAGAATATCACATGGTAGATGCTGTGCACTTTGGATGATTTGAGAGGAAATCTGGTAGAGAGAGGAGGCAGCAAACCTAGTTAGCCTGCATTTCAGCTTGGCCTTTGTAATTATTTTTCTTTCAGTGTCCATTCCTCACTGTAGAGTCTGAATTTACTTTAGAAAACAGAACAGTGGAGTGGGCATTAGGGAAACCAGTGCACTCACTTGCCAGGGTGGTTGTTCTTTATCAGCTTTTGTTGCAACAAAATACTACAGCCATTGCATCATCTGTGCCCTACTCGCCTGCAAGTTTTCCAGCTTGAAGAGGGCAGGCGGAACTGGGTCTGCTGTGGCCCTGCCAGACATCAAGCTTAATGTCAAACAAGGAGGTGATGTTGAACAGAGAACAGCAACTGTTCAACGTCATTGTCTTCCTGCCTTATTATTAAAGAGCCACCTAGTAGACAACTGGGACTTGCTGGCTTGTTGGCCGTTGCTTTCACAGCCAACTCTTCTTTACCTCCCACCAACTCATGGGGGTCTCTTCTGCCCCTTCCTTTTTCTTCTTTCTTCCTCTCTCCCTGAGCTAGATCTCTGATTCTAACATAGACAATTCAAAGGAAAAGACTATAGTAATTAATAAAATTCACAGGAGTGAAGGAATGGAAAATATGTTATAGATCAGATATTTGCAGATGGTGAGAGGGAAAAAGTCATGTCGCTGGTTTCACCCCAGGGAAAATGAAGCATATTGTCTGGTATCAACCCACAGTAAATAGCCACACACATCCCAAGAAACACTTCATTGAGCCCATTTGGCCATCCATGCTCAGCAGGAGACTTGTAAAGGGATAATGTGTTGTAAACTGCCTTCATTCTTGAAGGAGTTCTTTCTTGACTTGGGCGAGTCAGGGATGGGGCACAGGGAAGACAGTGACAGGGCCTCATGTTGCAGCTTCCTTGCATACCTGGGCCAAGATGAGGTGGGGGCTGGAAGACGGGGGAAGGATATTTCACAGCCAGTGTAATGCTCAAACTATGAGAAGTCCTTTCATTGCTGTAGACAAATGAGAAAGGAGAGGGCACGCAAGCTCAACAAAATGGAGAAGCAGCAGTTCTAAACACCAGGAACCCTGAAGCACCCTGTGGAAATATTTAACTTTTGTACCTTTGTGTGGCTTATAACCTTTCCTTAAAAACGGTGCCTAGGATAAGTACACAGCTATTTATAAGCTGTGACACAATGGCTTTCATGTCATCTTAGAGTTATAGACTTCTCTGTGGAGCAGTCATTTTTGACAAGGTCATCCAAAAGCTCTAGTTACAACAAGCAAGCAAAAGAGAATGTAAGCTGTAATGGATTGTCCCTAAAGCAGATATTCAGAGAACTAAGTTTTGAAAACTAGGTATCCTACCTTTCCCATTTTCCATAAACTGAAGTTTCCCTTTGCAGGACTGGAGCACCAACTAGAATTATCATTGGCAAAAATGGCTGATGGGAATGAAAGGATTCATTTTCCTCAAAAATCAAACACCTCTGGTTTGTCTGAAAAAAAAAAAGTGATGGGAACTGCAGCCTTTAGCCCTCCTCTCCTGAGCACTGTTGAGGAGAGGACTGTGAAGAAAAGTTATCCTCAGCAATTTATCAGTTACTGAATTAGGAAATTAGAGAACTTGGATGCAGCTCTGGCTGTGGTCTATTTCCCCTTTCCCATCCCAAAATGGACTCTTAAGTGAAAAACTGTAGCATCTCCACCCTGTAATGAAATGTACAGAAGGAATGAAAAATGCATTACTTTACCCCATGTGTATGTGCTACATCATTACACCACTGAGAATGTTTCACTAATGATACAGAACATATGGGGGTCTTACATAATGAACTACTATGAGGTACATTAAAAATATAGATGAGTTTAATTTGATATATTTATTTAATTGATTTTTAAAAATCTTTTGCTAGCAGTTTCATAAGACTTCTATACATGGCAATTTTTCCCACTGGGAGAGTCCAGGCTCTGTGTTGTTATGAAGTTTGCACCAACATAAGTACAAAGTGATCTAGTTAGCTAAAATGAAGGATGTGCTAAGGTGCGAACTCTTGCTTGTTTTGATAGTTTGGGTTGTGAACTCGTTTCTTTCATATCCGCTTTGGAGCGTTGGTCCTAATTCTGGGTAAAGTTCTCTGGTTCACTTTAACATGTTCACATTTGTCATAACCTTTTCTGTTTCTCCTGTAGGTTATTGCCCTCTTTCTTCCTTCTCTCCAACACAAAAGAAGTGTGCAGCATTTTTCAAAAGTTGCCATCCTAGTGCCACCGAGATATGGAAATATAATTTGATAAAGAATGTTAACGCTTGCTAATGCAGCATATAATTAGATTTTATACCCTTCAAGAAGTAGGAAGTAGTTTGGCTTATAGTTAGTTTTGGATAGTCAAGGTGTTGAATTTAGATGACAGTCTTTTGTTGAATGTACATCAGAATTATTTGTTTGGCTTCATGTGTGTGGGATAACCTCAGTCTTTAGTATTTTCAGAGAGTGAAACTTTCCCTTATGGTTTCAAAGAGGAAAAGAAAAGCTTCTTTAATTTTCTTTTCTTTCATACAGTTCGGATTTTAGTGTAATGGCATCCACATTCAGCAACAGGTTGCAACAATTCAGAAACCTCATCCTAGCTTAAAACTCAGGCGAAAACTCAATTTTCTGTTACGATAATTTTACATAACCCCTGTTACATCTCAATTTATGGAAATAATTAAAGCAAATTAGATCACAGGAGAGTTTAATTAGCCAGGCATAGTTTTGAATTAAAGTCCATTTTCTGTGAAAATTAGAAAAGCCTGAGTTCTTGGTTCTTCATTATATGATGATTTAGCATCATACATCAATGGCATCCTGGGCAAGTGAGGGTGGGGCAGTGGCCTGGAGAGTGGTGTGTTCACTGACCCGGAACTGGAGTGGGAGCCGTGAAAGCTGAATGGTCAAGAAAGATCCCTGAAAACTGAGCCCAAACTATTTCCAGTACGTCAAAGTCCAGGGTATCACTTCCTGCTCTTGATTATGCATTTGTGATTTTCACATTGCTTGAGGAGTTCATTACTTGAGAAGCTATTATTTGATTTTTTTTTTTAAATTAGCCTCTTTCCTGTATCATATCTATTGGAAGCCATAGGATACTGTTTGTATCTGAATATTGGTATCTGAATATTTAGACATGAGGATTATATTTTGTATGTGTGGGGGTAAATTTTATGATTTTATATTTACTACTGTGCTTTAAATTTCCAATATTCATATTATAGAGTTTTCCACAAATACAATATACACAGCATGTGGCTTAATATTTACATTGTACACACGTAAAGGATTTGGCAAATCTTTTACTGATGATTAAGACCTTTAATTAAGATGTATTTAGTCATGGTGACTTAAATTGGATTAAGGTCAATAATTAAGGTCTACCTTTAAAGCCTGGCTCCAATCTCCACTTTTCAAGATGCCTCCCTGAAGCCTCATCAGCTTGTCTCTCCTGCTCTCTTACAACACCCTGCAGAGTTTGCCTTGTATCAAGGGTACTTGCACATGCTTCCCACCCTCTTGTAAGTCAGGGACTTGAGATCCTTCATGTTTGTGTACACCAAGCACTTGGCACAGGGTTTTGCCTATAGCAGATGCTCAATTAATATTTATTTTACTGTTGACTAATGTAAGGTGCTGTTTATTATTCAGACCACATGCTTTTGAAACACATTTATATGTGGAGAACACCTTTGAATTTCCTCCTTCAGTGTGGCAGCATGGACAACAGTGACCAACATGGTGACTCAGATTGAAGTAGCCACCAGCTCAGGGTCCACATGTTCACCACCACTCATTTCCTCTGACATCTCTATCTGTCTCAACTCAGACCAATGATTCCAGTATGGAAAACAGGAATCCCACTAGCCAAAATCATATTATCTCAGTAGTCTGTGTCGTAAGTGGAATGCCATCAAACATGGAATTTAGCAGATAATATAGCTCAACGATGAAATTAAATTGAATTCCTCTGAATATGGTGGGTCATATTAGAGCCTTCTTAAACAAGAGGAGTTCAAGTAAATACAGTAGAGAATTACCACAAAAATAACTAGAAAAATTTGTTTATAAATTACTCTCAAATTAGGATATGAATCTTTTACTTTGATTATAATTGAACCAAGTAAATTTTTTTCTTTCCCTTTTCCATTATTACGGTAGCATAAAATTCCAATCATGGCCACTGGTTCCTATCAAAACACGTACTTTTTTAAAATTGCTCTTCAGTTGTTGTTGACTCTTTTCTCCTATTTCTCCCATCCCCCACCGCCACCTCAGAAACCACTAATCTATTCTCTGTATGTGTGAGCTTGGTTTTGTTTTTTGATTTAGATTCCATATGTAAGAGAGAGATCATTTGGTATTGGTCTTTCTCTGTATGACTTATTTCACTTACCATAATGCCCTTAAGGTCCACCTATGTTTTCACAAATGGCAAGATTTCATTCTTTTTCATGGCTGAATAATATTCCATCATGTACATATGCAACATTTTCTTTATCCATTCATTCATTTACGGACACTTGCGTTGTTTCCAGATCTTGGCTATTGTAAATAATGCTGCAATTAAGATGAGGGTGCATATATCTCTTTGAGTTAGTGTTTTTTTCCTTTGGATAAAAACCCAGAAGTGGAATTGCTGGATCATATGATAGTTCTATTTTTCATTTTTTTCAAGAACCTCCATACTGTTTTCCATAGTGTCTGCACCAATTTACATTTCCACCTACGTTGCACAAGGGTTCCCTTTTCCCCACATCCTCACCAATACTTGTGTCTTGTCTTTTTGATAATAGCCATTCTAACAGATGTGTGGTGATATCACATTGTGTTTTCATTTGCATTTCCCTGATGATTAGTGATATTGAGCATCTTTTCATGTGTTTGTTAGCCATCTGTGTCTTCTTTGGAAAAATTTTATTCAGGTCCTCTGCCCATTATTTAATCTGAATTTTTTTTTTTTTTTTTTTTTTTGCTGTTGAGTTGTATGAGTTCTTTATATATTTTAGATATTAGCACCTATCAGATATGTGATTTTCAAATATTTTCTCCCATTCAGTAGGTTGCCTTTTTATTTTGTTGATGGTTTCCTTTGCTGTACAGAGCTTTTCACTTTGATATAGTCCCACTTGTTTATTTTTGCTTTTGTTGCTATTGCTTTTGGTGTCAAATTCAAAAAATTACTACCAAGACCTATGTTAAGGAGCTTATTGCCCATATTTTCTTCTAGAAATGTATGGTTTCAGGTCTCATGTTCAAGTCTTTAATCCATTTTGAGTTAATTTTTGTGTATGGCATAAGAGAATGGATTAGTTTCATTCTTGCCTGTGGCTGTCCAGGTTTCTCAACACCATTTATTGAAGAGACTGTCCTTTCCCCACTGTATATTCTTTACTTGTTTGTCATAAATTAGTTGATCATATATACGTAGGTTTATTTCTGGCTTCTCTATTCTGTTCCACTGCTTTGTGTGTCTGTTTTTATGTCAATACCATACTGTTTTAATTACTGTAGCTTTGTAATAGAGTTTAAAATCAGGGAATGATCCCTTTAGCTTTGTTCTTCTTTCTCAATATTGCTGTGGCTATTTGGGGTCTTTTGTGGGTACATACAAATTTTAGGATTATTTTTTCTATTTCTGTTGAAAAATGTCATTGGAATTTTGATAGGGATTGCATTGAATCTGTACGTTGCTTTGAGTAGTATGTACGTTTTCACAGTATTGAGTCTTCCAATTCAAGAGCATGGAGTACTTATTTGTGTCTTTTTCAATTTCTTTCACTAATGTCTTGTAGTTTTCAATATACAGTCCTTTTGCCTCCTTGGTTAAATTTTTTATCTAAGTATTTTATTCTTTTTGATGCAATAGTAAATGGAATTTATTAAAAATTTCTTTTTCTGATAGTTCATTATTAGTGTATAGACACGCAAGAGATTTTTTACTGAATTTGTTTATTAGTTCTAACAGTTTTTTGGTGGAGTCTTTGGGGTTTTCTATATATAATATTATGTCAGTTGTAAATAATGATAGTTTTACTTCCTCCTTTCTAGTTTGGATGCCTGTTATTTCTTTTTCTTGCCTAATTGCTCTGGCTAGGGCTTCCAATGCTATGTTGAATAAAAGTGGCAAGAATGGCAATCCTTGTCTTGTTCTTGGTCTTTGAGGGAAAGCTTTCAGGTTTTCACCATTGAGTGTGATGTTAGCTGAGGGCTTGTTATATATGGCCTTTATTTTGTTGAGGTATGTTCCCTCTATATCCACTTTGTTGAGAGTTTTTATCGTAAATGGATGTTGAACTTTGTAAAATTGAGATGACCATACGATTTTTATCCTTCAGTTTGTTAATGTGGTGTATCACATTGATTCCTTTGCAGATGTTGAACCATTCTTGTGTCCTGGAATAAATCCCACTTGATCGTGGTGTATGATCTTTTTAATGTATTGTTGGATTAGTTTGCTAATATTTTCTTAAGGATTTTTGCATCTACGTTCATCAGGGATATTGGCCTGTAATTTGCTTTTCTCATAGTATCCTTGTCTGGTTTTGATAGCAAGGTAATGCTGGCCTCATAAAATGAGTTTGGAAGAGTTCTCTCCTCTTCTATTTTGTGGAAGAGTTTGACAAGGACTGGTATTAATTTTTCTTTGAATGTTTGGTAGAATTCACGAGGAAAGTCGTCTGGTCCTGAAGTTTTGTTTCTTGGGAAGTTTTTGATTACTGATTCAATCTCCTTAGTAGTAAACAGTCTGTTCAGATTTGCTATTTTCATCGTGATTTAGTTTTGGTAGGTTGTATGTTCCTAGGAATTGAACCATTTCTTCTGGGTTGTCCATTTTGTTGGCATATAGTTGTTTGTAGTAGTCTTTTATGATCCTTTGTATTTCTGTGGTATCAGTTGTAATATCTCCTCTTTCATTTCTTATTTTATTTATTTAGTCCTGTCTTTTTTTCTTGGTGAGTCTAGCTAAAGGCTTGTCAATTTTATTTATCTTTTTAAGCAATCAGCTCTTATTTTCATTGATTTCCATTATCTTTTTAGTCTCTATTTCATTTATTTCTGCTATAATCTTTGTTATTTCTTTCCTTCTACCAAATTTGGGCTTAGTTTTTCTTCTTCTCCCTTTTTGTTTTCAACTGAGGAAGTTTTGCCGTCAGCTAACATCTGTGTCAGTCTTCCTCTATTTTGTATGTGGGTTGCCACCACAGCATGGCTGATGAATTGTGTAAGTCCACACCTGGGAACTGAACCCGTGAACCTGGGCCACTGAATCAGTGCACACCAAACTTAACTACTATGCCACGGTGCTGGCCCCTGTTTTTTCTTCTTTCTCTAGTTCCTTGAGGTGTAAAGTTAGGTTGTTTATTTGAAACTTTGCTTGTTTCTTGAAGTAGGCATTTATTGCCATGAACTTCCTCTTAAAACTGCTTTTGTTGTATCACACAATTTTTGGTATGTTATATTTCCATTTTCACTTATCTCAAGATATTTTTTAATTTATCTTTTGAGTTCTTTTTTGATCCATTGGTTGTTCAGCAGAATGTTGTTTAATCTCTATATATTTTGTCATAACAGCATAAAATTCTAACCATGGTCACTGGTTCCCACCAAAACACATACATTTTATGTTATCTGAGGACCAAGATTTAATTTTGGAGAATAGTTAATCTTAATTTCATATGATGTTTAATTAATAAAAATGTCTAACATTGTCGCAATAATAGAGAGAGGTTGTAGTATAATTGATCATATTTTATCAAACATGAGAAAATAAAGGGCAAGGATTGCATACAGAGCAGGGGTAGTATAAGGTTGAATACATATCTTTTTCTTCTGTTGTTAGGATGTTGAGCCATACCATCTGTCTGTGAATCTCTGACTGTTATCCAAAACTGGTTTCCGTATCATAATGTCTTAAGTAGGATTCCCCAAATACATTTCATTTGTCTCTGAAATGTTTTTAGACTTGTATCTGAGTATTATGTCTGATATCAAGGAATTTGAAATGTGTCAAATAAAACAAAAGCACATTGAGAAAATATAACTTCAGTGACCTTCTCTTTCTACCAAGTGGTTTACTGAATTGGACTTGCCATCCATTTAATAAGAGTAATTTATGGTCTAAGCAACGCTTCCCATTTTACCCAAATTGAGGAAGTGATTAAAAATTTTGACTAAAAGTACCATTAAATTGTACGCTTTAAATGGGTGCTATGAATTTATGGTATGCAAATTATATTTCCATAAAGGCGTTAAAAAAACAAGTACATTTCCTGGGTTGCTGCAAGTGAGTAAATGTAAGTGAGTAAACATAAGTGGTTTGGAAAGTCACCTAGATTTAGCTATTCAGAGTAAGTGTCATTTTAGACCAAAGATTTGAGAGATGGAAGAGAAGTTGTAACTCTTCTAGTCACAAAAAACTAGAGGCCAGAGAGGCTAAGTAATTTGGCCAATATCTCCCAGTGAGTTAAAGGCAAAGGCAGGTTTTGAAGTCCGTTCTCCTAAACAGATGAGAGCAAAACTTGTCACTTGAAGTTCTCATGAGTTCCCTGCATTGCCCCCTGTTTTTCAGGGTCCACACTTGTGAAGTTAGTGATCTCTGAGCCATAGTGTCATCTTATGGTTAAAACAGTCAGATCACTTGCTACTGGCCCCAGAACCTAAAAGTACTTAAATGTAATAAGGTGGGTCTAAATAAATATTTCTGTTGGAAGGGAAACAAATGCTTCCTTCTCCTTTTCTTGGTTCTTATTTAATTAACCTTGTCATGCATGTTCTTTGTTTTAGGCTATTTCAGGTCATTTTTGGAAAACAGTCTAAGCAAATGTGAAATTTCAAAAATCGAAAATAGCAGTCATAACCTTTGTGTTATATTGTCTACCCCATTGATGGTCTCTGAAATCCAAGGTTCCAGATCTTTCACATTACTAAGACTATGTTGAAGACTGGTTAAAAACTGCCTATATGCTAGAAGCCACTTTTGAAATAAAACTTTTTGAACTTTTTTCTATAAACTAAAATAGATCACTACACTTGGAGCAAGTATCCATTCCATTGCACCATGTTGTGATTGAGTTCACTAGAAAAAGAAACAACCTTGTTATAACCTTTGTTTATTTTTAGCTCTAGGTCTAATTTCACTTTAAGAAATATGTGTTTCATATTTGCAGCCAAATGAACTTCATATTTGCAGTAAGAAAGATGTGCTTCATTATTTGAAACAATAACCCATGTTTTACTGAGAGACATAAAAGAAGACTGAAATTAACAGACAGACACACCATGTTCCAGTGTAGAAAGAGAATTTTTCAAAGACTAACTTCTTCCTAATTTCTAGGTTTAATTTAATTCTATTCCAGATCCTAGCAGGATTTATTTTCTTAAATTTCATAATTATTTTTAAGTTGACCTAGAAAAATAAAAGAGTGAGACTAGACAAGAAAATAAAAGGGGAAAGGGGAGCAGAAATCAGAGATAAATTGTATACAATTTTTTAAAACATGATGAAAGCTTTAATAATAAAACTATGGTACTGGCATATGGATCAATGAAAATAAAAATGGAAACCTGGAGAAAAAAGAAGACCCTGGTTTATATGTTCTAGAGTTTAAGTGAAATGGAAAGATAAAAAAGATCTGCATCCTCTGGAATTTGCTTCAGATAGCAGGAGAATAAATATTATCTCTTTTGGACCCTACCCAACATCTTCTCCCCTTCTGCTTGTAGAGGTGTTGGAGGGAAATTAATACAACCAAGGGATTTAACCCACAAACTCTGAAGCCATTATGAAGACAGATTCTCATACCAAAGCTTTGCCTGTTCTTTGTAAGGCTAAAGCCACAGGGCTGGGTTAGATTGCCCTTTTGACTGTGAATGCTGTCCTAGGAAGATGACCCTGAGATAAGTATTTGAATGCAAATAGTTGATTTGGGAGGTAATCCAGGGAAATATTGGCGGTGGAGTAGAGAAAATAAGACAGGGAGGGAAGGCAGCCAACAAAGTTTTTGTTCTCAAGCACCTTACCACTGTGGTCAAGTGGACCCTGTTCTTGCTGGGGAAATCTGGGAGCCAGTGTAAAACACACACTTAGACTCATCTGCTCCAAATCCCCAAGGTTGAGAGAACTTGGATGTTTATACAATGCATTCTTTCAGTTATCGGTCGAGGGGTGCTGGGTCAGGAGATGGGCAGGCATTAATCTCTGCCTACTTGCAACCTGCTGCTCCCATGGACCAAACAAACTTTGGTGGCCAGATAATGCCTCAGGCAATAAATGTGAGTGTTGGCAGTTGGAAGTCAGGCTAGAGAGCTCTGAAGTGCTAAGGGCAAGGGGATCTAGATGAAGGAAGAGTGGCAGTATCTGATACAAAAGCCAGTACTCCGGGCGTTTAGTTGGCATAGCAAAGAAATGACTTTTTAGTTTTCCTGTGATAACTTGAACTGTAAAAAGGTGGGGAAGGAAGGCTGACAATTGCTGAGCTCAGGAAAAATATATGACAGGTGAGAAAACTCAGTTGGGAGAAAGCAACTTTGGCATCTGGCCAATCTAAGGAGAAATGATCCTGACAGTGATTGGAGGATGCCACTGCGGATTTTAGACACAACGATGTTTTATAATGAATCTTAGGTGTATCTCCCCTTCCATCTTATACTCTCCCTTAATTATCTCCAAACTTTCAGTGAAAATCTGTTATGCATAATAGCCGTGTGTTAGCAGTGCCTTGGGAAATAAAGATGAAGAGACTGTGTCCCTGCTAAGAATGAAGCTGTGCAGAGTGGTGACGAGATGGTTAGAAGTGTTTGACAATTGAGCAAGAGTTTGGTGAGGGGTGAGCACCCAGAGAATGTGTCTCCACAGAAATCCCGGGAAATATTGGGGAGACAGCTAGTAATCATGTTACTTTATTTAGATTTTATTTTAAAGAATAATCCCAGAAAGCTATAGGTCTTGATTCTGTCTTTACTTAAAATTTTGATGTATTGCTTCTTTTGAATTTTTGCATTAGTTTTGATTTTTAAAAATATTACATTAAAATATCATTTATCTTTATTACTGAAGTTTTCTTGGTGTCTCCTTAAATTTTGCCCCAGAGGTGAGGCTCTCACTCATCTCACCCATGTTCTGGTCCTGACTTGGGGCTATTTGGGTCACATCATATCAGAAAGATGGCATCATAAGTCACTAGGAAAAGGAAATGGTGGTGGGAAAATTGTTTTAGCTATTTTGAAAAAAAGTCTTAAATTCATCCTTTGTAGCAAATAAATTTTAGTTTGACTAAAGTATTAAATAAAATTAAAATATAGAGAATAATATTAGATCTCAGGATACAGAAGGAATTCCTAAGCATAAAACAAATGAAAAACTACAAAGAAAAATATATATAGACTTAACTATATAAAACCTTAAAACTTCTGTTCGAAAAAACTTGACAGGTAGACAGTTAAGAAAATTTGCAAAAAATATTTTGAAATGACTAAATCATTAATACATTAGCATCATTTTCGAAAAGTAATTTTGAAGTTTGAATAAAAGTCCTTAAAACTATCTGTACTCCTTAATACAGGAATCTCACTGCTAAGCATCTATTTTTATGAAATAGTCAGAGATGTAGCCAAAGATTTATATATAAATTTAGTGTTATGCAGGGTTAACAGTAATAACAAAAATTCTTGAAAGAATCTAAATACCAAACAGTACAAGGATGCTTCAAGAAATCATGGCACAGTGATAGGATGGAACATTGTACAAATATAAAAATTATGCTTTTAAAGAATATTTAAGCTGGCCCTGAACTACAGCAGTGGGGCACATGGCTGAGGGTGGCATAGCAGAGGAGACACCAGGAGCATCCCTTTGAGTTGACCATGATCATTGCAATGGAGACTATAATTGACTGAAGGACAGGGGTCCTTTTTCCAAACTTTTCTGGATTGTGTAAATCCGAGGTTCTGTGTAAGATCCTAAAGGAGAGGAAATAAAAGGTGACTCAAACTGGATTTTCTTCAGACTCTGGGGAGTGGATTTCTATGTCAAATGTGGTTTGGTTTAGAAAAAGAAATATATATCACACAGGATGTATAATCTCTTAATGATGGGATTATGGGTGATTTTCATTTTCCTATTCATACTTCTCAGCATTATATTTAAGAATATATTCTTGGAGCAAAGGATTTTTGTATCTCAGTTTATCACTTTGGCATATTTTCCAGATGTTTAAGAGAAACTGCTTTCAAATAAACATCATAATTTTGAGCTACATGGAAATAGAGGCCTTGAAAAATGGAAGTATTTTTCCCAGCAATTTTCATATTTTAATAATAGAAAGCCATATATGTGTAAAAGAGAAATAGATGGGATTAGTAGTGTATTCTATGTTAGAGCAAACAAATGTTCAGACAGATACTCTTGGGAATGAACTTAAAGATAGTTCTTTTAAGACGTCCTGGTTGATTAAAGATCATTTTCTGCATTTGTAGTATGTTCACTATTCACTCATTGATGTGTGAAGCCACAGGTTGTACCCTGAGGAGCACTGAACTGGGTGTGGGGGGACTGAGGTTCAATTCCCCTCCTGTCACTACCCATCCAGGAGAGCTTGGTCACCATTCACCATCCAGGCCTTCCTTGCCCACTGCAAAAGGAAGGATTATCCATAAATCTTTACTGATTTTTGGTTGCATCTCTTTGAAATGTTTGCAAATATGAATATAGGTTTAATAAAATCTTAGGTAGAATCCGTCTTTGTAACTGCCCACTTGGAGCTTAAAAAATACTTGCCAACCAGTGATTGTATTTATTCAATCTTCAATATCTTCAAAGCTGGGAACACAAATGGTCACAAGAGATCCAACCTCAGAATCTAAAAAAGCAACAATTTTTAGTCTGGGCATATGGGGAAGAAATCTCCCATTGGAAGGTATTATATACATATATATATATCATATATGTATACACCTCAGACAACTTTTCACATAAAGATGATTGATGGTATTTTTTTTGATTGATGGTATTTTAATGAGCATTTTGATTTTAGGCATGCTGCAGCCTCCAAAACTGACAGCAAATGTACTTTATGAATAACAATGAATCTAGTCAGCACAGTACCACCATGTCATTTGCTCAATGGGAATATCCACTGCTGTACCACAAATGTTAAATCGTTCTTCCTTAAAGGGGATGACATCATGCAGGAAATTCAAATCCAGTATTAAATGATTCTTTTCTTTTTTTTTTTAATTACAAAGGCAGCATCCCCTCCTGCCTTATCCTCCATGGCTTGCTTTTTATCTTGGCTTCTTGACTTGACGAACTCAGTGAATCACTGGGTGCAGTTTGCTATTTGACTCAAAAGATATATTGACTGGCAGACTCATTTATTTTCCTCATATTTACCAAAAAGAAAAAAAAAAGGAGATGGGAAGAAAGAAATCCTTTATAAGCTTGTTGAAATTCATCATTTTGTTTGGGCACAAAGATAAATATCTTGGATGAACTGTGAGCTAAGGAAAAGGGGAGTGGCCCTTGTGACATACTTTGGCTATGATGCCACTGTTCAGGTGGCTTTCATTTTCATGCCTGAGAGACGGGCATCTTAAAAAAAAACCGGCTATTGCATATAAAGTTTAGAGAATTGAGTATTGTCTACTAAAGCAACAAGATTTACGAGAGACGTCTGGTTCAATTGCATTAGGGAAAAAAATGATTTCAAAAAAATCGCTTCCCTGCCTTTTAAAATGAAAACCATCTGCAATGAAAAATTTAAAATGATAAATCTTCTCCTTTCACACTGCTACTGATAAATGGTTAGTTTTCTTCCTCTTTTTGGAGGGAGCAGAACAGGGATATTGGAGTATGTGATATTTGCGTACGCAGATGTTTGATTAAATATCTGTAGACTCTTTTCTGAAATTTTCAATAAGAAGATTCTAAGCTTTTATTATTGTTATTATATGACGTTATGAGAGCTATTGCATGGAAACGCCAGACTGTAACTTTGTGGAGTTGAAGTTCAATAACATCTGACCTGTCTTAGCTATGAAAAAAACCTTATTCTGTCTCAATAACTATAGTGATTTCAGATCCGGAGGGTATATTTACGTCATGATCTGTTCAATGTAATAATATTTTAAATTAGTCAATTTATAAAAGTTTATATTTATATTTGGTATTAAAAATTCAATGACAGATCCTTTTTATAGTAAAATATACTTTTAATTTTGATAAAAATATACAGATTCTAGCATTTATTCAGAATGTAAAAGAAGGAAATGACTCCATAATCATTGTTTTCTTTTTTTTCCGCTTCACGTGCTTGAACACACATGGGTGTGCACCATCACACGCAGAAGGAGGGCAGCGACTGAGCAATAAAGCTACGTTAGTCTTTCGTTCTCTAGTATAAAAACATCTAGGCAAGTGTGTCCATGGTTGCATTTCACCAGATCCTAACAAAGAGTGAGAACCTAATAGATGGCAATGACTGAATTCACGTAAAATCGGTGTATGCTCTCAATTTATTAATCTAGAAGGCATTGATTCTTGTGTGGCTTACTCTGAAGCAGGAGTGGGTAGAACTCTCCCTAATGGTGGTGTTTCTTCCTTTCCTCAAATATAGGGACACCCAGACTCCTTTGGAAACATAGAGTTTAATTGGAAATTCTGGTGCCTACTTTACCAGTCATAAACTAGGTAATTGTTTCCTAATGCAACCTGGCAGTGCCACTGAGGGCAGATTATACAGCGCTGCCATCCTGAGGTGTTCTAAACAAGTGACAAATCATTAACAGCAAGTCTCTGGATCTCCGTGAGTGAGCTCTGTAGCTGCTACTGGAGGGAAACAAGACCAGAGAGGAGCGAGGGAGATCTGAGTAGGCAGAAGCTGCTGCATTAATGACTGGCATTGTCAGCACTGTGTGCTGGAGATGACTGCAGCATCTTCACTTTCACCTTCTTCTCAGGGGTGTTGCTATGGGTACCATCTCAGAGGTGTCATAGAAAAAAAGAGCAGGAGGTAGACTGATGAAGAACATAAGGAAGTAAAGGATATGCAACGGCATAACAATATGAAGACATCCTTCCCATACAATCGAGTGTGTTGCATGCTTCGATAGGGACCCATTAAATATAGAGGATGGCAGACAGGAGAGTTGGTTGAATTGTTAACAAATGACAAATAAAAGGTACTTTGGAACTATTTTATGGCCCAAATTATGCATAAAGATAATCGTAATACTGGACCTTTATCACTCAGGGTACAATCTTTTGTCACTAAATTAATTTAGGAGCCCCTGAGAATTGTATGCATGTGTGGTATACGGGTGTTTTTGTGATGTGGCAAGACTTGGGAAAGCTGTTCATTATTTTAAAGGCTATGTTTTTCTGCACTCTTTTCAAACTCCTGCTCCCTCCCGTGATCAGAGATTCTGTGAAGGTGCCAATTCCCTAGCACTTTGACTTTGAAATTAAACATCATGATAACCTTCCCTCCTGCAATATGTTAATCATCATTAGCCTAATTCTTTCTCTCTGTCATACTTTAACATTTGAATGAAAGTTAGGAAAAAATTACTAGGAGCATTTTAACAAATTGCAGCATTTCAATGATTATGTCTCAGTTGTCAGATTCCTTCCTTCCAGACTTGGAAAAGTGACATTTTCTTAGTCTCCCAAGTTTATTCAACTTATTAAAATAGCATAAACAATGTTGAGGTGGAAAACAGGTTTTGCTACAAACCTTTATTATTGTGTTATAATCATAGAGTCCAACCATGTATATATTTATAGGGGACACTATTAAAAATACTCCAGTGGGAACACAGAGCAACTTCCCCTCTAGCTTGATTAGAAACTGAAAGTTCATATTTTATAGGTCATGTGGCATTCAGCCTTTCCAGACTGGCTTGAGTAGTTTCTGTAAAAAACATAGCTAGAATTTTTTTTTGGTTTGCTTTTGTTTTCTTCCCTTTTCTCTTATTTATTTTTTTACTTTTTCTCTTCGATTTTAAAATAACGGTAGTTGCTGGAAATGTCAACGAACATAACATTCATAATCTGAAACCACTGCCCATTATTTTCACACATATATCATATAACTGTCATTGGAAACCCAATTCTGGGGTGATTTGACCAAACTCTTGGGAGGCTATTGCAGATACTTTTCTATAAAGAATATGTTTTTACTAAAATCATACAAAAAGACCCTTGGCCCTGACCCTACTGCATATTTATTTTTGGTAGGCATCAATTTACTCAGGCAAAGAAACAGGAGAAGTTCTTAGAGAGAGATGAGGTCCTGACTTCCAGGCACTGCTCTTTTTCTGGCTCTAACTTAAGGCGTAGATCATTGTTAGAACTAGAAGCAGAAATTCATGGGAAAATGAAATTGGATTTGACTAAGCAGAGAGAGCTAAAACAGACTAGAAAATATAGAGTAGACCCAGTCTTTATTCATTAATTTGTTCATTAATTCAACATTTATGGAACAGCTCTCATGTACAAGGTACTGTATATGGCACAGGGAAACAAAGAGGAATAAGGCAGAGACGTCTCCCAAGGAGCTTGTAGTCTTTAAATAGCATATTGTATAATATTGTGAGTAGCATGTGTGTATGCTAATGTGCTCTGAACATCTAGCAATGAGTGAAGTAGAAGAATATAATTCACTAAAAAGCTTCCAGAAAGGAATGCTTTAGTTTTCAAAGGCTTTTTAGGTATAATAAACAACTTGAAGTACTAAGCATAAGAGAAGTGCATTGAAGGTAGTATTATAAACTCCTTGCTAAACAGGCGTAAGATGGGAGCCAATGTAAGGAATGCGGTTGGGAGAACCTTAGAATAGACCTCAAAATTTGAGACTTTGTTACCTACATATTATTATATCCAACTTGAAAAGAAAATATCCATCGCTGAAAATCATTAATTATTCCTACGAATTGTGCCATTTTGGCAAGTAAGCGTTAAGAGGTTCTTATAGTCATTCTTGAGTTTGAGCTATAAGATCTGGACATTTTTGGTAACAGTTTCTTAAAATCAATTTTTCTTTTATTACAAGGTTTAAAATAATTTTCGTTCCAACTATGATGTCAAGTTACATCTAGTCCAACAAGAATAGTATTGAGAAGGAATTGTTTGCATTGAAAAACTCATTCATTATTCAATTAACTTAAATTCTGTCATGAAATTTGGCTTTTTCTGTTTGGAATTTCTGTCACTTCTTGAGATTGAAAGTTGTCTGCAGATAGTAGAAACATTTGGGGTAATATACACAATTTATAAAGGTACTAGCTCAGCACTGGTACTTACTGAGCATAATAATGCCACCTGTCATTATTAGTACCAGCAAAAGTAGCAGGTTTTAAATGTTGCAAGATAGCTAGAGGCCATCAAGTCATCCTCCTTAATACTACAAATTTTAGTAAACTTTAGAAAACTATCTGGCTGATTTAAAAGTTTAATTTAACATATTTACAACCTCCACATATATTACAACATGATTATAAATTGCTTTGGGATTTTTTTTTATACTCAAAAAAAGGTCAGCTTTTACTACAATGTAAAATTTAGAGCCGTTATTGAAATATGTCTTCAAGAAAGCTGCTAAGAATTTTTATGCAACCATTAAATACATAAACACTTGTAAAGGACAGTGTATCTCTCAATACATACATATGTATGTATATGTGTGTATGTGTGTATTTATACATATTTATATAAAGCGTGAATGAATATACATTCTCATGTTTATCTGTACATATGTCTGCCCTTGCATCTGGAAGAATATATTTGTGTTTGTAGAGAGTTGGTCCAGTGTTCATATCCAAATGCAAATTTTGACTCTTCGAAGCACATTTTCATATTTGCATCTCTTCCTTTCTCAGTAGTTTTGCCAGTTGGTGGATTTCTTTGCTTATTTCCACTTTTTCTTCCTCTGCAGCATCCCCCATGAAGTGGCGCTGAAAGATCACGTTAGCACAGTTCTATGATGTGAAATACCACAAGTCTGCAATTTTTCGGTCTTAAGACCGTCACTGGGCTGAGAGGATGGAAATCTTTCAGTAATTATACCAGTTTGTATTCGTCTCACATTTGGGACCAAATACAAATCCGATCCACTCTTTCTCTCTGTGAATATTCATAGAAAACAAAGTGCCAATTCTGGGCTAATCGTGTATGGAACCAAACACATTGATGAGTCCTAAGTATATACTGTATGTATGTATACATATGAATATATATATTTATACACACTAATTTTGCTTGTGTCCTCCTCTGTGCAATTTGTTTGTTTAGTATAGGGGTTGCTGTTATAATGTGTTAATAAGCTGCTGAAAGCTTGGCACCTATTACTTGAAATGACAGCTATGTTAGAAGCCTATTAACACTTATAGCAGCAGCTCTGCAGCTACTAGAAATGAATTTCAAAGAAGGTAAATGAACAAAAGCGATTTGTATCTCTAAGGAAAGCCAATATCAGGCACAGACCCATATATACTTTGGAAATATACAGTATATAAAATGAAAAGAAAAAAACACTCTTCCAGTTAAAGAAACAGCGGAAGAGAACATTTGGAGAAAGGAAAACTGCCTACAAGATTCCCAAACAATCTTGAAGACATCAATGTAAAGGACACCGAGCATAACTTCCCCTCTTTGTTTCTATTGTATTTAAATTAGAACCATGTCAAACTTAGTTAAAGGAATAGAACAGTATAGGTAGAGGAAATTCACTTTTCTCTCCATGGGAAAAATTTAAATCATCTGGATTTAGCTCAAATTGTTTCTGAGTCTCTGAACTTAGAAGGACACCATTTGCTATTGTTCTCTGAGGCAGGGCTCTTTATGAGTCAGTTCACCCTGACTTTGAACTGTTTTACTTACTTTTGACTGTCACTGAAATTTTACAAGATGGCTAATAGTCCTGGGTAAACTTTGGCCATGATAATAAAAATGTGGTAAGTTAGGTTGCGAGTAGATCTTCTTTTTCCTTCATGATGGTGTGTGTGTGTGTGTGTGTGTGTGTGTGTGTGTGTGTGTATTGGGAAGGCTATATGCAGTATGCTGATGTTGGAGAGAGGATACTTGCACAATCTCAGGCTAAATTAAGACTAAACTGTATTGTTTTCAAGGCCCTTACTTTTGAAACCAAGTGGAAGGAAAAACATGAAAAGACTTTTACATTTCAATTTATGGACAGAAATTAGAAATCTTAGCTTTCAGAGTTTGTATAAAACTAGCAGCAAAAGTTTATCATAGGCAGTTTCAACCCTAGAGTAATTTACGTTATCCTTCTCTCTTTAATATTAGGACTGCAATATCCTGGACACATAATGGCATACTATGTTTGAATTCATAGCACCATAATATCTATTGTATAATATATTATATATATTACACTATTCATTATCTTTCTGTGTATGGCTCCTATGCCCTCTAAAGAGAAGTCTTGAAAAGTCTTTGGGAGGGAGAGAAAGCAGTGTAGACTTTAAAAGTCTGTATAACTGTAAAACCAAAACCATTCTCTGTGTGTGTGTGCGTGTGTGCACACACGTGTTCAATACACTAATAAGTCTCACAGGACAGTTTGGGACAGGTTATTGTAATGTCAGAGGAAAGAAATGAGAAGAAAGTTAGTTCTTTTGTCACTGAGACTCAATGCAAATGTGCTTTGAATATTGTCTAAATGAAATTTCAGTTTTTCAGATGAAGAGACACTACAATTACCCTTTGAGACGCTAACCAGAAATACTCTCTCAAATTCTATCAATAAAAACTTATGTTTACCAGGCCCTTGTGTACATTAACAGTACAATTACAATTGATGCTCATTATGATGATCCTAAAGGGACTCAAACAAGGTAAATTATTGCTTTTTGAAGCACTAACAGTTTAATTCTGCCCATAATTGCTTGTATAAAATTATTTTTAAAAATAGATTCTAACATCTTAAAAATATGTAACTCATATATGATATGGGCAGTAACTCCACTACTTAGAGTATTTTATTAATCCAATCACTTTCTTCTGTGGCTAGCAGAGAACAGGTCAAACTTAAATGACGCAGCACTTATTGGAATTTTCTCAAGACATAATCAGAAATGCAAATTACCAATTTTTTGTGAGCTGGCCAATATTATAATGTTCTGAAATTATCTATGAAAAGGAATCTAGTCATCAAACAATGACGACAAAGCAAAAACAAAGACTACATAATGTTAACCTTTCCAAGTTGGCAAAAACTAACTTAATTTTATTCTTTTGCTTTTACAAATAATTATTTTATTTTAATCCTTTTACTGAGATATAATACCCATATGAAAAAATTCATGGAGCAAAGATGTATAATTCGATGATTTATCAAGAAGGAAATGTCCAGGTGGCCACCACTGAAGTCATGTATCAATTACAGCATCTTAGAAACTTCTCTCCAATCACTGCCTTCTCCTTCCCTCCCATCCACAGCAACCACCATCCTTTCTTGTTTTTCTTTATAGTTTTACCACCTAAACTTGAAGTGTAGTTTTATCTGCTTTTTAAATTTATATAGATCAATTCATGCAGTATGTATTCTTTGCGTCTGGCTTCTTTATGAGAGTCATCCATGTTGTTTTAGGAACTATATAGTATTTTATTGAATGGATGGATATTTGAGTATTTTCAGTTTGGAACTATTTCAAATAATGCTGCGATAAACAACGTTTTACACATCTCCCAGTGCACAGGTGCATGCACTTTGTTGGGTAGGTACCTATGAGAGGAATTGCTAAGAGAGAGGGCTGTGTACACTCAACTTCAGAAGATAATGTCCACCTTTCTTCCAAAGTGGCTGTACCAATTTATACTTCTATTATGAGTACTAGAGAGTCTTTATTTCTCTATTTCCTCACCATCATTAGTTATTTTTAATCTTTTAAACCAATAATTTCTTGTGGTGTCTCATTGTGGTTTTAATTTCCTTTTCCTTGATTACTAATGAGATTGAATACACTTTCACATATTTATTGGTCTATCTTTTCTAAGTGACTATCTTTTTTTATTGATTTGTCAGAGTTTCAATTTTTCTATTTTATGTAAAGAAACGCTTTGTTAGATATGTGATCTAGATATTCCACTGTGTGGTTTGTCTTTTATCCTCTAATTAGTGTATTGTAATTAACAAGTAATCTATTAAATTTAAACATTTTTTGCCAGATTTGTTAGGTTAATTTTTCTAGATAGTCACCTATTAATCTAAATTTTTAAATTTATTTGCATTACATTGTTAATATCTGTAACATCTATAGAGATGTCATTTTCTATTATTGATATGGGTTATTTATGCCTACTATTCTTTTAATTTTATCAGTTTTATCAGGGTTTATCAATTTTATTGGCCTTTGAAAAATAAATTTAATTTTGTTGATGTTCTCTGTTGTATATTTGTTTAACTCACAATTTCTCCTCTTTTCTTTATGTACTTCCGTCTATTCTTTTTGGGTTAAATTTTTGTTCCTTTTCTAACTTTAAAAGATGGATGCTTACTTCATTGAATTTTGTGTTTTCTTCTTTTCTAATATATGCATTTAAAGCTATAACTTCTGTTAACAAATAGCTTTCCCCAAATTCCGTAAGTTTTGATAGGTCATAGTTTCATTATCATTTAGTTCAAAATATTTTCTAATTTCTATTTTTACCTTACTTTGATCCATGAGTTATTTATAAGTATATTGCTTAATTTTCAAACATAGAGGGATTTTCTAGGAGTTTTTTTGGTTTTTTTTTACTGCTTTCTAGCTTTGAAATCAGTGCACATATTCTATGATTTCATTCTTTTGTAATTTGTTGAAATTGCTTTATGGCCCAAGATATAGTAAGTCTGGGGAAAGTTTCATATATGCTTACAAAGAATGTATATTCTGAAATGGTGGCCATGATGTTTTATATATTCAATTTTTTTATCCTATTGTTAAATATTTCTATATGATTTCTAATTTTTTCTGTGGTTTTTATCATTTACTAAGAAAAATCTTTCATTGTCATTACTCATTTTTTTATTTCTTCAGTTCTGTCATTTTTACTTTATATGTCTGAGGCTATGTTAAGTGCATATATATTTAGAATTGTTACATCTTTCTGGTAAATTATACCTCTTGTCATTATAATGTCCCTCTTTTCCTCTAGTACTGCTTTTTGCCTTAAAATCTACTATGTATAATATTAATATGACTATACTAGCCTTCATTGTTTGTCCTTTTATTTTTAACAGTTCTGTGCCTTTAGATTTTAGAGCTATATATCTTAAAAATAGTATCTACTTGGGTTTCATTATTTTTAATCACCTGACAATCTGTGTCTTTAACTGAAGAATTTGATCCATTCATATTTATTTGTATTTCTGGATATATTTGGCTTAAATCTATCTTTTTAAATAGTTTCTATTTGTGCCTTTGGCTCCATGTTCCTTTTTTTTCTCCTTGCTGTTTTCTTTGAGAGTAATTAATTTTCATAATTTTACTTTGATTCTGTTAGCATGGAATTTATAAATTTGTTTACTGTCCTTTTGATGATTATACTAGAGATCACAGCATGCATCCTTGACTTACAAATGTCCTGTATTAATTGGTACTCATATCCTCTTCCTGAATAATTGTTTCATTTATTCTCTCCTTTTTTAGAATATATGTATCTCTCTCAACAAAATTTAGTTATTATTCTTATGCTATTTTTCTTGTTAGTGCTGTTGAATAGATCTGACTCCAGCAACCCTATGTGCAGCAGAGCGGAACCCTGCCCAGTCTTTTTGCATCATCCTCTCACCTTCTGGTACTATATCAGGCAATGCTCTGCTGCTATTCATAGAGTTTTCATGGTCTGTTTTTTTTTTTTTTTGGAAGTAGGTGGCCAGGTCCTTCTTTCAAGTCTGTCTTATTCTTGAAGCTCCACTGAAACCTGTCCATCATGGGTGACTCTGCTTGGCATTTGAAATACTGATTATTACAGCTTTCAACATCACAGCAATAGCAGCCACCACGGTATGACAACTGACAGATAGGTGGTGTGGTTCCCTGACCAGAAAACAAACCTGTGGTGCTGAGAGTGTGGAATCAAACACTAGACCACCAGGGCTGGCTCATTTCTTTTAATTCAGTCAGTATTTATTAATATTTATGTTTGGTTTAATCTTTCTTTAGTTTTCAGCCTTTCATTTGAGATTATTTTCTATCATGTGAAATAAATCCTATAGCATTTCTTTATTGTAGATCTCTTGGTAACAGATTTTCTTTGGTTGTCTGAACTATCTTTATTTAGATCTTATTCTAGGAGAATAATTTTTATTCTAGAAGAATAGTTCTAGAAAACTAGGACTCTAGTTTTGACAGTAACTGTTTTCCTATACCTTTAAGATATTATTGCAGTATACTCTGGCTTCCATTATTTCTGTTGAGAAATTGGCTATAATCTACATCTTTTCAGTGGTTTTGCTATTATATCTCTTGGGATAACTTTCTTTGTATTCATTTTGTGTGGGGCTCATAGGGCTTCTTGAACTATGGCTTGATGCCTTTTATCAGCTTTAGACTGTTCTTAGCCATTATGTCTTTAAATGTTGTTCCTGCTTCGTTCTCTTTTTCAGACTTTTAACTAGGTGTTTTAAACTCTATGTCTTTTAACTGTATCATCTATACCTAAAGAGATCTGCAAGATCTATAAAGAGCCCTTGTGAATCTGTTTCTATTTTGTTTTTACTATTTTTTTAAATTCTTATTTTTCGTCTCTGCATGTCCCTGGTTAGTTTTTTTTATTGTATGCTGAATGTTATATGTGAAAAATTGTTTACAGAAATAATATAAAGCCAAGGATGATGTCTTCTCCTAGATAAGCTTTTATTTGCTTCTTCCAGAAGGCTGGAGAATATTCTGGAGGAATTTGCATTCAAGGAAGTTAATCCAGTGTTTGGCCTTGAGATTCTTTAACGCTGACCTGCAGTCATTCTAAGGTCTTATCTAATTCTAATTTACTCTTGCTCTTAGAGTACAGCTCTTCCAGATCCTAAGTCAAAGCAGGGGGAGTTCATGGAGCTTCTTGGAGGTCTCTGGCCTCTGATACTGGTCCCCTATGCTTGGGAGGCTTTCCTTTCTTGAATTAACAGATGCCTTCCAGGGAAAAGCAGCCCTCAAAATGCACTCATTTCCCTGGGTCTCTGTTCTTTGCTAGATTCAGGCTTGTTAGTTCTTTGCTACTTTATTAGCTCTCCTATGCCTTTAAACATACATTTTCTGCTGTGTGTTTTGCTCAGCTTTCTGGACTTCCTTAGGAAGAGATTTAGTCCGAATTACCTAGCCTGCTATTATTGAAAATGAAAGTATTCTCCTTATATTTGTCCTAAATCTTTCTCAGTCTAATATGAGTTTGAGTAGTTTATTGGTTAGAGCTTAGATTGGCTTTTCATTTGGAATTTTTTTTTTTTTTGAGGAAGATTAGCCGTCAGCTAACATTTGCTGCCAATCTTCCTCTTTTTGCTGAGGAAGACTGGCCCTGAGCTAACATCCGTGTCCATCTTCCTCTACTTTATATGTGGGACACCTGCCACAGCGTAGCTTGACAAGCAGTGTGTCTGTCCGCATCTGAGATCCAAACCGGCAAACCTGGGTCGCCAAAGCAGAATGTGCGAACTTAACTGCTGCGCCACTAGGCCGGCCCCTGGAAAATTATTGATTATTTAAGTAAGCTGAAGCATATAAATCAATATCTTATATCTTGCTGATCTATGTTTTACCATGATGCATATCTCAGATTGGGTTCCACAGAAGCAGATACTCTAGTGAGGACTCTCGTGAATATGATTTATTAGGAAGTTTTCCTGGGAAGAACTGGTAGGGACTTCGAAGAAAATGATACAACATCCAAGAATGGTAGCCTTGGCTTTATCACACAGAGATGTTCTGAAAACCGTGTTAGTCACACCTTAAAGGAATTCCAATCAGGAGCAAAAGAAGCTAGAGTGTTTAGACCCCAGTACGTCTCAGTCATTTTTAAGGGCTGTTCCCAAGGTAACATACATCCCAATACTCCTTGCTCTCCATCTCCAGATGCAGAGGCTGAATGTTTGCAATGAAAGCACAGTGGGAGCTGATATTCATGAAACTGGTAAAGGAGTCCAAGAGGGTATGGACAGAGCAATGACAGGGGCTGCTACAACCTATAAGGCCCTGTCTTAACGGAGGTCCATGGATGCAATTTGAGGGGTTCACAAACTTCAATGAGGAGAAAATATATTAACAATATCTGCAAAGTGTGTGTCCCTAGGTAGCACAGGACCTAGCGTGTAGTAAGTAAATTACTCGATATATTTCATTTTTGAAAAATGTGTGAAAAAAAGAATACTGAAATTAGGTTAAAATTAGTCTGTGAACCAGTCACATTTCTAAAGTGGACATTCTAATATTTGACTAGAAAATGAGCATGTTGCTATGATCTCTGATCATCTAGTACAATATTAAGAGTATGATAATGACCTATTTCACTAGTCAAAGATATGACGAGGATTAATTCCAGAAGATAGCATGTGTTCAGAGATTTGTGTAATGTTATTTAAAGTCATCATTACTAGTGTGAAGTATATCCCTTATAATAATTATATGTAAAAAGTTCCTGCATTATTCTCCTACAGTTTCATTCTGGGGTTCCTATAGAAGAATGGATTAGAGGATGGATGACAGTGACCTTAAGCACCTATTGTCTAAAATTCCTCAGATTTTATAGCAAACTCCATGGCTCCAAATATTTGAGTAGAGAAGGAAAGTAGACTCATTTGAAAAATTTGCTTTAACCTATCATCAAACATTTTTAGGAAATTTTTATGTTGCAGTTTGAAAGACAAAAAAATTCAGCTAATTAACAATTGACATTTTTCTAAAATTCATACCTATACAAGGAAAGGATGTCATCCATAGCAGTTTAGCACAAGGATGTTGTCCAGAACCAGAGTTTAAAAAGAGTCTGAAGTTCTCTTATCTCTGATGAGCCAAACATCAACCTCAAAGTCAGAGATAATGAATCCTTTTGAGGCTTATTCCAACGTTGCTTGTGGAAAATAGTTTTGTATCAGGAAAGCGCTCTTGGATCCCACCTAGGGAAATTTCTATCTTGAAGAGCCCAAGCATGATTCCAGGCCAGTCAGGTAGTTGTGATGGTTTGGCACTGTGAGACAGCTGTGCAATGAGGCTATGAAATGTATTTGATTTATTTTATTTCCTTCCTGATATAAAATATTCCTGCTCCTCCTATGAAAAGTCAGCTTATTCTTTAAAGTGGTTACTTCTAGCTTGATGATCTTTCAAATACTGTGGAAAGATTCTCAGAACACTTGGAAAGTTCTGTAAAGATTCATCTCTACTGATCGTCCTGTCATCTCAAGGTCATGTTTACTTGGGGTTAATGTGTCCCTTCTTAGATGACTGTTCAATCATTTCCTGAATTTACTAACTAGATTTCAATTACATTCCTAGCAGACTCTCATTTCTTCCTGGGCTTTGTGTATTCTTTGGGCCAGGAGCTCCCTTGTATATCAAAGGCAGCTCCTTGTAGAGAAGGGAGGCATGAAGGGGCAGAGGAGCCTGGAACCTGACCCCGTGTTACTGTCTCTGCTTGAGAAAGCAGAGAAGTTAAAAACGCTCACTAAATAATTCCCTTTAAATCAGAAGAAAAATGATTTTTTACAGTTAACAGTTAGATGCATGGTGATTAATGTTTTCAACCTTGAGGGCAAACTCTGCCTGTTTAGTATGAATTTTTTATGTCTGTGTTTCAAGTGAAAAATATCCTGGGGTCCTTTTGAATTTCAAACAATTAGTCCAAATTCAAAATGTGTTAGGTTAATTGTATATTTTTAATCTAATTTTAATATTCTTTGACTCTGAAATTGATAAGCTAGCATTTATTTGCTCTTGAAACCTTTCAAAGTTTATAACAATCTTTATCCCTTTTAAATGGTATTAATGCCTAATGATAAAAGCCTGGCCTAAGGAAGAGATAATTTTTAAGAACTATATGAACCCGTGGGGCCAGGGTGTAAACCATCTATCTAGTCTACTCTCTTCCCATGAGTATGTATTATATGTTATGGAATTTAGTATGGGGCTTCTTCCTTTGGGGGACAGTTGACTCAGATATAAGTGATCGACTAGGCAGATGTGAATGGATTTCACAGAAAGACAAAGGAACCAATCTGTATGGTCTTTGTATGAGGGAATAAGAGATAACTGCCTATTTTTCCTAATAGGAGCATAGGAGACAGATTTGAGTTAGGATCTCTGTTCATTTGTGTTACCCTGGGCATACATTTCCTCAACAGTTAAATCTAGAAAATAAAACCTACTCTAATGTGTATATATTTTAAAAAATCTGGAAAAGTATACGGCAAAAGATTAACAGTAGTTATCTTAGGGAAGTGATTTTGTCTTTTACCTTAGATAGATTTTTATATTTTAAAACAAGAAAAAATCTATAACAATCTTGTAAGACTATTTTAAGGTTTTGTTGTTTTCAAAAGAAGTTTTTTATCAATAGAGCTCCTTTTTGAAAAGGAATCTTACATGAAACTTCAGTACATAAATATGTGTAAATGGAGTTGCTCTGCTGAAGTAGAGAAGAGAATGCCATGCTCTGGACCCTGGGCCTTGTCTTCTGTCTTTGGGTGGCCCGTTAGGCATCTCCACGGAGCCATGGGCTCCAGGGAATAGTGTCTGAAATCCACTTTGATATGGGTTAATGGAGAGCACAAAAGTAAAGGACTTTGAACAATACCAGCCATGTGGCATTTACTCAAGTAATGCTAGCTATTAATATTGCTATTGTCACCAATTGTTTTTAGCCTTCACTCTGGAAGAAAGTAGAATAGTTTACGAGATGGTACATGAAACAATATGTCCCTTCCTAGGAGAGAATTTATCAATTCACAGTCTCTCTCATGGAAGTTCTTAATTGGTGAGTTTGTGTTGCTAGTCTAGACTTTCTGTGTTGAGCTTGAACTGGCTGGTCAGCCAGTGTTGTTGGCTCAGGATTACATAGTTTCACTTTTTCTGGTCCAAGCCATGCAGATAAAGCAGTATGCAGTGGCTGTAGTGTAGCCAGCCCAGCTTGTGTCAAGCCTGCTCACTTGTCTTTTCACTGGGGCTACCTGAATGCACTAATTGAAAGCTCAGCATTGCCCAGTCTCTCAGTATCAAACTTGACCTTTGGCAGGAGGAATGAAAAAGGTCAGGCTCACCATCTGAGGATTCAGCATTGATATTCTGATTCCTTGTCTGTCTTTAGATTTTCCCCCTCAGTTCTGAAAACCAGGCTCTCGTTTCGTGTGTTGGAGCTAACTTGTACTGGCTCATGAGAGGCACTTGTTATTTTTTTCTAGGAATTTTGTAAGCAAATGGCGTGTTACTTAAGTAGCTCGAAATCAGCCTATTGGGAGTATTTATTTTATGCAAATTGGCAAACTCTGTCTCAGGTCTTTCCTCTGGAGAACCAGCTAAACATCTACCAACATATCAGTGGTTTAGGAACTAGCCACCAATCATGCTCTGGTTCTCATGACTGAGTCTCCATTGTTCCCTAGACCCAAGTTCCTGCCTTGGCATCATAAGAAGGTTTGGATCCTTCATTCTTGTCAGACTCCCCTCCAATGGCAGGAGTTTGATCTTATATCCCAGCTCTAAGCTGAGACCCTGCTCCCCGTTACCTGCTCATAGATCTTGCCCAACGCCTGTCTAGCTAAGATTATGAATATATCACCATGACCTAGATTTTCTTCTCTCACTGATTATGGGTCTTGAACCCCCATCCTGCATGCCCTATTATGCAATGTTCCGTCTCTTAGTGCTTGTCCTAATGCCCATTTATTGACTTCTCCTTTAACTGATCTGTTTTATTTCATAGTCTGGAATTCTTTACAGTCTATGGTTCTGGGTCTGCTTTGCCCTTCTCTCAATCACTTTTATTTTGTCTTAATTGATGGAAATAACTCAATATGCTTTCTGTATAAGAAAGAAAAAAAAGTTTTGAATGTACTCCTCCTAGGAATCTTTTTCCATATTATTAGGCTCTAAATTATTTAAATGTAATTTGTTAGTGGTTTTAAATTTAAAATCTAATTTAGCATTTTAATAAATAACAACATTTAATATCCATAATGAGGGTTCACCATATATAAAGTATTTAATTTCTTAACACAGCACCTATATTTTCTCATAAAATAACTAACATTAATTGTTGCTCTCCATATCCCAGACACTATTCTGAGCGCTTTGCATGTATTAATTCACTTAATCCTACAGAATTCCTGTGAGACGCACTGTTATCATCTTCATTTTACAAATGAGAATGTTGAGATAAAGAGAGATCTTATTGCTAATAAATGGCAAGGTGATGGTTTGAACTGGAATGTTTGTCTCCAGAGCCACGTTCTTAACCATTCTACTATCCCACCTCTTCCTAAAATGAAGCACAGAGCAGTTACTTATGAGAAACTCCATATTCCCTTATTGTTAATGTTGGCAGCTCACATCATATACAGGAGAAATGAGGAAGGTGTGCCCAATGAGATCTTCAGGCTGAAAAGTCCTTCTCAGATTCAAGGAGAGTTGGAGAAATGACTCGACAGAGGGACCATTGAACGACATAGAACCACAAGGTAAGAAATAAACATACTACCTCACTCTCTGTGCCTTCTTTTTCATTTTTTCTCCAGTTATAAAAATATTCAATGAGGCTGGCTATAGCAGATGCAGAAAATTGGAAAATTAGATGCAAAACATCTAACAAAATTCAACTCCTTTTTGTTATTTGGAGAAGTATTAAATGCATGTAAACAAACATGTTAATAACTATTTTTATTTTATTTGAGGGTAGAATTAAATATATAATTTAGAAATCTGTGTTTTATTGTAATGTTTATGCTAACTGGTAAAACTGAGGTTCTGGAGTAAGATTAGAAAAATACCAAAAAAAATTTCTGTAATGATATTTTGCCATTTACTTTCAGAAAAATAAGACATATCTAGGTAGGTCATGACATTTGGAATATTGAGTAGGAAGTGATGAAATTAAATTGTAGCAAGACAAGGATGAAGAGGCAATAGTTGTTAATCCCGGTGTATTTTCTGGGAAGTTCACAGGGGAAAAGAAAATCTAGCAGATTGAAAGGCCTCAGGAATCATGTGTGTTAAAAAAAAATTTCTCCAGGTGATTCTTATGAACCTTATAGTTTAAGAACTGCTTTATAGCAGGTCAGGCTAGCAGTCTAGCAAAGAACTGGGTGATTCACTAAATAATCCTAATTTCAATCCTTAGTCTCACTTTCTAGGTGGAACCTGGAAAAGCAGAAAAGGGCAGAAAGTAAAGGAACATTTGTAAATGTTGGTCCATATGGAGGTTGTATCCTCCTTGGGGCTCTCATCTCAGGTGCTCATCAATGGAATTTGTGGATAAAAAAATGTGAAGACCAAGGAAACATGTTAGACAGGAAACTGGAATCCTTAAAATGTGATTTCCACTTTGTACTCTAAGCAGGAGACAGACCCAGCAGTGAGCTTGTGCTTGGTCCATCATGCATGCCACCCCTGTCAACCCATTTTCTTAGATCTTATTGCCAGATGAATAGTGGAAGGGAGTCTATTGTTTCTTTTCCTGTGTATTATCAGTGGACGAAGTGGTGGGGCCTCTTAGGACTTAGATCTGCTCTGTCTAGCCCAACAAATACTATTATCATCAATTTCCAGATGCAGAAACTGAGACCCAGGAAATGTAAATGAAGTGAACATATAGCTAATAAATGCTGGATTTGAACTACAGACCAGGCACGTGGTTCCTAGTGTTTGAATAGTCCTTTCAGGCCATGTTTGCCATATTTTTATGAGTGGAAAATATATGTCTATGATACTCATACTTAATTAATTTCTGTTGAATTGGATGAGAATGGGGGAAAGACCCTGGCAAGCATGTGTGGCAGATGCAAATCTTTTGTGCTTTTCCTTTTCTGCCCTCACTTGGCACTTCCTCTCTCTTTATTGTTCTCCGACCTGGTGCCTGGGACCACCACCTATCTCCTAGATGCTCAAGGTCTTCTGCTTTGGTATTATAGCTGCTCCACTCAGCACCCACCACGCCCTATCCCCATCTGTGCTTTGATTTCTTCTCTCCTTCACATGGTAATGTAATAATGTAATAATGGCCCCGTGGCCGAATGGTTAAGTTCACGCACTTTGCTGTGGCGGCCCAGGGTTTCGCTGGTTCAGATCCTGGGCACGGACATGGCACCACTAGTCAGGCCACATTGAGTCGGCGTCCCACATGCCACAACTACAAGATATACAGCTATATACCAGGGGGAATTTGAGGAGATACAGCATTAAAAAAAATAAATAAATAATGTACTTCACCTCTGTCCTGGACACTCAAGACATGAAATCCTGCTGTGTGATGGTCAGATGAACCGACCCTTTTTGCTCTCTCTCTATAAGTTATCAAGCAATATCTGATTCAAGTTAAGTTAAGCATTTCCCTCAGGAAGTACTCCTGGGCCTGGAGAAGTACCTGATAAGAGTTCAACTTTCAGTCAGGAATGCTTCAGTGTGTTTAAACCCAATAGGCAGAGGCTTACTCCATCTATACGTAAGGCCAGCCCTGAACATTGGCATTTGTTTCAGTACCCTCCAGGGATGCTCAAATCCTCAGTGCTGCATACACACACATTCAAACCAAATATATACACTGACATTTCCCCCCCTATTCCCTAGATGCTTATAATATTTAAGGCCGAGCTGACATTGGGGACCCCCGCCCCCGAGAATGGGGCTGCTCCTCTGGGAGTTTGCCTAATGGAGCAACTGGCATTTCCTAGTCCCCCAGAGTAGCGCTGAATGTGCTGACTTTGCAAAGTCTCCAGGGGTTTCAGTTAGCTTGGAGCCCATTAGAGCAGTCTGTTCAGACCAGATCCTGGCCACCTAAGAAATCAAGTATATGGAAGACTGGACTCTTCTCTCCCATCTCCCGCATGCAAATTGCTACCGACTTTGCAAGGGAGCATTAAACAATGAAGAAAAACGCTACCGCTAATATTTTAGCATTAACAAAATATTTTCATGCGCCTGCCCTCCTTTGATCCTCACAAGTCTTAGTTTTCTACTTTTTTTAGATCTGGGGTTATGGTGGGACTTTTCCAAGGCTACCCAGCTTCAGGCATAATAGAATAATTTCTTAAGATATTAATTTGTGTTTTGTTCTCACTTTTCCAACCCTATTTTGAGATGCTAATCTGGCCTTTTTGTTCTTGAGCCCCTTGTGATGGAGTCAAAATCAAAGTGACCCAAGGACTGGTTCCTTTTCTGCTTTGTTTTCTAACCAGAGCTCTTTGAGGAGGTTACACCAGGGAAATGGAGAGAAGTGAGAGCCCTGGAGGGGAGGAGAGTGGTTGCTGCAGGGAGTATGAAAGGGAAGGAAGATTTCCCTGAAAGGAAGAGCAGCAGTGGGTTTGGGATATCTTAGAATTAGTGCTTCCACTTCTTCGGAGTCTTGGGGTGGAAGCAGGACTTCAGGAGGAAATGACTGCGTAATTCGTCTAAGGAGCCTAGACCTTAGGAACCAAGATTCTCAGGCTCCCCAAAAATATCCCATTCAACAAGGTAGGCACGCACCTGCCTCTCAGGGACCACAGGGGCTCAGACAAAGGCCGTGTCAGGGCTGACCAGAGACCAGAGAGGCCACCAGAAGTGTCTGCCTTACATAAAATTCCAGAACATTGGTGTCATCTTGGACTAGGGAGAGAGACACTATAGTGACCATGACTAGATTAGGTGGGACAGGATTACTGATGGATTTAATTTGTTTTAAAGACCTGAGTTTCTTGGGTAAAATTTAAGCCTATCAAATTGGGGAGTTCAGCTCTGCAAATTTGGTTGTCTTTCCACAGCACGCACTTGTCACAAAATTTATGTTTAGATGGATCTCAATGGGGAAGATCCATTGTTATGTATACTTGTGGCAACGGAGAAATCCAGCCCCTGTCTCTGTTTGAATTTTTCAGTATTTAATTCCATGGCCACGAAGCACATTGTGTTTCTGGGTATCTAGATCAGTCAGCCAGTATCAAAGGTCTAGGATGCCCACATGGGCACAGCTCCAAGGCCCATACGGACCTCACGAAACATGAAGCTGATAGCTTTCTGTGGTGGGAATAATGACTTGTAAAACACACTAGAGAAGACTGCAGAGATTGTTTAAAAATCAAATTGCTTGTTAGATTTTCCAACTCCTTGAACATCTAATATTTTCTAGAGAGAACCATCTACATATAGCCTCTGCCTTCTGATGGTGAAACAATAATTTTATTGTTACGTTGCTTCAGAGCAGAAAAATTTTCGTGATTCTGTGTTTTAGTAAAAATCTTATCCCCAACTTAAATTAAGCTGAAGCTAAGAACTAACCTACACATTTACACATGGTATTTGGTCATTACACTAAAAAACAAAACAAAAACAAAAAGGTCAGGCAGTTAAACAGAAAAATCCCTCTCACTAACGTTTCATCTCCTTTTCTTCCTTCTTGTCTTCTCTCTTCAAAATACAGACCTCAGAGAAACACTGCAGAACCACAAATTACTGTGGGGTGCACTCCTACTTAATAATGACATCCCGTAAGTTAGCAAAAATCTGCCAACATCTGCAAGCTCCTCTACAGAGTTGTGAGCCAAAGTTAAAAATCATGTGTGACAGTGCTGTGGAAAATACAATTGATTCCAGTCTGATTGTGTCAGTTCCAAACAGAGACAATATTGATGATGCTGAACAGTAATCTTATTGGGCTTGGACCCAACTGAACATTGGTCTTTGTCAACTCATTATTCCTCTATCAGAGGGATCTCTGCAGATTGATCTTGCCAGCACCTCTTGATGTGTCTCACAAATCACTGTTCTCCTGTTGGCAGGCAGATTTGAGTATTGCACAGTAATTGCTGGGCTTTCTTCCCTCTCTCCCTGCCTCACTCCCTGTCAGGAGACAGTGACTACATATTGCAAGTCATTGTCATGTGAAAGACCAAAAAGGTCCTAACAAGATAGAGTACGTAGGTGTGCAATGCCTAGTGATGCTGAGAGCTTTGGCCATACCAGTGATGCTTTGGGACTGGCAAAATAAAGTACTAAATCCTCTCTTTTCTCTTTAGACAGTTAATTAGAGAGATTCCTGAACTTTACAGAAGTCTGCAGCATTTCCTGTAGGAAAGTTCAGCTCTGCAGTCAAAGGGTCTAGTTTGGATGATTAACGTTGTCTCTGCATTTTTAGCAAGTTTGAAAAGTGTATTGTTTCATAAGTTGTGGTGGGTGGGAGGAACAAGGCAAGGGGTGTAACATTTTGGGCTAATGACATTGCCTTCTGTGATGTGATCTGCTCTTCCTCAGGGCTAACTTGACATCCTCCCAGACACAAAAGCCTTCAGAAGTAAAACTTACTAATTTAATTCATTAATAAGATACCAAAATATAAATGGATTTCTGGTGTTCACAGGTGGACTGGTCAAGATGAAGTCAGGCCTTTGTAATGGTACCACAGTTCGTTTTCTTCCTGAATCAGAACATCCGACAGGCAGTGCGTATCCATGTATTTGGTGGATTATCCAGCTAATTTGAGGGGAGAAGCACCAAAGTCTATCCAGGATCATGTAGTTTCAGAATATTCATTTGACATCATGTATGTCCTCAATCATAAGGATTTTTCTGGTATTCTGGGAATTCACATCACTTTGAGTCAGTGATAGGAATTTAAGTTCCAAACTTCTAAGCAATCTTTGAAGAAAGGGGCCATAACTCTATTTTCTGTAGTTTAAACAGCAGGAGCTGCTTGTGTGGTGTTTACACAAATAGGAGAGGATACTGAGGCTGCTAGCTGAGACTGCTTCTTTTCTCCTGACTCCTTTTGGCTTTTACACTCTCTCTACTAAGACCTGTTTCTTATGAAGAGTTAAAACAAGCTGACATAAGTGATTGTCAGTAAAAAGAGATCTTCTAGCAGAATCCCAGATATTGTGACTTCTTTCTTGCTGTACATCATTTCTGAAGTTGGTAGTGTTTTTTAGGGGGTGGGAGCCATGCCTGTACAACAAACTCCATCATGAAAACATTTGGTGATGCATTGATGTTGGTTGGAGAAGCTGAAAAGTGTGCACCACTTTAGTCTACTCCTGACACAGAATTGTTTCCTGCTCCCTACTCTATGCCAAAACATATAGCCCACTGAGAGTTCATGTGATGAATCAGCCTAAATAAAACTCGATTTTGCACCATTGATTTGACTCTATTTACTTTTCGTACCTCTCCTGGCTTGGAGAAGGTAATTGAGTATGGCGTTTGAAGTCCTCGGGCTGGCTCGAGTGCCAGGCTGCATGGGGTCGGGGAGAAAAATAAACAAAAGGTAGTTAATGGTGTCTGCGTATCAAGCTTAATTATTGCAGCAGAATGTGAAAGCAAGATTTACACCAGAGGATTGACAGTGCAGGAAATGGAGAGTTGACTGTTGAGAATCCATCTGACACCATAATCAGAGGGTCACCAGAGGTGAGAATGAGGGTAAAATCACACTGTTACCTCCCCCTGCTTCATCAACACTTTTATATGGGTGCCTTCAGCACAACTTGGTCACCATGGTCAGCCTTGAAGATACTCTGAGTAACAAGCAGGAGGAAGAGGGGAGCATCTCAAAGGTTCCTCTTTATCTTGGTTTTTGATGAGAATATTGGGGTTCTTGAGCTGATGAGATATGTAAAGGGGCCACCTAATTGAGAAATTGTGCCTTATTTTTTCCTATTGACTCACTGCAAAAGAACAAAATACCTTTTTCTCTCCCACTTTAAAAACTGGCAAACTTCATTACATCAAAAAGTTTGATCACACATGAAAAGATGCTCAATGTCACTAATCATTGGGGAAATGCAAATTAAAACCGCTATCAAAGTGGCTATTATCAAAAAGACAAGAGATAGCAAGTGTTGGCAAGGATGTGGAGAAAAGGGAGCCATTGTGCCCTGTTGGTGGGAATGTAAATTAGTTCAGCAACTATGGAAAACAGTTTGGAGGTTCCTCAAAAAATTAAAAATAGGACTACCATATGATAAACCAATTTCACTTCTGGCTTGTTTACCTGAAGAAAACAAAACCACTAATTCGAAAAGATATATGCACCCTCACATTCATTGCAGCATTATTCACAACAGCCAAGATATGGAACCAACCTATGTGTCCATTGATAAATGAATGCATAAAGAAAATGTGTTATATATATATATACAGTAGAATATTACTCAACCATAAAAAAGAATGAAACTTTGCCATTTGCAACAACATGGATGGACCTAGAGGGTATTATGCTAAGTGAAATAAGTCAGACAGAGAAAGGCAAATACCATATAATTTCACTTATATGTGGAATCTAAAAAACAAAACAAATGAACAAACAAAACAAAAAAGAAACAAACTCCTTGATAGATACAGAGTACAAACTGATGGTTGCTGGGGGGAGGGACGTAGAGGGATGGGTGAAATATGTGAAGAGGCTTAAGAGGGACAAACTTCTAGTTATAAAATAAATAAGTCATGGGGAGGTAATATACAGCATAGAGAATATAGTCAATAATATTGTAATAACTTTGTATGGTGACATAGTGACTAGACCTATTGTGATGATCATTTTGTATAGGTATATGAATGTTGAATCACTGTGTTGTCACTGGAAACTAACAGAATTCTGTATGTCAACTATACTTCAATTCAAAAAAAGAGAGAAAGTATAATCACTGTAAGCAGCCATCACTCTAATTACTGGAATATACTAGGTGGTTTCAATGCTCAAGAAATCATCCTGTATCATCACTACAAGAAAATCAGAAAGCCAATGGAGGTTTAACCAAATAACAACAAAAAGCCCATACCTAAAATACCATTTTCTCTTTGCTATTTTGTCATTTTATTTACTTATTTGAGGGGCTGAATTTTATTGTTTATGGTAATTTCTCACACCTTCTTTGGGACTTCTGCCTTCAGTGGATAATAGATATTCATTTAGAATTACCGAAAATGAGAAAATCCGGGCTCAGAGGGAAGTGGGGCGGAGTCTTAGCGAGATTCTCTTAGGCGCAGCTGAGGCTGTCGAATGACTTAGCAGTTGTGGCCTTTGAAGTTTTAAGAAGACTTCTAATGTTTAAAATTTAATGCTGGCTTTCGTCTGATTCCAAGATGGTCATTTTAAATGGGAAACTAAAGGACAGCGCAAGGATTTTATAGTTCTCAAAATAGCCAACTCAGAAAGCCCTGTTAAATATGTTTCTTGAACCCACCTAAATGAGTGAATTCCTTACTCCCCTCCTTCTAGATAGGAGGTATCCTAGTAACAGTTCAGCCTGAGTACCCAAAAGGTGCCATAAAATTCTTGCTTTGAGGTCTCCACTTCTTACATCAGGAATCGAGGCTACATGAGTGTGCTACTTGTGCAGTCAGACAGGGCCCCATGCTTGCTTAATGCTCTGCTGCTGCCATCCTGAGATTCTGAATAATTTTTGAAGAAAGAGCCCCACATTTTCCTTTGGCCCTGGGCCTGACACATTATGTAGTCAGTCCAATCAGGAACCTCTGATTTGCTGTCCCACTAAGCTGTTTTCTTCCTCCTTCCATCCCTTATGAGCAAAAGGATGGTAGAGATCTGTAGGCAGAGAAAGATATAGGGAGCTCTTTGGTCTTTAAGCGTGTCTCATGTCTAGCTGTCATTTCCAACACCCGGAAAGACCCAACCTCATATTCCAGGTCATACATAGAGCCATCACATTACTCATCAAAGTCCCTTCCTAATGCTCTTGGTAATAATCTTCCAATGGGGCCAGTCAACTTTTTTATCCTTTCATGTAACAACAATTACATTTCACTGTAAATTTATACTTAGACTTCCCATTAACATTAAACATGACTTACAAAAAATATAGTGCCCCTTCTCCCTCAAAAATTTCAAAACAAAATAAATCTGAGGCCTCACAATAATATTTCCTAGATACAGATGGGAAGAACATTGCCAGAGCAAAGAACCACCCTCCACCAAAAATGCTAGTTCTGATTTCTTAATCTTCTCTACCATTGTACCATTTGCAGATATTTAATGAAAATTATTTTATCTTGGATAATATTTGGTAATATGACTATCAAAACTTAATTCCTTAAGGAGCATATCCAGGATGTTTTTGATAGCATTGTCAATCTGTAAGATGGGGCTTCAATCCTGGCTTTGTTCAAGCGAATTGTCCCTTGGAATTCTCTCCCAGCATTTCTATCCGTGACGGTGTGCAGCAGCTCACTGCGGAGGCTCCCGACAATTACTGTTCCCGCTTTGCAAATATTTGCATGATTAATTTTTCCTGATGTGTGTATTTCCAACCATGAGCACAAACAGCTTTTCATTTCAAACAAGTGAGGAGGCACCCTGAGGGGCAAGATCATACATTTTTATGAAGTTGCTGCTGTGGAAACTTATAATTTTTGCAGAAAATTTCACTTTTTTTTCTGGGGCAAAATGAAAATTTAATACCTGTGAAAACTACTTTTCATTTTAATAAAATAAAGTGACAGCAAGAATAAAACATATTTAGATTCTTATAATTTTCGGGGGAGGTGGTGGTACTCTGTTCTCTTTGCATTTACATAGCCCTTTGCTCTACAGTAGTGGGTGCTTAGAATTTTGAGACTTGTATGTGCTTATGTTCCTACAAGCGAGAACCCTTGGGCAGCTTCACAAGTTATGAACATAATAAAGCAAGGAAATGAAACCTAGGTTATTAAACATTTCGAGAAACATTCCCTCATGTGAGGGATCAATGCCAGAAATTTCTGTGATAATGGGACAATCATCAAGACATAGAAAGCATTTGCTTTTTCACTAATGGAGAAAAAGAGAACTTGCCTCTTGCAAAGTTCTAGTAAAATAAATGTGTCATTTATTATGAGTTTATATTTTGAGTTGCCAAGAGAATTTAAGAGTCTCTGACCTTTTAATTCAAGAGTCTTTGGCCATTTTATTCATTTTAGGAGTTTGAACATGGGTGACTAGTCTAAATGTTTGTCTAAAGGCAGTGATTCCCAAAATGTGGTCCCTCGTAAACCACCTTCTGGAGGTACATGAGATGACTTTAGGTGATACAGGAATGAGCATTTTTCATTTTAACTGTGAACATATTTTAATGAGTAATTAGATATATACATATATGTTCTGTGTGTGTATCTGTGTGTAATGTCAACTAGCACCCCAATCTGAAGTTTTAGCAAATCCTGCTTGCAGTGCCTTAGAAATATACAATATCCTATCTCACCATCTTCACACTGTATTCATGACCCATCCACCATGATGTTGCTGCTCAGTGAAGACCATAGTCTCGTAATTGTCTTCTCTGCTTCTACCCCTGCCTCCCTGCAGTCGATCCTCCTCACCATAATCAGAAAGAAGTTTTAAAAATCCAAGTGAGGGGCTGGCCCCGTGGCCGAGTGTTTAAGTTCGCATGCTCCGCTGCAGGCGGCCCAGTGTTTCATTGGTTCGAATCCTGGGCGTGGACATGGCACTGCTCATCAAACCACGCTGAGGCGGTGTCCCACATGCCACAACTAGAAGGACCCACAACGAAGAATACACAACTATGTACCAGGGGGCTTTGGGGGGAAAAAGGAAAAAAATAATTAAAAAAAAAAGATCATTTAAAAAAAAAATCCAAGTGAGATCATGTCATTCAAGGTAGATCTTGATTTTGTCAGCTCAAAATCCTCCAGTGGCTTCCCGTCTCACTCATAATTAAAGCCAGTGTCCTTGCCATGGCCCACAGGCCCTGCTGGGTCTTCCTTTTGTCTACTTGTCTGCCTTCATCTCCTACCACTCTCCTTCTCTCTCTCTGCTCCAGCTTCCTTGCTGTTTCTCGTCATGCTGAATATAAGTTGGCTTCAGGGACTTTGGAGTTCCTTGTCTTTCTCCTATCTAGAATTCTCTTTTCTAAACAATCCACATGGCTCTCTTCCTCACTGAACTCGACTCTCTGCTCAAATGTGACCTGATTTGACCCCTTTCCTGGTGCCTTCACTCTCTATCCCCTTACCTTGGTTTGTGTTTCTACATAGCTGTTATGTCGAGTGCTGGACTGAAGAAATGACCCCCATTTGTCATCCCATCTTGAACCCACACCCTTTTCCATGTGACTTTGTAATCTCGTCACTCTGATGATGGGCTTGACCACATGACTTGCTTTGGTCAATGGGGATTTTGGCAGAGATGATGCAGGCAAAAGCTTGAAAAAGCTTGTACTCATTTCTGTTTGACTGTTACTCTTTTACAATTTCTGTGAGTACATGCTAGAAGATAAAGTTCGTGGAGTAGGACTCAATCACCCTTGTATCCTAGATTCTAGCATTCTAGATTAGCCCACAGCCAGCTGACTTTTGGCTATTAAGTAAATTCAGTGGAGACGAGAAGAGTGGAACAGCAAAACCCTAAATAAATAACCCACAGACTCATGGAAGAAATAAATGCTTATTATTTTTAAGATATTCTGTATTGGAGTGCTTTGTTATGCTGCATTATTATGGCAAATTATAGCTTGTATATCCCCTAATGACATATTACAGTTTTTAAGTTTATCTACTCCAAATATAAATTCCCAAGAAGAAATGTTCCATCAGTTATTGTAACTTTTAGTGGATGATGTTTGGTACACATAAAATATTTAATGAAAGTGTGTTGAACTCAATGCATTTTATGAATAATAGTGCTTAGGATAAGTGTCACATATGCAGTGCCATGACAATCCACCTACACCATAGGAATTGCAATTATGATTATAAGATGCTCTGGAGTTTTGGGATTGAACAATCATGATGTTGGTCCACTGATGTTGAAAGTTTGGTAAACGCTGCCTTAAGGTACTTGGATGTTATGTAAAATCATATTTCAAGACTTTCTAAATAGTTAAGCAGAGGTAGAGATTTACAGATGGTTTCTATAGAATTTCCACAGACATTTCCTATAATCCTAAAATATATCAGATTAGCAATTTGCACATAGGGTCTCCTGAGGTGCCTAATTAACCCAAGAAGATGCTGTGATGACATTTTCAGAAATGCACAATCACAAAGCCACTACTCTTAATATTAAAATTAATTACTATGTGTTACCACTACTATCTAAGATTAAGGGATGAGGAGTCTGAAGTAGCTCTTTGGTCAATTAATATTCCTTGTTAAACACTACAATTCATTGAGCACCTAGGATATACATATAGCCTTGACTCGAGCACTGAGAATACAAAATCAAAACAGACATGGTTTGTTTATTAATACATGAAAAGAATCACACTTTTTGAAGAATCACTCAAAACAATTAATGACAAATACTAGGCTGGGAGATGGGAGCTACAAGAGTAAAAATATATGGACCTCTCACCAGCTGGTCAGGTAATACAGACAGTCAAAATATGAGTCTCTTTCAGATCTCATTCATTGAAGTATCAAGCCCCATGACCCACAGTCACTTACCATTGAACAAACTAATACTATGTACTTTGTTCAAATGCTTGTGCATAGTTGTCAACCACAATGTATCCAGTTTCCAGAAATCAGAAAGATAATGGAAAGCATCTAAATAGCACACTCAATTACAACAGCAGAGCTTAAATGCAAGACTTCCCTCATGTAATTTGTAAGACAGAAGAAGTGACCTTCTTGACTTCTTACTATGGTCAGGACTGTTCGGTACCTTCTTTGCAGAACATCATATTTTAAGTTTATATGATGTTGAGTATGGCTTCACGTCCACTTGTGCTACATGATGAATTTGCTATTTTATTATTATTGTCCAAATTAACCAGCTATGCCAAGATGGGTCAACGGACTGTTGCATACTTGATTTCTTCCCGATATGTGTGTAGTATACATTTACATATAATACATGAGAGCTCTCCTTTGACATTTCCTTTACTATTTTAAACTTTTTATTAACACAGAAATTTATTTTAGTCATCAGATAGAATTATTTAAAGACAAAAATGACTGACCTGGATTCCTGAGCTCCATGACTGTGTGTTCCTTGAATGCCATAGGGTGACTATATTACCCACAATATATGCAGAGTCAAATAATTATATGTAAATCAGATTGATGTCTTATAAAATTTCTCTCCTCTCTGTTTTATTTGTGATAAAGGTAGTGTATCTTTTTAAATTTCAGATGTCTTAGGTGCATGACAACTTTTTCCACTTTGGAACTTGAAGAACTACAATTCAAACTCTTAATGTTAACATGCTCAGTGAATATCTAAGAGGGAGAAGTATAAGTATGTATGTTTCCCCAATATATTTCAATTCAGAAACTGCCTCCCTGCCCCCAGTGGTACATCTAAACTCAATTAATATTTTATAGGATATGCTTTTGGAAATTCGAAGTAATGTTTACATATCTGGATCATAGCTTTACACCTGAACAATAATAAAATTTCACCACTATTAACCAATTAACAATTCAACATTTATTAAGCACCTGCTGTATTTCTGTCTCTCTTCTGGGTTTAGGAGGAGGATACAAAGATGGTGTATACTCTTTATAATTTATTTTGTTATGTATTGTCAGTATATAGACTAGTTCTGGGTAGTACTCACCAAAAGCAATAGTAAAACAAAGATATAGATTTCAATTTATAAACCAACTAGTAAAGATAACAGAACTCATAATTAGGAGGTAAACACTGTAACTCACAGGAAAGCAGGGGCTGGATATGTTCCTCCATTTCTAATCTCTTTTCTTGTATTTCTCCTTCTACATTATCTTTCTCCTTTATTCCTGATTCTTTTTCTGACTCAATTTATTGTCAAAATGCATGCATGTGTATCTTTTCACTATCTCTTAAATTGATATTTCATTAAATATTGTACTAAGTTAACCTGCTTATAGTTACCTGGTATTTTGCCAACTTGGCTCTGAGCTCATTGAAGGGAGAGATTGTATTTATCAGTTCCTTGCAACTTGCAGACAGCTTTATCTTGCACAAACTAGTTGTCCAATAGATATTTGGTAATTTGACTTAATTGAGTCGTCCCTGCTGTCCACCAGTAGTGCTCATGACACTGAATATTGCTAATCCCATTGGTGGCCCCCAGGGTAAAGGGAGGTCAATGTTGCTAGGCTAACACAAGAGGGTGGGATACAGCTCCCATGGGGAGGACATTTTAAGTGCATTTTGAAATTGGCAACCTGGCTGGAGGGAAGGTATTTTTTGAGCTTGGACTGTGATGATATATTTGAACATATAAGCTTCTCTCTATTTCTCAAGCATCTGTATCAAAGATTTCATGATGATTTAAATCTGATTCAGGTGGTGGAACATCTGGAAATCATGATGGCATTTACTGAACATCATAAAATGTTGACATATAAAGCTAAAATTGTGTAATGTACCATTTTGTGCTAAATCAAATGCCATCTTATGCTAGATTCTCCTATAGATGAAGAGTGGCAGGTGCCAAATATATATATATATACACATAAACTATGAGAGAAATAGTTTAAATAGTTTAAAGAAATTCGGTTTTTTCAAATTAATGAATTAGGAAAAGTCTGTATTATTCGATTTTGGTTGTGAAACCACTAAATACGTCTTTCAGAACTATTGTTTCAATAGCCTAAATGTGTACCCAACTGAAATCTGACTTTTTAGTTTAGAGCAACTTTACAATATTATATTTCATAGGCTGAAAGATGGAAGTACTAGTCTGGATGAAATTATCCCCCCTTTTTTTAACTTAAAAAAATAAAAAGTAAAATTGGTTACAGCCCTGTTACTGCAGTTAGAGAATTAGAAGAATTTGGGTTAGTTTGACTCTTTTGTTTTGCACATTGCTAATCCATCTTGGTATTTTGAAAAAAAAAAAAAAAAGGAGTTATAAGGAGAACATCTGTTGCTATTCATGTCATTTTTAATCTACATCAGACTCCATAGTAGTTTAAGAGGGCCTCTCCCCCTCTTCTTTTAAAATTGCAGTCCAAAATTCTAAGGATTTTGCATTGCCTGCTTCATTAAAAATATTAAAACATACTGATAGTGTTCCGCTCACCTTTCCCTATGTCTGCCAGCAAACCTCTGCTCTCTCTTGTGCCGGCCGCCCTCCTCTCCTCCCCGCCCCTCCTCCTGCTCCTCCTCTTCTCCAAAACCCCTCCATATGTGCTGTGCATTTTCTCCTTTCCAGTTTACTTAGGTTTATATTTTCATACCCATATCTCATTCCCCAACTCAATCTTAAATTTCTTTTATTTTTGGTCTCTCTGCTTTCAAACATGGTAGCTTCGAAAACAAATACACATTTAGTGAAAAAAAAAAAAAAAAACCTTTTCCCTTTTATTAACAAACATCTATTGAGCACCTATGAGTGCCAGGCATTATTCTACATATTGAGGACAGGGTAGCGGAACAAGTGAGTTCCTGTTTGGTTGGTGCATATATTTGGTTGGAGCATATATTCTAGCATAAAAGGTAGGGGAGGATAGACGACAACAACAAAAATCAAGTAAATTTAAGTGTTACGTAGGGTTACCAGACTTAGCAAATAAAAATGGCAGCTGTCCAGATAAATTCAAATATCAGATAAAAAATTTTTTTTGAAAAGTAAGTATATCCCGCACAATATTTGGGATTAAGTTAAAATGTCATAGAGATTAACTGGGACAATTGGAGGCAGTTTTGCAGCTGCCCTTTCCCCAAAGACGTATATGTCCAATTTGCACCCACAGGCCTATATTTACATTATTCCCTTGTGAACAATCTCTCACTCCTGCTCTCCAATCTCAGCTAATCTAGATTTTGCTCATCCTCTGGTTCCACCTTCATTTTTGTTTTTTCTTTTGAGAAGGATTAGCCCTGAGCTAACATCTGCTGCCAAATTCTCCTCTTTTTGCTGGGGAAGACTGGCCCTGAGCTAACATCCATGCCTATCTTCCTCTACTTTATATGTGGGACGCCTACCACAGCATGGCTTGCCAAGAGCTGCCATGTCCACACCCGTGATACGAACCAGCGAACCCTCGGCCACCAAAGCGGAACGTGCGAACTTAACCTCTGTGCCACTGGGCCGGCCCCAAGGTTCCACCTTCTTTAAACATTTCTTGCAATGATGCCAACTCATATCACTCTCTTCTTTTGTAAATCACCTTTACAGTTACTATCCACATACACAGTCAACATAAAAATACCTGGTTCTAGTCTAATGTCTATATCCTAGAATCGATCTGTAGTGCGCTGCTGTCATGTTCATAAATTCTCCTACGTGTGCATTCTTGTATCTCCCATTTGTAAGTGCAGGAGTGTAGACCAAAGGCTCTGGAGTCAAGCAGTCCGGGGTTCAAATCCTGCTTCTGCTACTTATTGATTATGGGACCTCACACAGGTTACTTATTGTGCCTTAATTTCCTCATTTGTAAAAAGGGAAAATAATAGCATCTGTCTCATAGAGTTCTCACAAATAATAGGTATGATTGCATGCATAGAATAAATATTAGATGTGACTATATGCATAGAATACCTGCACAATGCATATTAGCTCCCCTCCTTCTCCTCCTCCTCCTCATTATTATTATTATCACATACATACAATTTCTGCCGTAGTGCACAATTGCGCAAGATTATTTAACCAATACAAAACTTCAATATTACGTGATCATTGAAATGAATAATGGCCTCTATAGTTTTGCTAATTTCTTATATATGTGTCTGGACCTCTTTTGGGTCACAATGAGGAATCAGGAACAATTTGATTTGTATTATTTTAGAAAAAAAATTTATAGATTACATTAATTGGGAAATGAAAAAAAACAGGGAACGCATTTAAAAGTACTACCCTCCCCCAAAATTATAATATTTGAATGAAATGCTATTCATCCCTATTTTCTCTCATCCCCTTTGAAAAGTGCATTTCCAGAGGGCAGGATCAGTTCCTTTTGTAGGAGGCCATTCTCTTAAATGCACAAGCTTTGGGTCACTGGTAAACGTATTTAGTGATAATCATGGTGATGGCCTCCTGATGGTCTGTCCAAAAGAACTGGATTCTCCAGTAGGTTTCCATACCTGCTGTTCAGCAGGAAATTACTCACTTTATATTATGCTTTTGTAACTGATGTTTTTGGTATTATATTATTTGTTGTAGCTATGTCTGTAGCCAAGTTTGTAAATTGAATTCTACAACATACCTTCTAGTGTTATGAAAAATAAGATCTTTTGGGTTGAAATAGTCTATGTTTGGTCTTGCCAAAAGAATAATGGGGGAAGCCTAGTATAAAAAAATATGTCCTATCTGCACAAGAGATTACTGAAACTGTAAAAATCATTATTGCTATAAATCTATAGTATACTTATATTATTGTAAGTCTAGAGTATATTTTTTGGATATGAGAATCATGAAAGAAATATCTCTGAATTAGCCCTCTAAACTATAGTGTAGCTAAAGATGAAAACTCCATTCGAATCAAAGCCAAAAATTATTCTGGATATGGTACTCTCTATTTGGAAAAATTAATCTTTGGGATAAATGATAGCATGTTAGAATTAAAATGACTGTAAGACCATGGATGGAGAAGGAGATTATAATAAGCTCTTCCCTCCCCACTCTCAAAAAAGAGCTTTAAAAAGTTCCCTCCTTTTCTTAGTGTATATGAACACTCTAAATTGTATCCAGAAGCAAAATGGTTTTTGCAGAGGCCTATTCACCAAAAAAAAAAAAGGATTTGAGTTTAAATGGCTGTAAAATATGTGATTTATTTTTTGCAACAAAACTAAAATAAAATTTGAACTTCTTTTATTCCTACACTCACTTTAAGGATTTAATTACTACATGTGATAGAAACTTATCTTTTAATTTCTATAAATTGAATTAAATTTTTCTTTTGCCTTCTATATTCAACATGTCTTATTGTTTATTTTCAATTCACAGGAATTCTTTACAATTTATTTCCATTCCTTTCATTTTAAACCTGAAATCATAATGAGTTTTAGGGACAAAATATACTTGTCAGCAACGTTTTACACAGTGTGATGTTTGAACTTATTCCCATTTTTAGATAATTCCCCCAATTCTATTTTGAGTGATAGCGATCTATGTCCAGTGATGCAAAGAGAAGGTAGAAGTCTTGCTTTCCTCTAAATTTCTCTCCTAAATGCCTAGATATGACATCACGTGCTTCTCCTTTCCTAGTCAAAATTCTGTTACAATAATTTGAGGGATAAACAAAGGCCTCAGGAACAATGACATTCCCCCCAGAAAACTGATATGCATGACCTCAGGGCAGACTGTGTGTGTGTGTGTGTGTGTGTGTGTGTCTGTGAGGGAGGGAAAGAAGTTTCCTGAAAATCTCCCTTGATCTCCATCTAATGAATTTAGGATTTAGGAAACTCTTAAATGAGCAGGACACAGAAGGAGCAGCAGAACATTGGATAAGAAAAATATAGCAGACACAAATGAAGAAAAAAGTAAAGGGAAAGTTCGATTTCATGCTTCCTATGTTTGAAAAAGGAGGAAACTGAAGCTCAGAGAAGCTAAATAACTTGGCTAAGTTGCTGCGAACTGGCAATGGGCACACAGAGCTGAACCTGGCTTAAACGACACCAGGCGGACTCTTAAAATAGTTTCTGAACCAGACCAAAAATAACCTCAGTGGTATATGCTGCTAGAAAAAGGATATGCTTAAGAGTTAATTCATAATTTATTTTAAATTCCTCATCTCCAACTGCCCTGGGCCGGAAAGCTCCATTTCCTTGGCCCGGAGGCCCCCTCGGTGAGCGCTGGCTGGTCTTTGCACTAAGTCTTGAGCAGCCTGCGGTGACCTGCCCTTGAAGTGCTGGTTTAACAACCTTTGCCCAAGCACTCTCTGGCTCTTTGTACATCTTTAATAGTTTCCTTGACAGACTATGAAGAACTGCCAGATGACAGTTCTATTTCATTTTTGTCACTGCCTGGTGTTCCTTTTTTCTCTCTGGCTTTTTCTCAAGGGCACGATTCTATAAGTCAATGTGGCAATGTTCACGATGGGTATTGCTCTTTCAACCACTATATATTGATGCAGAGTGAGCCAGTCACGGGCATGTCGAGATTTCAGGCCTTCAAAAAAGTAATCAAGGAGTATTTTATAAACTCTAATGTCCTTTCCATGGAAAGCAAATTGAAACTGAGGATTGGGATCTGAAATTAAGGGTTTACTTTAAAACACTGCTGCCAGAGGCATAGAAAAGCCCCTTTGATTAATATTCCATAGAATTTTGTTCACTTGGAAAAAGCACAAGTGATGTGCTTTTGTTCCCCAAGTTTTAAATAAAACATTTGTCATTCTTGCACGCTCTTTATTACTAATTGCACAATTATTTCATTATATGGCACCAGAAAAATATGATTTGAGTCTTCTCCTGCATATTCTATGTTTTAAGTAAATAATCACTTCAGTCAAAAGTTATTTATTAAATTACATGATTCTTTGCTAAACAGAATGGAGACGTCAAGACTTTTTTTTATTAGTGCTGCATAATGAAATAATTGAGGAATCAGTAATAAATTTTTCCTCTTGTAATTTAGAATAAATAAAAACAATTACTAGGGTTTTCTTTAAGAATGTGAGATTCTTAAAATTATCTCGCATAAAATTATGCTGATGAATGTCATATGTTTCTCCAGCAAAAATAAAATGAAATGGCTTTTTCTTGTCATCATCCGCAGAGTCAGTATAGTTATTGTTTACTGCATGGGTGTGCAGAGTTCTTTATGTATTGTTTCTGTTGATTATCTCAGTATGGAGAGGGCAGGGAAGTTTCACATATTAGCACCTTGTATATTGGAAAACATTTGCATAATGTTCACTAACTTTCATATGTTTCCAAATGTCAGCTTTTTACTAAGAGTAGGAAACATCTTTAAAAGCTAAATAGTACCTTTCCGTGACTTCATAATAATAAGTGCTTATTAGGACACTTACCATAAGATGTCTTCTTGGGCACTGAGAGGGAGGGACTTGAAGGCAGTGGAGATATGGACCTTGCTCTCAAGGAGCTCACCATTTGGCAAGGGGGATAATGAATGTACATAGATTATTAGAGATCCCATAAAAAGTAGACATTGGCAAATTGATACGGATTTGTAGAAGAAAGAAAGAATCCTAATGGCTTGATAGGGAGAGATGTGGGGGCCATGAAAGGGAGAATATCAAAGAACTGACTTGTGAAAATGAAAGATGGATATTAAAAGTGCGGCTAACATTTATAGAACTCTTATGTTGCCAGACACTCTCTGACTCTAAAGTCCATTTTCTTAACCACTAAACCATAGGATGTGGGTCCGAAGGGAGGCAGGGAGTGGATATTCTTGGCAGGGGAAACAGTATGTGCAAAGGCACAAGGGGGACTGAGTTCTCTCTTCTGAATCATTATTTGTAGATGGTAACCCAGGCCCTGTCCATACGGAAGATAGAGTCGCACTTAGATCCCCACAGTAAAGCCTAGTTAGTGCTATTTCCGCTTGTAATGATGCCAGCAGCAATATGTGCCCTAAAAATAATTAGACACAACTGTGCTTCACTGTGGAATGTTAATAAATCATGTCTTTATTCACAAAATGTAGCTCTCTCTTCTTCCAACTGTGAAATTCTAGAATTAAGCACCAAATAGTCAATAGAAATAAAATCTTAAGGAGGGCAACCAGGGCCCTTCTTAGTCTGGCCTCAATTTACCTCTCCAATCTTATTTTCCTCTTCACACACCTCTGGTCCAGCCAGTTAAGTCACTCTTTCCTGCATGCACCCAGTCCTAGCACACAACACACTGCCCTGGTGTGTCTTTGGGCCTCTAGGACCGGCTCAGCCCAGAAAGGCTTCCCTGTGGTATCTAGAGCTCTTGGAACCACGTTAGGTTTTGTGGCTATTGAATGCCTGCATCTTGGTCTTCTGGAGGATAAGACCTCACATCTTTTGTGATGCTTACGTTTCTGTTACATTTACGAGATTGTTTATTGGCCCGGAAGTGATTCGGAAAGGTTGTGGGCTTACTAGTCGACTGTCAGTTCCACTCCTCATCCCCTTTCAAGAGCCAAACCCCTCTAGGTTATATTAGAGAATAGCATCCTTTATTTTAACCACCTCTGGAGCTTTTCCCTTTCTGGCATTCCACACCAATTCCCTCACCATGTTTGGCTTTGCAGGGATCACTGTTCACTTTCCTGCTTTTCACTGGCTCTCCTATTTTGTAACTGGGAAATTCTAGGAAAGCACTTCCTTCTTCATATTGCTACCCTGCAGTCCATCACTCACTACTTGAAAAAGTCCTCTAGGCCAATCCACTCCTATGGATTTACTCAAGAGAAATCAAAACATGTGTCTATATAAATACTTGTAGCAAATGTTTATAGCAGCATTATTAAGAAATTGCCAACTGTTTTCCAAAGTGGCTTCATCCTTTTGCATTTCCACCAACCAGGTATGTGAGTTCATTGCCACCACTTAGCAGAGACAGTATCTGTCATTTTAGTTTTTCTACTAGGTGTGCAGTGGTATCCCGTTATAGCTTTAATTTACATTTCCCTAATGACTAAGGATGTTGAGTATATTCTCATGTGCTTATTTGACGTCCCTATATATTATCTGGTCAAATTCTATTCTTTTTATTTTTTCCTATTTTTAATTGGATTGTTTGTCTTATTATAGAGTTTGTTACTTCCAGCTTTTGGCAATCATAAATAAAACTGCCACAGGTTTTTGTGTGAATATAATTTTCAATTCACTTGGGTACACATCTAGGAGTACAGTTGCTGAGTTGTATGGTAACTTTATAAAAAACTGACAAATTGTCTTTCAAAGTGGCTGTAGCATTTTGCATTTCTACTGGTAATGTATGAGAGTTCCTGTTGGAATTTGAGTTGAATTGCATTGAATGTGTACATTAGTTGAGGGAGGATTGGTGTATTAACAATATTGAGTCTTCTAATCCATAAGAATGATATATCTCTATGTTTATTAATCATCATTAATTTTTCTCAGTAATATTTTGCAGTTTTCAGTGAATGTCTTATCCATCTTTTGTAAAATTTATCCCAAGTATTTCATATCTTTTCTGATATTATAAATAGTATTTTTAAATTTAAATTTCCAGTTTTTTGTTGCTAGTATATACAAATAAAATTGATATTGACTGGGATATTCTACATAGATGATCATATTGTCTGCAAAGAAAGTTTTCTTTATTTCTTTCTAATCATTCTGCCTTTTCTTTCTTTTTCCTTACTGGCAAGGACCTTCAGTATAATGTGAATAGAAGTGGTGAGAAGGGAAATCCTTTCCTTGTTCTTTATTTTACAGTCTTTCACCAATGAGTATGATGCTAGTTGTGGGTTTTTCAAATATGCCTTTTTACAAATTGAGGAAGTTCTTTTTTATTCCTAATTTGCTGAGCATTTTTATCAAGAAGGGGTGGGGATTTTTGTCACATGTTTTTCCTGCATATATTGAGATGATTACAGAATTTTTCTTTTAGTCTGTTAACATGGTGAATTATATTGTTTTTCAAGTGTTCAACCAACCCGGTATTGCTGGAATAAACTCCACTTAGTCATGATGCACTATCTCTTTATATTGCCAGATTCAATTTGCTAATATTTGTGAGGAATATTGCTGTCTAGTTTCATTTTCTCTTATTTATTTTCCTTTCTTTGTTTTCCTTTTTTTTTCCTAATATCTTTGTCCTCTTTGGTATCAGGTCCATCCTGGCCTCATAGAATGAGATGGAATGTGTTCTCTTCTCTTTTAGTTTTTGGAAGAGTTTGTGTGGAGTCGTTACTATTTCTTCCTTAGCTGTTCGGCAGAATCCACCAGTGAAGCATCTGGGCTTGGAGTATTCTTTGTGGGCAGGTTTTAAATTATGAATTCAATTTATTTAAAACACAGAAGATTATTTAGGTTATCTTTTTCTTCTTGAGTGAGCTTTGGAAGTTTGTGACTTTCAACAAATTTAAACGATCTGAGTTGTTAAATTTACTGGCAAAAAATTGTTCAAAATATTTTATTTTCATTTTAGCGTCTGTAGTATCTGTAGGTATGATCCACATAGCATTTCAGGTATTGGTAATTAATTTTTCTCTTTTTTTTCTGATTAGTTTCCCCAGAGTTTTATCATTTTATTGGTTTTTTTTCTAAGAGACAGCTTATGCTTTCACTGATCTCTCTCTTTCTGTTCGTTTTGTTAATACCTGCTCTTACCCTTATTACTTCCTCCCTTTGGTTTACTTTGGGTTTTTCTTTTTTTAGTTTCCTAAGGTGGAGGCTTAAATTTGATTTCAGATCTTTCTTTTTTTTCTATCCTGAGTGTTTTATGCTACAGATTTCCCTTTAAGAACTGTTTGGCTGCATCTCACACATTTGATATGTTGTGTTTTCATTTTCATTTAGTTCAAAATAATTTCTAATCTTCCTTGTGATTTTTTTCTTTGATCCATAGGTTATATAGAAATGTGCTGTATAATTTCTAAACATTTGGGGTACTTTCCAGATATCTTTGTATTATTGATTTATCTGTAATTATATTGTGGTTAGAGAATATACATTGTACAATTTCAGTCCCTTTGTATTTACTGAGATTCTTGTATAGTCCAGAACATGGAGGATCTTGGTAAATGTTCTATGTACATTTGAAAAAAATATGTATTTTGCTATTTTTGAGTGGAGTGTTCTACAAATGTCAACTAGGTCAAGTTGGTAAATAGTGTTGTTCAAGTCTTCTTACTTATTTCCTGTCTACTTGTCTTTTCAATTATTGAGAAGTGGATTTTGAAATCTCCAACTCTGCTTGTGATTTTGTCTATTTCTCTTTTCACTTCTATATTTTTCTTCCTGTACTTTGAAGTTCTGTTTTTAGGTGCAGATACCTTTAGGATTATTATGTTTTACGGATGTATTGACCCCTTTTCATTGTGCTGTATCCCTTTTTATCCTGGTAATATTCCTTCCTCTGAAATCTACTTTGTCTGATCTTAACATAGCTATTCCAACTTTCTTTTTATTAGATTTAGCATGATATGTCTCTTTCCATATTTTGACTTTTAACCTCTCTGTGGTTTATATTTAAAGTATGTTTCTTATAGACAGTGGATAGTTGAATCTTGATTTTTTATTCATCTAACAATTATCTCTTTAATTGGAGTATTTAGACTATTTACATTTAATGTAATTATCACTACATTATGGTTGAGTTTAAATGTGCTATCTCAACATTTGTTTTCTCTTTGTTCCATCTTTTATGTTCTCTTTCCTCTTTGTTTTTTTTGTTTGTTTTTTTTTTGGTTTTGTTTTGTATTAATTGTTTTTATTATTCCATTTCCTCTCCATTATTGGTTTATCATCTCTACCTCTTTTTTTTTGGTTGGTTGCTCCTCATTTCATGGCTTAAAAATCTGAGCCTTATAAGGGGGTAACCACTTGTCCAAAATCACACAATAGTTAAGCCAAAGCTCCTATATTTTTTAGCCTTTATTACCTCTGACATTATCTTTTTCTATCTTCTCTGTCACTCGCTCTGCCCCAGCCACACTGGCATCTTTGCTGCTCCCCAGACATGTCAGACACAGTCCCAACCTAGGGGTCATTGGCACTGACTATTTGTTCTGTCTGGAGGTCCTTTTTCCTAGATATCCACATGTCTAACTCACCTCCTGCAAGTCTTTCATCTAATGTCACCCTTCAATGATGCCTACCCCAGCTATACTATTTTAAATTTTATCTTCCTCTCCAATCTGCACTGCTAATACTTCTTACCCTGCTTTATTATTTTTAAAAATAGTATATACAGTTTTCTCAGCTATTATGCTTATTGTTTATATCTTTTTATTCTCCAATAGAATGTAACCTCTATGAGATCAGGAATTTTGTCTGTTTTGTTCAATGATATGTCCCAACAGTTAGAATAGTGCCTGGCACAGCTATAGATAGTAGGCATTTAGTAAATATTTGTTGAATTAATGAACACCTTGGCAAGTGGAAAACACAAAAAGTAAGTTTACTGATTGCAATTAAATATAGCTATGTAAAAACACTTGCAACAGCTGTGCATGACATGGAATTATAAGTGAATTTTATTCTTAAAATGCCATTCAATGTTGTTAAAACTCTGTAAAATAAACAATTTAGATAAAGTCAAGTTATTTCATGTAGTAAGAGACAATGTAGAGAGGGAAATAATTAGGAGACAGAGGATGGGAGGCTGCCTGTCTGGTGTGATTCAAGGGGTTTTGAGCAAAATCCTAGTCTAAGCATTTTTCCTTTATCCTCTCTTCATAATATGATGGAGTCTAAAATTCTACTATTAAAGAGGTGCACCTTTAAAGTTTTAAATTTTATAGGATTTTTTTTTCTTTTAGTCTTTAGGCATTGCTATCAAAATGCAAATACTCCTGAAAGGGGAGGGAATATGCTTTATTCTAGGATAAATTTATACTTTGGAGAGGATTCATTGACATCATGTCAAAGCAACTACTTCTAAGAATGGGACCTGTGGGCTGACAAATAGGTCCTTCTCATGACTCACTTGACCAACTTCATAATTCAGGCTGATGTGAACACTTTATTGGCCAGTGTGACCATTGTGTCCATCCTGATGAGGAGATTTAGAGGGGCTTATTGGTGGACAGATTTCTTTTCAGACTATTAAAAATCAGATCCTTTTATACTCTAAGCTTCATCTTTGATGGACAAATTTAGTGTTTATTTAAAAAATTTATGCATAGACAATGGTTTTGGTTAATCTGTAAAATTTTAAAAGAAGATGGACCTTGGTAGGCAATGGCAGAAGCAAGGTGTGTGCCTGTTTTCTATTTACAGTGCAATGAAACCTTTTAATCCAGGGCTTCTCATGAGTTTGTTAATGTCTTATTTGTCCAAAGAGACATCAAGGAGTGATGGAGGCAAACATTAGCAATTGTAACCTATCTAGAAGAGAACACATGTGAAGGTAGGGCGAGGTTTAGTGGATTCAGAGGTGAGATTATGTCTGTGTGGCTCATTCAGAGTTATGGGAATTTGCATGCTTCTCTTACATTTGTCAAGTGAACTGAAAATAAAGATTTGGCACTTTTTTCCCTTGCTGCGTGGCCCTGATTATGAATGAATGGTCAATTGACAATTTCTTCAACAACTCAGAATTTCTTAAAAGGATCTGTTTGAAAGATGAGAAAAGGATGAATGCCAAGGCATGGGAGTAATTTTTTTAAAAGCAGATAATTCAATTACTCTTCCAGCGAAATATTCTATCATTTTAATTCACATCTCTCATCTCTTCCTATACTTTTCCAGAGCCTCTCTCAACCTTAATAGTATTGGATGCCTGCTTATATCTTAAGGGTCTTTAAATCTTTGGGAGTTCACTATTGAAGTGTAAACGACCCTGAGAGGACTGGGCTATGAGCCTGCAGAAGTGGGTTGGATGACGTCACCTTGAAAGCAATATAGGGCTCTTGGTACAGGAGGCAATACTGTTCACTTTTACTTTGTATAGTCAGAAAATAGTTTAGTTTATGTTTTTTCTACCTCATAGTCTGAATCTTACTTTATTCTGTGGTTGACTCTTACAAGCAAAATGAGAGACTGGTAATCTGGCTAATCCATGGTTTAGCAATTCTTTTTAGATTATGAATTATTCAGGTTAATTATAGTCAATATTCTATTTAAATCTCTAATAATTTATCTGACTTCTAGTTGACCACAGAGATCCCTGTTAACTTAGTATTTGTCACGTAGATAATAATAGTTGACATTTATCCAATACTTTCCATGAGGTAAGAACCATGCCACATACTTTTTGAAAATAAACTTTTAATTTTAGAATAGGTTTAGGTTTACAGAAAGATTAAGATAATACAGAGAGTTTCTGTCCACGCCACACCCAATTCCACCTATTACTAATTAATAATAGGTATATTATAATGGTGCATTTCATACATGTACATTAATATGCTACATTTGTCACAATGAATGAGCCAATATTGACAGATTATTAACTAAAATCCATCATTTATTCAGATTTCCTTAGATTTTACCTAAAGTTCTTTTTCTGTTCTAGGATATTATCTGGAATACCATATTAAATTTAGTTGTCGAGTCTCCTTAGGCTCCTCTTGGCTGTGACAATTTCTTAGACTCTCCTTGTTTTTGGTGGTCTTCACAGTTTTAAGGAATACGGTCAAGTATAGATTGTAGAATATTCTTTTATTGGTATTTGTCTGATGTTTTCTCATGACTAGACTGGGGTTAAAGGTTTGGGGAGAAAGACAATAAAAGTAAAGTGTCATTCTTATCATATCATATCAAGGGTGCATACTACCAAAATGACATCACTGTTGATGTTAACCTTGACCACCTGACTGAGGTTGTGTGTCAGTTCTACCAACTGTAAAGTTACAATTTACCTCCTATTCAACTCCTTCCCCATATTGTATTCTTTGGACAGGAAGTCATTATGTACAACCCACACTTAAGAAGTGGTGAGCTGTGTTCTGTCTTCTTCAGGGTGAAGTATCTACATAAATTATTTAGAATTTTTCTACATGGGGAGTTTGTCTATTCTCTTCAATTTATTTATTTATTCAATCATTTGTTATATCAATATGGACTCATGGATATTTACTTTATACTTTAGATTATAATCTAACACTACTTTATTTATTTTCCTGCTTAAATTGTTCCGGCTTTGGTAATTGGAAAATCTATTGGTTGCCTTCTATGTCCCTTTAACATTCCCTGATCATTGTGTATTTCTTTTCTTTTTTCTTTTTTGAGCACTTTCTTACTTTTTGGCACTACAAGATGTTTAAGACATATGTTGTATATTTCCTGCCCTAATCCTAGACTCAGCCATTTCTCCAGGATCCCTGATTCCTTTTATTGGAGAATTAGAAACCAAAATCTGACTGCTAGGTGTGCTCATTGCTACTGGGGTGTTGTTGTTTTTACCCCTCTTAGCTGACAGAGCAAGGAAACATGTGTGTACCAACCTCTGTATATACACATATTTATAAATATTTCTACATGTAACCGTCAGTATCTATATTAAGCTAAACATGAAGTCATACCAATGTCTTTAATTTTAATCCTTTACATAATGGATCACGCCAGCCTCAACCTTTGCCTACCTGTAGTGGTTGCAGAATTGTTAACCCATACTTCTGTGAGAAACAATTTAATCAACTATAGTACAGTGCTTATATGCAGTTTCTGTTGCCTTACTCATGCAGACACTACTCATTTCCACAGTTACATAGGTAAGCACCTTTTCCTCCTACCTCCTTCAGTGAGGTTGTTTTATATATTTCTAATACAGGCAGATTATTTTTTCATATTCTACATTCCGTCCTGGGAACCTCCAACCTCCTAAAAGACTTTTTTTTAACTTTTGTGTATTAAGGTTCACTTTTGTGCTACCAAATTATAAGGGTTTTGACAAACATGTCATGTTATAAATATACCAGTTCAATATCATCCAGAATAGTTTGATTGCCCCCCAAAATCCCCTATGCCTCACCTATTAACACCCCTGCCTTGAATCCCTGGTGACCACTGATCTGTTTGCAATCTCTATACTTTTACATTTTGCAGAATATCCTATAATTGGGATAAAAAGTATTTAGCCTTTGCAGACTGGCTTCTTTCACTTAGCAATATACGTTTATGTAATCCATGTCTTCTTGTGGCTTGATAGCTCATTCTTTGTGTGTGTGTGGAATAGTATTCCGTTGTGTGAATCTGTGACAGTTTATTTACCCATTTACTTCTGAAGGACATCTTATTTTCTTCTAGTTTGAGGCAATTGTGAATAAAGCTTGTATAAGCATTTATATTCAGGTTTATGTGTGGACATAATTTTTAAATCAGTTGGGTAAATACATATAAGTAGGATTGCTGGATTATATGGTAAACTTATGTCTAGCTTTGTAAGAACCTGCCAAGCTGTCTTCCAAAGTGGCTGTGGCTTCTGCATTGCCATTTGCCTTGTAGTTTTTTTTGTTGGAAGTTTAACATGTCATATTTAGTAATAAGAATTGAGGTAAATAGGACTTTAGTGTGAGAATTTATGTTAATTCATCTAGCAGTTGGACTGTGTTTAATGTTTGCTGTAGCTGTAGGTTCCAGGGGTTTCACATTTCTCCAGCGTCCTAGTTTGTCTCATTTCTTGACTTTAGGCTTCCCTAAATACTCCCCCTCGGAGAGAGTCTTCATCATGCAGCTCGTTAGCCATAATCTACCACTATTGTCTACCAACAAGAACCCTGTTGATGTGGTGGTCAGGTGTGGAGGAAGGGAGTTTCTATAATACTGTGATTAAATCTCAGTCTTTTAGTGGGTCTGTGTCTCTGGGCTGTGACCTTTATAAGTATTCCTCCATGGTATAACTTTCTCCCCCTCCTTCCATTCCTTTCCTTGGTTGCAGCATTCTTAATCTATTTCCTTGAAGCCCTGACTCCTGTAGATTTTTTAAAAAAACTCTCAGGTAAGACAAGGGCCAGCCCGGTAGTGCAGCAGTTAAGTGCGCATGTTCCGCTTCAGGGGCCCGGGGTTCACCGGTTTGGATCCCAGGTGCGGACATGGCACTGTTTGGCAAGCCATGTTGTGGTAGGCGTCCCACATATAAATTAGAGGAAGATGGGCACGGATGTTAGCTCAGGACCAGTCTTCCTCAGCAAACAAAGAGGAGGATTGGCAGCAGTTAGCTCAGGGCTAATCTTCCTCAAAAAAAAAAATTTCAGGTAAGACAGGAAAGCTATTGAGGGCTAGTGTTGGAGGAATGTGTCCCAGTTGAGATAAGTTTCTGGCGAACTCTCCTGGAGGGTAGGCCTGTGTTATGGAGCCAGTTTGGGCTTGTTACTCAATGGTTACTCTTCCTTACCCCATGCCAAACCCAGAGCCCTAAACATTGGAATCTTTCTCTGATCTTAATCATGAGAACCTTGTGAGATCACTGCAGGTAAAGCCCATGAGAGTGTGGGGGGCTTCCTAAGACTCCAGTCCCCAAGAGTTTCATACTCTCATGTTAGTCCAAACTCAGCCTTCAACAATTTGTCAAAATTAACGTTTAAGTATTCTTACTAGTTTATGGCTCCAGCTGCTTCTGATCCAGGTAAGCAGATCTTGGCTGTGTCTCCCTAGATGTACCTATCTCTCTAGATTTTGGGTGCTGGTTTGTCTTGTGACCTCAGTTCTCTAATGGGTCCAAAAAAGTGGTTGATTTTTAGTTTATCCAGTTTTTTCTTGTTACAAGGACAGGAGTAAGAACTTCAAGTCCTTTCCATGTTGAAGCTGAAACTGGAAGTCTACCATGCTGGGATCTTTACATGCATTACTGTATTTAATTTTCTCAACAAGCCAATTGAATAGTTACTATTGTTGCCCCCATTTTATAGATGAGAAAAATCAGTTGACCCATTGAATCTTAAATTTTGTAAATGAGGTAAAAACTAAGATGAAAATGATTTGAAATGTTGAGAGGACAGGGAGAAGATACTTTCTTGGAACATGCAACTTCTCAATGTCTTACCTACAGCTGATTGTGCCCAAACATGGTCGATCATCGCCTTATGGCTAATGGCTTCTTTTAAGAATCAGGGTTGAATGATTAAAAAGCAAGTTCTTTTTTCTTAGCAGAGAATAATTATAATACTAGGTTACTTTTCATTAATTTCTGCCTAGGATAAAACTCATATATGTTCAGTTTGCATTGTAGCTTCATTTTCATGCTGTAATCGCTCCACAAGCCTCAAGATTGAATTATGGAAACAATTAGGTTGTAAGGAGGCCCTTCTGGTAATCCCAAATAATGAAATGTCTTGGAATGGATTCAAAATGTACCAGAAATGCCAAAATTCCATAGTTGGTTGTATTTCAGTAGGCTTCAGAATCATTCTTAGTGTATAGCAATAGCAATTTTTCCATATTTGATACGTATTTTTCACTTTATCAGAGGCAACACAAAAGTACATATTCATAGAATAAAATCTGAACTGTTACATTTCTGTTCATTCTTTTCTGTAAGTATACAGCAGTTGAAAGATGGATTGAAGAGGTTAAGTGATGTTCTCACAGATTCACTATGATGTGTAAGATAAAAGACAACCGTTAAATTGTATATCTTATTTATGGGGAAATAGAAGTGGGCCCTATGGATTGTCAAATACTGTGTGAAATACAACTGAGCCTTGTGAGGCATTTTTGCTAATCATTCTGTTGTTTGTCTGAGCCTCAGCAGTAACGTAGTTTGCTCAGTAGTGGCTCAGTGGTTTATTTGTTTTCATGGCATTTGGGGGACTGTTTTCATAATTAATATTTAAATTATGCTAATGAATGGTTCATGCATTCTCCTTAGAGAAGGCCCTCAGTCACCTAACACAGAGCCCTGGCAGCATGCCAAGCCTGGGAAAGTTCGTATAATGTCAAAAGCATTGAAGAACCTGGAGGGAGACAGAAAAATACAGGTGTGCTGTTGTGTTCAGGTAATGAAAGTGAGGCTATTTCACATTCAGTTCTCTGAAGTGACCTGTAGGACAATGGAGAGCTGACTCCTAAATAGGCTGGGATGCAGCCTTTGGGTAGAGACCCTATTACCCTCTCTTCCACAGAGGCTTTGAGCAGTGCCATTAAGTACAGTTTCTGGTATGAATTCAGGGAAAACTATACCTTGCAAGTATAGTTACCAAAGGTAATTACCAAGAAGGGGTTTCTGTGGCTGATCTCTACAAATCAACAGTCTATGTCCAGGGGTATTTTAAAATAAAGAAAGAGGAGGCATCATTAGAGAAAGAATAAATCGCTTCTCTTCCTTAGAAAAGAGTAGCACATTCAGATATGCAAATAGAGGAACCAAAGCAAATAGCATAGATTGCAGTCGTCAAGTAGAGACACATTTAACATTCCTTATTGCAGGGATTCTTAATCCGAGATTTGTGCTAGGTGGGAGGAAAGAGGAAGTTTTCACAAACCTCTTGAAGTTATCAGTAAAACTGTCTGTGTAGGTCCATTTTGATGGAGAGGCAAGTGCTTTCATAAAATTATCCAACGTAGGTATGAATTAACCAAAAAGTATAAGAAAGATTAATAACCAGTGACCTAGTTATATCATTGAGTAGATACTAAAAAGAAAATGTGTTTATATTGCTTAGACTGAAAGATGGCTGAATTATCACTTTGAAGGTGGGTGGACAGATTTGATCTACAGCTCTGTTGCTTCAAACGACTTTGGGTAAATTAGAGTTCTTCTTTGTAAAACAGGGACACGCAATGATACCTACTTCATTGAGCCATTGTAATTTTCCAGATGAGGAATATAAATGTGATTATAAAACTCCTAGCAGACTGCCTGGCAGATAGTGGGTGCTCAATAAATGTTATTTCCAAGGTAGGATTTGACAGTTGTTATGATATCTATAATTTACTTTAAAATACTTCTGCAAAAAAACAAGCAACATATGTGATAAATGTAGGTACTGCTTAATTTGAGTCACATGCTTTGCACTGCCCTAATCAGAAATTCAATTTTCAGGAGTGACCAGATGACATCTTACTAGAAGGTCCACACCTTGCAATGTGTATACTACAAGTGCTGTGGTTCTATTTATCTTTGATTAACACCCGATGCTAGAAATGAGTTTTCATTGGTGAAATTTGTGGTTCATTAATTAGCATAATGGACTGTAGAAGGAGGCTTTCACTGGTGAAATGAGTTGTATTCTTGATATGTGGAATGGATGGAATATTTCAGAGATACTTCGCACATTTCCATAAATAGGAATTAAGAACCTACTGGCCCTTTGTAGCCTATGACCTCAAGGATGGTGCCTGAAGCTTTATCTTGTATCAAGCTGTTGGTGCTACTGTAGATTATTAGGGCCATGAAATCTTTCTTCTAGAATATTGACCCTGCTGCCTCTAGTGGGTCTCTTGGCCAAGGTGTGGTTGACACATTTAAGAGGACAGAGAATTAGGGCATCATTGAATTTACAGAACTGGCTGCGTAAAATATTCTGTGCCTGCTTGCTAGTAAAAATTTACTTAATAAACATTGGCATATTTGGGAGTATTTGGTCAGAAACTTGCTCTTATTGAAGAAGCTATGGCTGTAATTACATGTAGTGGCTATAATTATATACGAAAAAGTCAAAAGAGATGTGACCAAGTTGTCTTAGGCCACTTTGCAATGAGTCAAAGAGTAAAGACTTCAGTCTGAACAAAGTAGGTGAGTCCGAGTGCATGCATTGATGAGAAAGGAAGGTAAAGACAGGGAGACTGGGAAGATGACAAACAGGGAGGGCACAACTAACTGAGACCAAAGGAGGTGAAAGGCCTCCAATGAAGGCAAACAACATCAGAAAGACTGAGGAATCTGAACAGCCAGGAGAAAGCAAATAAGTAAACAGGCTGCAAAAAACCTTTAATAATCTAAGGCAGACCTTTACTCCCGCTAAAGAGATGGAGACAATTCCTATGAGGGCAATGCCCACTTCTAAGCACCTGTAGGGAGAAGTGAGTGAGGTAGATGAAAAATGGGCAGCTGGTGGGAGGCATCTCCCAACACAGGGTGATCCTGACAGGGGATTTATACTGTATTAACTCCTCTGTTTATTCCTGTCACTCTTTTCTATCCTCCTTTAAAAGTTACTTGCCTTGAGGATCTGGAGCAACTAGAACCCTCCTACATAGCTGGTGGGAATGTATAATGGTAAACCACTTTGGAAAACAGTTTGGCCATTTGCTACAAAATTAAAGATACATTTACTATATGATCCAGCAATCTCACTCCTAGGCATTTATCCAAGAGAAATGAAAGCATAGATTCATACGAAGACTTGTATGCAAACATTCATAGCAGTTTTAGTCATAATAGTCCCAAAGTGGAAAAAAAACAAATAGCTATCAATTGGTGAGTGGATGAACGAATTGTGAAACATACACACAATGGAATACTACTCAGCAATAAAAAGGACAAACTACTGATAATCTGATGTGTTATTTGCTCAAATATTAAAATGTGTTGGGGTGTTGTCAACTTTGCTGCTTTGTGGGCAGCAGAGAGTGGCAGAGTTCTTGTAAGGAATGCAGCGACATAGAGGAGAAACATAACTGATAGAGATTTCAGGCACAGAGGCAAGATAGTGGAGAAAATAGTTTTAATTGGGAGGCTATTTTGAAAATTCTCTAAGCAAGCCACAAAGGGTGTCTACTCCATCCATAAAAGGCATCAAGTTTGAATATTCAAATGACATACAAATGAGGCATTTAGTTTCCTCTAGGTACCACTCCCTCAAGAACTGGAAACTAAGCAATATTTATAATTTTTTCACTAGCTTCTTTCCCTTTTAAAAATAACACCTACCTCTGTCTCCTTTGAAAATAATGAATGCTAAGTTATTAAATAATAAAAGCTACCATTTCAAATTTCAGCATAGGAATGGAATTTCCTTTGTGAATGCTAGCTTACTGTGCCTGAAATGTGGAAAAAACAGAATGGAAAGAAATCCTCTTTAGGGATCTGTAATGGAACCCTTAAACTTATATGAACCTTTGTTGTACATATAGAAGTCTGTTGGAAAAACATTACACCCAAAACCAAGAGCATAGTCTCATGACAGTTGGAAGCTGAAATTTATAAGCGGGCTAGTGATCAGTGGAAAGGTTTTAAATTTAGAATTTCGTCAGAGGATAGTTGATTGCCGAGAATGTAAAAGAAAGCAATTTGTTTCTTTATGTGTAGGCTTTTATGTCCATAAATGATTCTTATGTATCTCAATAATCCCTAGTTGAAATGGGCAGAAAAGTTTTCTTTAACAATAGTTATTGGTGAAGTTTCTCCATGAACTAGTTCTAACTTTAACTTGTGTTCTTTTCATAAAAATTAACTGTAACTGTATTTGTCTCCCTAAATTTCCCCCCTTTCTGAAGGGTAGAGAGAATGGCACAGAATTGCCAAAGAGAAGAATCTCTAGCAATGGAAGGGAAGCTCTAAATCTAGGACGAAAGAGATTAAAGATAATAAGGTGTACCTTGTTTATAGGTACAGGTCTCTGCCCCATTCCCTGGAACACAGCTGTGTACAGAGCTTTCTATTAACCACTAGGCAATTTTAAATGGATCTGTTTCATGTGATGCATTCACAGAAACTGGTGCGATACCCAATGTTTTGCTCTCCAACTCACTCCCCTAGTGTCAGTGCCATGAAGAAAAATGGGTGGAAGGGCAGAAATCGTTCATTGGAAACAAAGAGTCAGGCACACTCAGACTCTCAAAGGACATTAGGAACACACCAGGTAAAGTTATTGAGGCAATTGTGTCTATAAAAACTAGTGGTTTCTTAAGATAATAAAATAACAACTCACAGACTAGGAGAAAATATTTGCAAAATACATATCTGATAAACGTACTTGTATCCGAAATATACAAAGAACTCTTAAAACTCAACAATGAGAGAATAAACAATCCAATTAAAAACAAATGGGTAAAAGATCTGAGCAAGAACCTCACGAAAGAAGATATACAGATGGAAAAAGTAAGCCTATGAAAGATGCTCAATATCATATGTCACTAGGGAATTTAAAACAATGAGATACCACTGCATGCCTATTAGAATGGCTAAAATCCAAAAAACTGACAACACCAAATGCTGACAAGGATGTGGAGCAACAGGAACTCTCATTGCTGGTGGGAATGTAGAATGATAGAGCAACTTTGGAAGACGGTTTGGCAGTTTCTTACAAATATAGGCTTACCATATGATCCAGCAATCACACTCCTATGTATTTACCCAAATGAGTCAAAAACTTATGTACACGCAAAAACTTGCATGTGAATGTTTGTAGTAACTTTATTCATTATTGCCAAAACTTGGAAGCAACCAAGATATCCTTTAGGAGGTGAATGAATAAACAAACTGTGATACATATACACAATGGACTATTATTCATTGCAATAAATACATATTTTATATTTAAATATAAATATATTGCAATAGTGATAAGAAGAAATGAGCTAACAAGACAGGAAAAAACATGGATGAATATTTAATGCATTTTGATAAGTGAAAAAAGCCAATCTAAAAAGGCTACATACTGTATGATCCCAAATATATACCATTCTGGAAAAGACAAAACTATGGAGATGCTAAAAAAAACTCAGTGCTCTCCAGGTGTTGAAGGAAGGAAGAGAGGGTGTAAAGGTGGAGCACAGAACATTTTTAGGGAAGCAAAACTATTCTGTATGATAAGATAAGGGTGGATGCTATGCATATGTCAAAACCCATAGAATATGCAACGCCAAGAGCAAGCCCTAATGTAAGCTATGGACTTTAGTTAATAATAATGTATCAGTATTGGTTCATCAATTATAAGTGAACTACACTAATGCAAGATGTTACTAGTAAGGGAAAATGTGTGTGGGAAAGGGGAAGAGGTATATGAGAACTCTCTCTACTTTTTCTGTCTTTTTTTTTGTAAAGCAAAAACTGCTCTAAAAATAGCCTATTAAAATAAAAACCAAAATAAAACACTGTGCTGTCTTGAGATTATTTGTTTCTGGGGAAATTAATTTCCCTAACCAACTAGGAAAAAGATCTCTAAACTTCCCTCCTTGGCTTTTAGAGGTTATAACATCTGCCAATATTTATTATTCATTCAATAACTACTTACTGAGAGCCAATCGTGCCAAGCACTGTTCTAGATCCTGGAGGTAGAGTAGTAAACAAAAGGGGTCTTGGAGCTTATACTCTGCGGGGGAAGACAAATACATAAACAAATCGTCAGAATAATTTCAGATAGGGGCAATCAGTGTGAAGAAAATTTAAAAGTAAAAGCATGATAATGGAATAGAGAGTGATGGGGTAGGAGCTTGGAATCAACTTTAGCTAGGGTGATCATGGGGGGACTCCCTGAGAGGCATCTTCTAAACTGAGCCTTCAATGTTGAGAAGGAGGCTACATGGAGAAAGGTACCCTAAGCAGAGCTAGTTCATGGAGAAACTTCACCAATAACTATTGTTAAAGAAAACTTTTCTGCCCATTTCAACTAGGGATTATTGAGATACATAAGAATCATTTATGGACATAAAAGCCTACACATACATTTAAATCCCTAAGGTGTGAACATATTTGGAATGACTGAGGCTTCAAAAAAGACAATTGGCGTCACCAGCTTGGAGAATGAAGTGGTGAGAGGCAGAAGAAGAGGTTGGAGCAATGAGCCAACACTGAGTCCTAGTGCTGCTTGTTTCCTTTTGTTCAGGGAAGCTTCTAGAAGATGGAAGTTGCCCCAAAGTGACTTCCAGATGACTTTTGGGAGTCGGTATATGTGTACCACTCATCTAGCTGGATCTTCACTTTTCATTCTATTTATTCAGCTGGTACCTACATCATGGCTGCAGAGGTAATGTAATAAGAAATAGCAATAAGGCCATGCCGTATTTGGTCTAATATTGTATAGCTAAATGTTTCATTCATAATCAAAAAATCTTTCTAGCATGATGAAAATAACCCAACATATCAAAATGCCCATAGCCCAGATTTAGCAGAAGTTGGCAATTTGCTGCTTTGCTTCAGAGCTTTCTCTGTCTTCTCCTGTTTTTAAATAGGATGTTGTAGAATACAGTTAAAGCCCACTCTCCCATCCCTCTGCCCTCCCCTTCTCTCCTGAGGTAGTTACTCTTCTCATGTTGACATCCACCATTTCCAGACATATTTTAAACATTTTCTATAAATTTACTTTTGTCCATAAGCAATACATAGTGTTCCATGTACTTTTAAAATTTGAACCAATAGTACCATGCTTAATATACATTTTTGTAGCTTGTTATTTTCCCCTAGAAGTTGTTTGAGATATATTTAGGTTGATTTATGTAAATTAATTATTTTCAATCATGTATGTTGATATGTGGTGTTTCATAGTAAGATAAAGCAGTTTATTTATTCCTTCCCCTCCTGACAGGCGGTTTCACTATTTGAAACAGTACCACAATGAAAACCCTTGTACATTTTTCTGTCTAGCCACGTGAAAGAGTTCCTCTAAGGCATCTACCTAGATATGGACTTGCTGGGTCATGTGTTGTGTGCATGTTCAATTTTATTAGGTGGAGCAGAAACTGCTAGTTTCCAACCCTGAAACTCGTTCTCATTCTCTTGATTTTCAGTTGGACATGTGGATGCCTAGAAGAGACATTTCTAACCTCCCTTGCTGCTGTAATGATTTAACTAAATTTTGGCCAATGATATGCAAGTGGAAATGTATGGCAGCTTTCAGTCTATTATCTATTACCAGTCTATTTCAGGCTACTACCTTAAAAGATAGTTGGCACATATCCTTTGACCTTTCTTTCACTTTGTTCCTTTCTTCTTTACAGGTATCAGAATTATAGATGTGATGACTAGAGGTCTTGGGGCCATCTTGCACTATGAGCATTAGGGCCCCTCTGTAGGGATGTCCAACTGGAAGGAACCCAGGTACCGTCCTGGAGCTACCTTACTAGCAACGGACCTCATTCTTTGAGACATTTTTAGATAAATGTGAGCTTATTTCTTGTATAAGTCCCTGTTGTTTTAGGCCACAGCCAGCCAGATATAATCCTCACTAATGCAGTTATACTCCAAATTAGTTTGCAATGGTCATACCTTTTAATATCCCCACAAGCAACGAATGAGTTTTTAATTATTATACATTGTGTGATAATTGTTCAAAGCATTTTTACAACTATGTCTCTCTTTTATCCTCACATACCATGTGAGAAAGGAAAACAAGTACATTGGGATCCCCACTCTGTACTTAAAGAGGTGGACCCTAGGGAGTGATAATGGACTTGATCAAGGTCTCAGTAATGTGGTACTTGGTTATGAGTAAATGTATCAAGGATAAATATGGTTTTGCATAGACAAATGCTGTGCTCCTGGGCCTAAGTGACAAGACATTCTCTTGAATGTGACCAAGTTACCCTGACAAACCTTACCTATTCTACTCCCAATTAATTCACATAACATTGTGATTAAAAATAGCAGTCCTACTGCTAAGCAGGTGCATATAGGTTGCACGCTAGAATGCCCACTTTGGGTATTGGCTCAGACTGGGGAGAGCCATTCCAACTCAAAAAACTAATTGGTTTACAGAGAAGGGAGGGGAACATATATACTCATCATAGGGCATGGGCCAATTTCCTGGTCTCTTGGTGCTGCTTGCCAGCCAATATGCAGACCGAGGTTGGCATTAGATTTGAAAAAGTCACTGATCTCCATGCATAGCTGGAGGACCCTGGCCTAAAGGAGCAGAATTTGAAGAGGAGGAAGAAACTGAGACCTAATTCTATTTTCTGTTTAATTTTATTTTTCTCTTTTCTTCTTCTTCTTTTTTTTTTTTTTTTTTTTGCTAATATGGGAGTGACTTAGAGAAAATGGTGTGGTGTCAGAACTATTCGGGCTGCTAGACAAGGTGGGAGAGGCTGCGCTGAAGGAGCTCCTGAGGACGGAAGTAAATTTCCTAGGAAATGTCCAGATGTGGTCGTTGACTGGAGCTTGAAATGGTCTAAAGATGTGCTTCTGGCGGCCCCTCTCCTAAAAGGGCTCTATAAGCCCATCAGAGCGCACACACGTCAGAGGGCACTTTCGGGCTTGGGTGATGTCAGCCTGAGGGATCATGAGTTCTCATCTCCTGCCAAGAAGATGTTTGCCACCATCACCTTGGGTGTCATCTCTGATAAAAGGGTGAAAGGGGCCCTTGAGTAGAGAGGTGTGTTTGGTGTAGATACATGAACAAAAGGGATTATGAAGAAAGAAGAGAGACAGACAATTCTGTATATTTTGGCCTCCTATGAACTGAACCCCAACTCAGATAATTTTAAATGTGTTCTCTTTAAAAAATTTTCCCTCTACCAAATATGTTTTCAGCTATTGTGGGAAATTAAACTGCCAAATTTTAAAGCTATTTTCAACATCACTGAACATTACAAATAGAGATGAATAATGTATCAAGCTCACTGTACTACAGCATACAATCCAGTTCATATAGGCCCAATAAATGCCAGCAAATTTCTCAAACCAGATTTTACCTCTCTGTGCTTGATGTGAGAAGGCAACATACACACTTAATAAAAATTTAAAATCCAGGCCTCGGGGCTCAACAAATTTAGTTCGTGCCACCTGAATTTCTCATTGAAAATAACATACTGCATTGAAAACTGAAAGTCCATGGAACCGGAATCTCTGCTGAAATTAGATAGAAGTCTCTACTCTGTTTAATCAGTTGACTTGAGACTCTTGGCTCGGTTGAAGCATAAAGGCTCTGTTGTTGTCTGATTCTGCTGCCTCCAACTCATGCCTGGAGACTATGTTGTGAGAGGATTGTTATGCACTGGGATGAATATATTGGATAGGAGTTCTGGACACCTAATCACCAGTTCTTGTATTGCCTCTAACTAGTTCTGAAATCTAGGGTGATCTTTTAGCCTTAGTCTCCTTTAGTGTAAAATAGAGGATTGGAAGATACTCTCTAATATCTAGTCCAGCTTTAGTGGTGTACAATTATCTCACAGTTTACTCCACTAATTGGGATTGCTTCTGGTCAGAGAATAATATGATAGTGTGATAGAGACTTTCAGCACTTACCCATATCCAGTTCTCCTCTCCTTCCTGGATCCAGTCCAGTTAGGTAGGGACATGTGACCCGTTCTGATCCATGGACTCTAGATAAAGTGTCTCTCTGGACCAAAGAACAGAAGAGCAATTTGAGTTCTTCCTTGTCTCTGTTTTCCTGCCTTGGCAACCCTGCAGCTAAATTTTGAGATAGCAGAGCCACAAGATGGACATGATGAGGTCCTTAATACTGGGAACAGAGCTGCCGTGGAGAGCCATTGAACTGGCAGAGAACTTAGGAGAGTAAGAAATGAATTTGAGTAACTGAGATTTTGAGGGTTTTAGCTGCAATGTTGCCTAGTCTGTATAAGAATGTATGACCCAAGTGGCTCAACCAGAAGGACCTATGTACACCCATGCGACAAATGAATAATTGTTCACAGTCACACAATACAAAACAAAGAGATTACGTGTCCCTGTCTATACCATTGAAAAAAGGCACAAGGAAGAAATACAGAACTAAGGATATTTAACAGAGCATACAGCAATCACTCGACAAATGCTTGTTTAAACGAAAGAATAATATGAAATTCCCCCTCCTGTGTGTTTGATGGGAAAAGGGGATGTGGGGGAGGATGAACTCATTGAGAACATCTCTGTTTCCTGAGCCCTGTAGCACATGGTAGTGCCTCAAGCAGTGTTTATTGAATTCAGATGAGTTGAGTGAACACTTAGTATGGTGAAGCATATGGTTGACTTTAAAACTGACAATATAGAAATGGATATTGGTCTCATTCTTTATCCATAGCCTCCACTCTAAAATTAAAAATATCTAAAATGTATACATGTATATGACTGTCATTCACACATTCATTCATTCAGTAAGAATTTATTGAGTGCCTGCATTGCTCAAAGCACTATGTTAAACATTGGTGCTGTAGGACTGGATAAGTCCTCATAGAGTTTACATTCTGAGGCATGAGGGCTGAATGATGGCAGAGACAGAGGAATAGACACTAAATAATTGTTTAAATAAAATTGTGAGAAGTATCACCACGGAGAATTAGAGGACGCCTGGGCTGGTGGTCAGGGAAGGCTTCCAGTTTTAACCCAAGTCATGGTTCTTACTATGATAATTCCGTAACTAGAGGACTTGGCTGAATTTTTCAGCCCACATGTGGAATCTTGCGACTGTGGCTTTGCTTTCAGCCACAGTGGAAGCAAAGCAGATGTTTTTCCAGCATCTGCCTTGCTTTGACTTTGCTTGAATTTCGATGCAGCAATGTTAGTCAAGCACACTAAATATTGTAGGATTTTGGCCTTGGGAAGTGGAGGAAGGTGGGGAAGGGATTCTATCCTCCTTTATCTATACCAAGATTTGTATGTGGTTTTGACACTCTATAACCTGGAGTCCCTCCTTATGAAGGAGAGAGACTCTTTTACAGATGAGGAAGCTGAAAATGGAAGGGTAGGCAACTTGTCCAAAGTCAGACAGTTAATAAATGCCAGAGCAAGAATTTGAATTCAATCAATCTGGCCCCAGAGCGAAGGCATTTAACCCCTGCTTTGCACTGTATTGCCTCTCTTAGTGCCGGATTTTGTGAGAGCAGTGTCATCTTAGTAGGGGATCAAGTTCTGAGGTTAGTATGTAGTTGAAAATCGCTGTTACTAAAATTACCCTGGAAGAGTCTTAAGAAGATTCCTTAATAAATCCAATGTGGCATGTTTTTCTGACAGCTTGGAACAGGTTGCTGCTTATTTGGTTGAATACCCTATTAAGTAATTGATCCACGTTTTGGGGTTGTGTGTTAGGAAGGTACACATCTGCAGATGCTAGAATCACCTGCAGCTTGGTGAGATGGTCACTTTGAGAGGCACAATGATGCTGAGGCTGACCAAGGCCACACGTCCTCTTCCACAGATGGCAGGCAGAATTGCTTGCACTGTTTACAGTTTTTAATTCCATTTGTTTTATTTTCCTTTTAAAAATCTACACAATTGAATCCTAACAGGCTAAGTATACTTTGGATGTAAGGCTGCAGTATGTTGATTTGTTACATTTCCTAAGTAATAGAGTTCTTTTGTAGACAATATTTATCTCTCCCTTCCAAAAAAACAATCTGATAGAAATTTTAAGGAACTTGGAAAGTGAGGAAGAAAGATTCTTTGAGTCAAGTGGAGCTCAAATCATACCACTTAGATTAGTATTTCTGAAAGGACGATTGAGATGCTGCGTTTTTAAGCAAGCTTCCAAAGTGATTCTTATGCATCTTGAAGTTTGAAAGTCTCTATCTGCGTGCCTATCCTGTCCTATTGGAGAGGATAACAGTGGGTCCTTCCACCCTCTGGATTTTTGCATTTCCTATCGTGCTATGTCCCAGGGTTATATCTGCGACCCCTAGTGCTTGTTTCCCGATTGTCAGATCTAATGGCCCTCAGTTGCATAAGGTCACTCATCCAGTGCCAGAGAGAGTTCTCCCAAGTTGAGTTCACCCCACACTTAGAATGAGGAAATTGAGTAGCCAATTACCACTATAAGCAAGATTCACATCTGGTAACTGTACTAGAATCAGTCAGGGTTTCTGGCTGCAAGCGTCAGAAATGGCTCTGTCTACATTGAGCCCAGAGAGAATTTCCTGATCGCCTGGAAAGCTCTGGAGCTACCAAATCAGCAGGGATCTGGAGCATCAGGTGGAAAAGCAAGCAAGAACAGAGGAACTCTGGAGGACTGGGAACCAGGAACTGAAGTGAAGATTCTGCAGCAGGAACAGGCTGGTGTGCCTCATGTAGCCCTCCAAATTCACCTTCTAGGAAAGGGTGTCTGATCTGTGGAGCCCAAATCAGAGGCGTTTCCTTGACTGTGCTGAGGCAGGAGAGGATGGTCTGGACTCCTTGGCTGCTACAGAAGCTGGTTGGCACCAACTCCCACCACAACAGCACACAAGGGGAGGGGCTGCTCCCTAAGGGAAGTTCACCTGGGGTTGGAGGCTGGGCAGCCAAGACTGACAAAAGCATATACTCCTATGCCTGCCAGGGAGGCAGTCGCCTCCTCACAGATGCCCACACTTATTACTCTAATTTTGGCACCACAATCCAGGCTCTTCTCATCTGTGCTGAAGAAATTAGGAGCTTATAGGGGAATATTGTTTTGATGAATATAAGGCCCCTTTAATGCAAAGCAAAATACTTCCACAAAGGTTCTTTCTCTCTTTTTCTCCCTTTCAGCCAGGTGCTTTTATCTGCTATCGAAAATAATAAAGAAATCAATTAAGGAATTTGAAACTGTCAGGAGCATGACATGGCTTAAAGAAAGTACACTTTTTCGTTTGCACTACTGATGAACTTCTAGGTTCCTGAGTTCTCTTATCATTCATCATTCATTCATTCATTCATTCATTTTGGTGTGTCTTAGGATCAAGTTGTTGGTTAAGAAGTTCTCTTGACTTGTAGCATCAGCTATTAGCAGCAGTCTCTTATTTATCACTCCTTCCCTGATGGCTATGCCTGAAGCCTAGGTTTTGTTGGAGCTTGACTAACCTACCTCTACTGGCTTGTAACAATCACACTTAATTGTTAATTTGCATCTTTGGAAAAACTGAATCATCCCACTGGGATTTATTCAACCAAATGGTGTCCTTTGGTACAGAAGGGTAGTTACCTTGCTGTTAGTTTCTTCTAACTGTAGGAACAAATTTAGCATGTCCAAGGGGGCTGGATAACAGGAGACAGAAAGGAAATATATCCTCATAGATAGGTAAAGATCTTGAGAGAGAAAGAAGTCAGAATACATACAAATATTTACTAAGATATGCACTAAAATGTTCCTGTAAATTTGACTCAGATCCATCCTGGAAATAGTAGGAGTACACATTATAAATAAAATGCCAACTATTATTTGGAGATAAACACTGATCATCAACTTACAGTGTTTGAAGGAAAAAATGATACTGTTATGGCAAAGGAAACTGAGGCAGAAGGATAGTTTTTGTTTGGGAGTAGATGACATATTGGGTGGCAGCTCTACTACACCACAGATACAGCCTGTAAAAGAGACCCATCCAGGATTCTAACGGCAGACCCTTAAGTACACACTTGCAGCCATATCTAAATATGAGGTACAACATGCCACCTTTTGAACTTCATTACCATTCACTCCCCCAGATTGAAGGTGTATTTGAAATGCTAAGCAATTTATGCTGTATATCAAGGATTATTGTCTTGCTCAAACTGTGCCAAAAATCTTGACACATGACCCAATCAATGCAAACAACCTATTACTTCCTTTCTGACTGACGTGTAAGCCTTTTGCTTAGTTAAAAATTTCCCTCCAAATCATTCTAACGATTATCCTCCTGACTCCTCACATATGAGAGGAAAAGTAGTCACAATTCCATTTTTACTTTTCCAAGTCAAATCTTTAGCGAATTTATTCTAGACTCAAAAAATAATTGCTATTTTCTTTCTATCTCTTCTCAGGGGGAAAAAAGCCTTCAAGAGCTGCCATGCCTTCCTCTCATGGTGTAGCTGGGAAATGTACAACTCAGGGCTGCTAATGCTTGGAATAAATGGACAGTCTTGCTAACTCCTATTATCATCATTCTGTCTAGAGTCTATGTCAGTTCGAAACTAAAATGTCCTCCTTTGGATCTATAGTACTTTAAATATCCCAACAGTATCTGCATTTATATAATGCCCATCTGCACGATATCAAATCATCTTGACAAATGTTCCATATTTCCATCATTTTTGTGTGTGTGTGGCTGAGAAAGCTGAGAGAACTTTTTTGGGTTATATACACATACAAAACTGGCAATCTTCCCTAATAGTAAGGGTCATGTAAGTTGGAGAAAACATGGGCAAAAATGAATCCAAGTAGATCAGAAATGATTAGTCAGCTCCATTTTCTTTTCTACCACAGTATTTTACATCATTCATTTTAAATGCAAGAGACTGGAAAAAGTTGACTTCTGTTTAATGAGGATTGATTTATTCAACCTTGTGTTATTAGTGAAAATAGGATACCTTGTTAGTTTGAAAATACATTTAAAGTAATGCACTGTTTTGAATAAATTATCAGGTTGATGAGTATATAATGATAATATTGATATTACTTTACATTTGTGCAGAATGTTGGCAGTCTACAAAGCACATTCATATGCATTACTTTGCTCAATCCTCATAATTCTCTGGGTATTATTGTTCATATTTTATAGACAGGATCCTAAAGCTCAGAGAGGTCAAGTGACAGCTAATAACTGAAAAGCAAGGGTCCAGGCTCTGGTTTTCTGCCTCTGAACCTTTTTCAGTAGTCAGTTTTACCAAAAATAACCAAACAAAAAGATGACCCTCATTATTCTCTTGCCTGCACTTTTTCAATGGCCTATTATCTGCTACTTCTGGCGTGATCCTCCCTACTACTCTCGATCTTCCCAGAAGTAATTCAAATCAGCATTGTTTCCTAGCAGACTCCTCTTGGAGCTCCTTTGCTTAGAAGGTAAATTTTGAACTCTTATTTTGTCATCCGTTGTCCTTCAGAATCAGACTTAAATTTGTCCTCAACCCAGTTTTTTAGTCCCTTGTCCCCGCTACATGGCTTACGTTCCAGTCACACCAACCTCATGATTCCCTCAACATGCTGTGCTGTTCCATAGTTTGTCTCCTTATGTCTGTTGTTTCTTTTCCTTGGAATATCTTTCCTTTATTCTCTACCGAGTAAGTTTCTACTTATGACCTGAGAACCATCTCAAAGGTTACCTCTATGAATTGAAGCCTTTCCTCCCTTCTTAGGATTCACATCTGTTTTACTATTGTTAATACAACATGTAGAAATTATGTGAATGAGCTTCCTAAGGGTAGTACCACATCTTGTTAATCTTTAGATTCCCCTAAGGATGTAGCATTCAATAACTAGTTATGGAATTAATAAATAAGGTATCAATCATTTCTTCAACTGCAGTGAAAATATCTGTATTTATTAAATATTAAAATTATTTTACAGCAATCCTACTTTCAAGTGTATATCCAAAAGAATTGAAAGCAGTGTCTTAAAGAGATATTTGCACACCCATGTTCTTAGTAGTATTATTCACAATAGCCAAAAAGTGGAAGCAACCCAAATGTACATCAACAGATAAATGGGTAAACAAAATGTGGTATATACCCACAATGAAACATTATTCAGTCTTAAAAAGGAAGGATTTTTTGACACATGCTACAACATGGATGAACCTCGAGGACATTATGCTAAATGAAATAACCCAATCACAAAAAGACTAAGACTATATGATTCCACTTATATGAGGTATCTAGAGTAGTCAAACTCATGGAAACAGAAAGAAGAATGGTGGTTGCCAGGGTCTAGGGGGAGAGAAAAATGGGAAGCTGTTTAATGGGTATAGGGTTTCAGTTTTACAAGTTAAAAAAGCTCTGAAGGTTAGTTGCACATCAGGATGAATATATTTAACACTACTGAATTATACACCTGGAAATGGTTAAGATGGTACATTTTAAGTTATGTGTACCTACCACAATCAAAATTTGTTTAAGTTAAGAAATAAACTCTTTTAGTGACATTTTCTTAAGAAATGAATGAACTAAAGAAATTATTTTGAATATTGCGGTATGTACATGTGGTATAGATAAAGAGGTAGAGTGGAGCAAGTAATGAAAGAGATATAAAATATTTCTACTCTCAAGAGCTGGCTTTCTCATTGGAGAGAGAAAAATCAGACATAAAGTGGGATGAAATGATTTCAGAACAATAAATTCCTATAACAATAGTTTATTCACTACTGGAGTCCTGAGGTAAGACTGAGTAGAAGACACTGGAGCTAAATTGGATTAATCTCAGAGCTCTTCCAGGAGCAGGTAGATATGTAGCTTGGTTTTGAAGATTTTGTTGGGCAAATGTTGACAAAGAAGTAGGCGTTGGGCTCTGGAAAGGTAATAGAGAGTGCAATAGATGAGAGATGAGCTGGTTGTGAAGGAGATATATTTGCTTTATAGGAATTAATTTATTAAATTCTACAACAACTATATCAAGTAAGGACTATTTATAGTCTTTTTATTTGAGTAAACTGAGGCACAGAGAGCTTAGGTAACTTACCCAAAGAGAATGTGTAGAAAATACCAGAGTAAAGTTTTAAACCCATGCCACCTGCCTCCAGCATCCATGTAATTACCCAATAAGCTGTGCTTTGCTCTCTAGTAGATTCCATTATGAAGTGGTTCTCAATGTCTCATTTCTATACACCCTTTCTAAGGTCCTAAGGTTTATTAACAGTTTTCAAGAACAAAATACATTACTACAGGAGAGTTTGGAATCCAGCCGATTGAATGTTTACAGAGGACTTGATGAAATAAAAATTTAATAACAGTATGAGAGATTCAGTTTAGAGAGAAAATGTTTCTGACATGGATCAGTCCGTTTGACATAAGGATTGAAGTTAGGGAATTTACTTCTCTGGAAAACAGTCTCTATCCTCATGCTGTAGCACTCCGACTCTGTAGCTCCATGGATGCTCTTCACATATAGTGCTCTTCCATGGGTTATCATTTCACGAAATTTCCTTTGCATCTTGCACAGTATTTTCAAGTGTATCGGGCTGCAGACTGTCATCAACATGTCTGACTTTTATCAGAATTTACGTCTCCCCCACATCTCCCCAGGATTACAGCAGATGTATTACATTATTTTCAAAAGGAAATCAGATATGGATAATAGGGATTGGGTGTGTTTGATTGTGGTGGGAGGAGTGGTCAGGAAAAGCCAGCTCTTCCATATCAAATCAGATATATGAATATTTGATATGGGAAAAGACACATCATGGTTTGGATGCTGCTTCCAAAAAATGTTTTAACTTAAAATGTTCATTTATATTAAATTATCTAAAGTAGGATCAAATAGTGAAAAGAACAAGATAGCAATTATTTAACCTTTCTTCTGAAACAAACTGGAAAACTTGGAAGTGTTTTAACATACTTAGAGTTCTTTTTCTCCCTGTTTTAACGTCAAAAGAAAACCATACAATTCAGTAAGATCTTTGTTAAGTGTTTGAAAATTACATTCGAATGATCAGGTCATAAATACTTTGATAAAAAATGAGAAACAAGGGTGTATATTTTACTAGGTTTCAAAGTGAAAGGAGTCTTTTACTATTTAAGCATCACTAGTTAGAAAATGTCTTTTAGTTGAGGTCAGCGTAGACAGGGAAGACAAGAGAAAAGAAAACTATACAAGAATCTCAAAAGGCCGTTCGGACAGTGGACAACTAATAAAATATTTCACTTTATTACTTTCTACTTTATTAAGTATAAATGAATTAGAGACAAGTGGATTGTGTTTTCCCCACAATGCACAGCGGTTTAAAATATAAGGGAGAATAACTTTTGGCAAATCCTATTTGGTATTTTGCTGAACCTGAACCATTTTTACCAAAAGTTTACTTTTGTGGCTGAGTTTGGAATAGAACACAAAAGTACACAAAGAACACATGGACTTACATAGATGTAGGGTTTTTAAGCTGAAAATGTCTTAAAGTCAATGACAATTTAAGATTCTTCTAAGAACAGACAGATTCATGCCAAAAGTGATGAATAGCTTTATTGTCTTCTGGTCCCATGTCTGAGTGTGCCAGAAACTTTCAATTTTTGCCTTATAAAATGTAAAGACCTGGCAGAAGCCTGAGAGGTAAATATGGTTCAGGAAACAAAATCTGAATTTCAGGGCTCTGCCTTTGATTCTGATCTGCCTACCAGTTGTGGCACATGTGGCAGAAAAAACAAGTAGGCTGGTGGGCCCCATCTGTCTGATTGCAGGCCCAGTGCTTCTGTATCAAGATTATTGTAGGGGGCCGGCCCGGTGGCGTAGCAGTTAAGTTCGCACGTTCCACTTCTTGGTGGCCCGGGGTTCACCGGTTTGGATCCCAGGTGCGGACATGGCACTGCTTGGCAAAAACCATGCTGTGGTAGGCGTCCCACATATGGAGTAGAGGAAGATGGGCATGGATGTTAGCTCAGGCCCAGTCTTCCTCAGCAAAAAGAAGAGGATTGGTGACGGACGTTAGCTCAGGGCTAATCTTCCTCAAAAAAAAAAAAAAAAATGCAAGGAGGTGATGTGAACATCTTTGAAATTTACCATTACACATTTATTATAAGTAAACAAAAATTTTTGTTTTCAAAAGAAAACAATTTACTCTAGATAGTGGAGTTTTCTTTGTTTTTATCTTCTTCCCCTTAAGTGTCATCCTTCTGATGTGGAGAGCTTTTAACTTGAGTACCAAAATGTAATGGCAGAAATAGAGATTTTTCAAGAGTTTGCTAAAACTGCCACATTGTAAAGCAGAGTTTGATTTTGTGTACACACTCCTACGGGAAATTCAGAACACAGCTTAAACTCCATTACGCTATTGTCACTTTTAAAGTGAGGGAATTCGTTTAGTAAACAAACCCAGTATTTGCCATCATACCTTCTCAAGTTCTTGCTTCTGTGGTCCTTTCACTTAGCTATCTCTCAATGCTCATTCTAAAAATGTCAAGACATGAGATCCTTCCAAACATAAGGGGAAAAAATGAGGTTAATCATCTCCTTGAAGAATATTTCTCAATCAATGAAACTGAGTTTTTCTTCACCTAAGGGGTTTCATCCAGCATGATACATGATGGATAGTTGACACTCGGACTTCAGGTTGCAGTAGTTTCCCGAGTCCAGTTCAGACACTAGAGCTAGGGCTACTGGTGTCTAATGATCCCATTGGCCCAGAGAAAGGAATAGCATGCATCAGAGAATGCTACTCCCACTATGTAAAATTGCTTTGCTATGGATTCAAAACAACACAGGTTGTAAAACCATTAAGTGCCACACAGCTTACACACACCACTTGTCATGTTTCAAAGACGAAACAGTATATGCAGAATCGAATGCGGGGAAATCATTAAGCAAATATCACCTGTACCCAATAAAATGTTCTGTCGAACTGCTGAAAACTCCTGTCTCGTTAGGGAAGACAGAAAACTAGAAGCAACTAGTCTTTAGGCTCCGCAGAGTTTGTCAAGGGGATTAAGAATAAAATATGTGGTCCCCCACACAACTCTCCTTTGCTATTGGTCACCCTTAACTCTTGGAACATTCAGAGGCTTATGTGTGCTAAGTGAAAGGCTGCAAAAATTAAAGATGATGTGGCAATACTTTATTATATATTATACACATAATATTATATATTGTATATCGATGTGGCAATTTCCTTTGCCAATCTCTATATCATATTTCTCTATCGATGATACACTTAACACACTGCATAACTTTTCAGAGATTTAGATTTAGCCAATTTGTAGCTGCCCTATCAATAATTTCCCTCATTCTATTACCCTTCATTTGCCCTTCAAGAGTTACCTTCCAGATGCCCTTTGATGTGGCTTTTCTTGGATAGGACATTTCCTGTTAAAAATTTTCTCTACTCTTTATATCTGAAAGTCTCTCCATAAGGCTCCATCATAGACAGTTAAGTAAACTGCATTAGAAGTCCATGATAATATGGCTGATGCCCTCTGTTTGTCACAGTTATTCCTAGGTCAAATGAAACAACTAATTATCACACACTGATATTATAGAATGAGGCTGTGTTTCAACCAGGTTGACCTCGTTTGGGGAATCCATGAGATCAGGGGCGTGGAGGTCACTTCTGGAATACAAGTGAAGATGGTATGATTGTCAATGATTGGAAAAGTTGGATCACTGGCAGAGGCCAAGATTGAATATAAGATGTGATGAATAGTGTCTATAATTTCCATTGCTCAGAATAAGAGTCAAGGGTAGTGTATCAGTCAGGAAAACAGTGATCACTCCAGGTAGAAGGAATTTTAATACAGGGAACTGCTGAGAAGTCAAACAGATGATAGTACAGTAAACCCAGATATTAGCAACAGCAGAAAGCCACTATCACCCCTAGGCTGGAGGGTTAAAGGGAGAAGACTATTACTGGATCTCAGGCTCTGGGACCACATTCAGAAGCTGAAACGACTTCAAGTATGTCGGTCAATAGCTGGAACCAGTAAGGCAGGAACATCTGGCCTGATTTAGAACCATAGAGGAGGCCCAGTTACCATCATAGATGTCACCTGAGGGAGAGAGAGAAGAGACAGAAACAGAGAGAGACAGAGAAATACATTGATTTTTTTCCTTTTACTCACCCTCCAGATTCCTTGCAATGCCTCCTATCAGCTGAACCTAGCAGGAATTTGGTAAATAAGACTGGGAGAAGTAATTTCCAGGGATATAGCCAGAGTGAGAGTGGTGGGGAATGGATATGAGGGCAAACAGGCAGATGAGCATCTCAAATAAGTAAACGATGAAGGTAACAGGGGAACAGAACCCAAAAATAAGAACTCAATAACCCAACACTGACTCAGATGTATGATCTGATTATTCAGACTGATAATTCCACCAGGCATGGAACAACTTGAAATGGTGATTATCCATGGGTTTATTGTACCTTAGTTTTTCAAAGTACCACCAGGGTCCTAAAGAAGTGATTTAGACATTCAATGTGTGTTTTCTTCCTGCAAAGTTGATAATTACTTCTAAGTAGTTTGCCTCTGTGATTCTAGGCAGTTCCTCAAGATGGAACTATCTATTAGATATCAACTTCTCATCAGTAAAGTACTTGGACCATTGGGTTGGAGTTGACAGAAATCTAGTCAATGAAAGTCATTTTACTCTTTTTAACCAAAATTAACTTTTTATTTACATGCTATGAACTAATTTAGAATATGTATTAAGATGATCTCAGTGAAGAGTTAAAGCCTTCATTTTGAGTCTTCTTCCTCTATTAGCAAATAATATTTGTTTGAATTGAATACCAATAACTTATTTTTACGTTCCTTTCAATTTATGTTCCTCTGACACTGAAAAACAATTTTTAAGTTGGTATTTCTTCAAGTAAAGCACACAGACTTACATTTGAATCTACTGAGTCAGAATCTTTAAAAGATGAGATTAGAGAGGCTAAGTGCTTCTTATGTACCCTGAGAAACTGGCTCAAATTAACCTTTCTTGTTACTGGCACCTACTAATAGATTAATTACACTTAATCCACGATCACACACCTTATAGAGCAGAACCATGACAATGTTTCCCCTTGTGTATTATGTTTCTGTGGAGAATGAGAATGATCCAGAGGGTTTGTTGTTCTTATGTGGAAAGATCAATGGAATCTACCTCATACATTTTTACATTATCTCTACTGTAATTTTTGTACATATTAAAATAAATATCACACATCTGAGTTGGGGTAAATATACTCGTTTCATCCTCTGCCAGGGGTGTTTCATTCTTCCTTTCTAGCATGTCTTGGATATGTTTCTCACATTTCTTTAAAGGAACAAGGAATTTCATTGATGTCTTGAATCCTCATGATCAGGAAAGAGTGATACAAGATTTCAATTGATGCTCTCAGCAGCAAGTTCCAGAAAACCCAACTGAAAATGGCCTATACAAAAATATTCTTTTCTTTAATATCTCACAATATGTCTTGGTATAATTGTCCCAGGGTTGATTGCTTCAGGGCCTCAATGAAATCATCAAACACTTACCTTCTTTCCATCTTTTGCTCTGCCGTCTTCAGAATGTTGGTGTTTGTCCTTAGGCTAGTTTCTGATATTCCAAAGCAGCTTCAAGCTTACATCCTCAAACAATAATGTCCTCACATTTCATCGGATGGGATGGCATCATGTGCCCATTTCTAAAACAACCATGGGAAAGAGGAATGGAATTTACATGGTTAGTTTCAACCAAAGTCAATATGCGCATTTGGCCTGGGACTTAGCCTCCTTTGAAGGACACAACCACCAATACTTGAGCAAAATCAAGAGTTTGTTAGGAGTGTTTGTAGCATTAATGGGAGTCACCAAAGTAGTAGGAATAGCTAATTCGTACATAGCATTTACAATGTACTTGGCACTGTCCCACTAGTTACAGTATATTACCTCATTTAATCATCACAGGAAGCATATGAGGTAGTTACCATTATTATCTATAATTTACAGAGATGTTAAATAACTTAAATCAGGTCACACAGTGAGTCAGTGGTGTTGCCAGGATTGTAATCCGGGTGGTCTGACTCCAGGGTTGGTGCTCTTGAAATTAATACCAGGCTGAGTTCTCGTCAAAATGGCACTGTGAGCAGACATTGAACTCACCTCCTCCCACGAACACAACCAGGTTACAACAATTTTGGGAAGAATCACCCTGGATTGAAAACTGAAAACTGGATAAAAAGAACCCCAACGACAAGGGACAGTCCTGACGAAAGCAGAAGAGGCAGTAACTCCGGCCGGAGAGGGAAAAAGCCACCTTTGGGAGCAGCAGAGCTTCTCAGGTGGCCAGGCGGGAGCCACCCTAAGGTACGCAGCCATCCCTGGAGGAGTGAGGTCCAGAGCGGGGGCAATACTGCTATAACCACCCTTCAGACTCAGCCCAACTGAGATGGGGATCTTACTATCTGGCTTTGCTGGCTATTAACTGCAGCGAGGACACCCCAGAAAAGCTATCGGCAGAGAGCTGAAAAGATCCAGGTCTTAAAGGGCCCACACACAAACTCACTCTGCAGCAACCTAAAGTCACCAGAGAGAAGGCTGACTGTCCTTTGGTAAAACAAGACTCACCTGGTGGGCTCTGGGGGCATCTTGGTGAGAGGAGGATCCTCTCCGGGGACTGAGACATTGGTGGGGGCCGTTGTTCTGAGCTCGTCCAGGCGTGCTGATATGGACACTGGTGGGGGCCATTGAGGTGCGTCCCTTGGGCTGTTAGCCCAGGGGTCTACCACACCCACTAGAGCACAGATTTAATCCAGTTCAGCCAGGGCAGGCAACCCGCCCTAGGGACTGGCCCCACCTAACAGCAAGCCCTCAGGCTACTTTTCAGCCTGCATTGTCTGAGTGCCTTGATCCTCTACAGGCAGGCAAGGGTGTCTGCCTCTGTGGGGCAGGGCTTGTGTGAGGACCAGGTGAACTGTGGGGGGCATTGGGGCAGAGGTGGAGGCCTCTGCAGTGTGGCGGAGGGGTATGCTCCAGGGGGTTGAGAAGTGTGCACAGACCAGGACTATGTTGACAGTGTATGTGGTCCAGAGGGGGGGGCGTGAGGCTTATCAGCGGCAGAAGACTTGTGCTTCACAAATAGCCATAAAAAGGATCAGCCCCACTTTCCAAAGCCTGAAACAACTGAGTGCCTCCATGCCAAGGGCTAGCCCCACTCAGCTGCACTCCTAAGAGAACTGACATCAGCCTTGTTGGCCTCAGGCCTATCACAACTGTACGCCCCTGAGCCTAGCAACCAGCTACACTGGGTACCAACCCAATTAAGAGGACAATTGCAATAAGAGTGTGCTAATAGACTTTGTAGCCAACAGTGCTGAGGCCCCTCCAAACCGGATTTACAAACAGCTGGCCAGGGAAGGAAAGATCAGACTCCTTGGGTACCTGCAGTGGGAGCAGCCCTCCCACAGCAGAAGAACACAAGTAGCCCACAAAGGGGTCACTCCTGGTTCTTATGGTCTGGTGACGAGAGGGAAGCACACTGCTGGGCCTCATAAGGCATCTCATACATAAGGCCACTTCTCCAAGATCAGGAGACATAGCCGACTCACCTAGTACAAAGAAAATAGCACAGAGAAAGAGGCATAAGGAGGAGGCAAAGGAATACTTTCCAAGCAAGGGAACACTACAAAGCACCAGAAAAAGAACTAAGTGAAACAGAAACTAGCGACCTCCTTGACAAGGAATTCAAACAAAATATAATGAGGATGCTCACAGATATGCAGAGAAGAATGGATGAACACAGTGAGCACATCAGCAAAGAATTGGAAGATATAAAAAAGAACCAATCAGAAATGAAGAATACAATACTTGAAATGAGAAATTCACTACAGGGACTCAATAGCAGAGTAGAGGAAGCAGAAGAACGGATCAGCGAGCTAGACGAAAGATTAGAGGAAATCACCCAAGCAGAACAGAAAAGAGAAAAAAGAATTAGACAGAATGAGAACAGTGTAAGGGAACTCTAGGACAATATCAAGTGTGCTAACATTCGGATTATAGGGGGTCCCAGAAGGAGAAGAGAGAGACAAAGGGGCAGAAAATTTATTTGTCGAAATAATAGAGGAAAATTTTCCTCACCTGAGGAAGGAAACAGACATCCAAGTTCAGGAAGCACAGAGAGCTCCAAACAAGAGAAGCCCAAAGAGGCCCACACCAAGACGTATTATAATCAAAATGTCTAAAATTAAAGACAAAGACAGTATCCTAAAAACAGCAAGAGAAAGGCCACAAGTGACATATAAAGGGAAGCCCATCAGGCTGTCAGCAGACTTCTCAGCCAAGACCCTACAGGCGAGAAGAGAATGTCACGACATACTTGAAGTGCTAAAAGGAAAAAACCTACAACCAAGAATACTCTATCCATCAAGGCTGTCACTCAGAATGGAAGGAGAGATAAAGAGCTTCCCAGACAAGCAAAAATTAAAGGAGTTTATCACCAAGACACCAGCTCTACAAGAAATGATGAAGGGACTTATTTAAGTGGGAAAGCAATGACCACAAATAGAGATAAAAGAAAAAAAATTATCAAAAAATCCAAAACAACAACAACAACAAAACAGGCAATAAAATCACTTGTAAGGTAAAAGTATAGTAAAGGCAGCAGATCAACTACCTGTGAAGATAATATGAGGGTTAAAAGACAAATGTACTAAAATTACCTATTTCAATGATAAGAAGGTAATGGATAGACACACACTAAACAAAAGACTATATATGATGTGAAAAACATATAATGTGGGAGGAGGGGAGTGAAAAAGTAGATCTTTTAGAAAGAAGTCAAGCTAAAGAGTCTATCTACTCAATATAGACTGTTATATGCATAGTATATTAAATAGGATCCTCATGGTAACCACAAACCAGAAACCTATAACAAGCAGGAAAAAAAGTAAGACAAAAGTAATCAAACATATTCCTAAAGATAGCCATCAAACCACAAGCAAAGAGAGCAAGAGAAAAAGAAAGGAACTGAGAAGAACTACTAAAACACCCAAAAGAAAGAAAAAGTGACAAAATGGCAATAAATACATATTTATCAATAGCTACTTTAAATGTTAATGGAGTAAATCCTCCAATCAAATGCCATAGGGTGGCCAAATGGATAAAAAAACAAGATCCATGTATATGCTGCATACAAGAGACACACTTCAGAACTACAGACACTCACAAACTGAAAGTGAAAGGATGGAAAAAGATATTCCATGCAAATGGCAAAGAAAAGTAAGCTGGGGTAGCAATACTTATATCAGACAAAATAGACTTTAAATCAAAAACTGTAATAAGAGACAAAGACGGGCACTACATAATGATACAGGGAACAATCCAACAAGAAAATATAACACTTGTAAATATCTATGCACCCAACATAGGAGCACCTAAATATATAAAGCAATTATTAACAGACATAAGAGGAGAAATAGACAGTAATACAATAATAGTAGGAGACTTTAACACTCCACTTACACCAATGGATAGATCATCCAAACAGAAGATCAATAAGGAAACACTCACCTTAAAGGACACATCAGACCAGATGGACTTAGTAGATATATACAGAACATTCCATCCAAAAACCACAGAATACACATTCTTTTCAAATGCCCATGGAACATTCTCCAGGATTGATCACATATTAGGCCACAAAACAAGTCTCAATAAATTTAAGAAGATCGAAATAATACCATGCATCTTTTCTGACCACAAAGGTATAAAACTGGAAATCAACTACAGAAAGAAAACCAGAAAAGCCAAAAAATGTGGAGATTGAACAAAATGATACTGAACAATGATTTGGTCAATGAAGAAATCAAAGAAGAAATCAAAAAATTCCTGGAGACAAATGAAAATGAAAACACGGCATGCCAAAATCTGTGGGATACAGCAAAAGCAGTTCTATGAGGGAAGTTTATAGCAATTCAGGCCTACCTCAACAAAGAAGAAAAGTCCCAAATAGACAATCTAAAAGTGCACCTAAAGGTATTGGAAAAAGAACAACAAACAAAGCCCAAAATCAGCAGAAGGAAGGAAATAATAAAAATCAGAGCAGAAATAGATGAAATAGAGACTAAAAAAACAATAGAAAAAATTAATGAAACCAAGAGCTGGTTCTTCGAAAAGATAAACAAAATGGACAAACCCTTAGCTAGACTCACCAAGAAAAAAAGAGAGAAGGCTCAAATAAATAAAATCAGAAACGAAAGAGGAGAGATTACAACGGACACCTCAGAAATACAAAAGATAATAAGAGAATACTATGAAAAGCTATACACCAACAAATTGGATAATCTAGAAGAAATGGATAAATTCTTAGAAACATACAACCTTCCAAAACTGGCCCAAAAGATGTAGAAAATTTGAATAAACTGATCACCAGTAAGGAGATTGAAACAGCAATTAAAAACCTCCCAAAAAATCAAAGTCCAGGACCAGATGGCTTCCCTGGTGAATTCTACCAAACATTCAAAGAAGACTTAATACCTATCCTTGTCAAACTCTTCCAAAAAATTGAAGAGGAGGGGAGGCTTCCTAACTCCTTCTACGAAGCAAACATTATCCTGATACCAAAACCAGACAAGGACAACACAAAAAAAGAAAATTACAGGCCAATATCACTGATGAACATCGATGCAAAAATCCTCAACAAAATACTAGCAAATCGAATACAACAATACATTGAAAAGATCGTACATCATGATCAAGAGGGTTTCATTCTGGGGATGCAGGGATGGTTCAACATCCGCAAATCTATCAACGTGATACACCACATTAACAAAATGAAGAATAAAAATCACATGATCATCTCAATAGATGCAGAGAAAGCATTTGACAAGATACAGCATCCATTTATGATAAAAACTCTAAATAAATTGGGTATAGAAGGAAAATACCTCAACATAATAAAGGCCATATATGACAAACCCACAGCAAATATCATTCTCAATGGAGAAAAACTGAAAGCTATCCCTCTAAGAACAGGAACCAGACAAGGATGCCCACTGTCACCACTCTTATTTAACATAGTATTGGAAGTCCTAGCCAGAGCAATCAGGCAAGAAAAAGAAATAAAAGGGATCCACATTGGAAAAGAAGAAGTGAAACTGTCACTCTTTGCAGATGACATGATTTTATATCTAGAAAACCCTAAAGAGTCCACTAAAAAACTTTTAGAAATAATAAAGGAATACAGTCAAGTTGCAGGATACAAAATCAATGTACAAATATCGGTTGCGTTTCTATACACTAACAACGGAAAGAGAAATTAAGAATACAATCCCATTTACAATTGCAACAAAAAGAATAAAATACCTAGGAATAAACTTAACGAAAGAGGTGAAAGATCTGTACACCAAAAACTATAAAACATTGTTGAAAGAAATCGAAGAAGACACAAAGAAATGGAAAGATATTCCGTGCTCTTGGATTGGAAGAATTAACATTGTTAAAATGTCCGTACTTCCTAAAGCAATCTATAGATTCAATGTAATCCCTATCAAAGTTCCAACAACATTTTTTACAGAAATAGAACAAAGAATCCTAAAATTTATATGGAACAACAAAAGACCCCAAATAGCCAAAGAATTCCTGAGAAAAAAGAACAAAGCTGGAGGTGTCACACTCCCCAATTTCAAATTATACTACAAAGCCATAGTAACCAAAACAGCATGGTACTGGCACAAAAACAGACACACAGATCAATGGAACGAAATTGAGAGCCCAGAAGTAAACCCACACGTTTATGGACAGCTAATATTCGACAAGGGAACCAAGAGCATACGATGGAGAAAGGAGAGTCTCTTCAATAAATGGTGTTGGGAAAACTGGACAGACACATGCAAAAGAATGAAAGTAGACCATTCCCTTACACCATGCACAAAAATTAACTCAAAATGGATTAAAGACTTGAATGTAAGACCTGAAACCATGAGACTTCTAGAAGAAAACATAGGCAGTATGCTCTATGACATTGGTCTGAGCAGCATATTTTCAAGTCCCATGTCTGACCGGGCAAGGGAAACAAAAGAAAAAATGAAAAAATGGGACTACATCAAACTAAAAAGTTTCTGCACAGCAAAGGTAACCATCAACAAAACGAAAAGACAACCTAACAATTGGGAGAAGATAGTTGCAAACCACATATCAGATAAGGGGTTAATATCCAAAATATACAAAGAACTCATACAGCTCAACAACAAAAAAAAACAACAATCCAATTAGAAAATGGGCAAAAGATCTGAACAGAGGTTTCTCCAAAGAAGAAATACAGATGGCCAACAGGCATATGAAAAGATGCTCAACATCATTAGCTATCAGGGAAATGCAAATCAAAACTACAATGAGGTATCACCTCACTCTGGTCAGAATAGTTATAATTAACAAGACAGGAAACAACAAGTGTTAGGGTGTGGAGAGAAGGGAACCCTTGTTCACTGCTGGTGGCAGTGCAAACTGGTGCAGCCACTATGGAAAGCAGTATGGAGTATCCTCAGAAAAGTAAGGGTAGATCTACCATATGATCCAGCTATTCCACTGCTGGGTATTTATCCAAAGAACTTGAAAACACAAAGGCATAAAGATACTTACACCCCTATGTTCATTGCGGCATTATACACAATAGCCAAGACTTGGAAGCAACCTAGGTGCCCTTCAAGGGACGAATGGATAAAGAAGATGTGGTATTTATACACGATGGACTACTACTCAGCCATAAGAAATGACGAAATCCAGCCATTTGTGACAACACGGATGGACCTTGGGGGCATTATGCTGAGTGAAATAAGTCAGAGGGAGAAACTCAAATACCATATGATCTCACTCATAAGTAGAAGATAAAAGTGACAAAAAAAAAAAAACACATAGCATTGGAGATTGGACTGGTGGTTACCATTGGGGAAGGGGAGAGGGGGGAGGGCAAAAGGGGTGATTAGGGTCACATGTGAGGGGATGCACTATAATTAGTGTTCGGGTGGTGAACATGATGTAATGTATCCAGAATTTGAAATATGATGTACATCCGAAAAAAACAAAAATTTAAAAAAAAATTTCATACGAGGCTGCCTCTGTGGAAGGGTGTGTGTGTGAAGGAGTGAGGCATATGGCTATTAGATAGAAATCCAATGACTTCTGCCACAGTGAACAGAGCCTGGCACTGAGTAGGTACTCAAAATATTTGTTGAATAGGCAAAAAAATAAAGACTGAAGGAATAAACCCTTTGATAGCCTTCAAGAACATTGTCTTGTATCTAATAGTCACTCAATGAATGTTTGGTTGATAATGTCCAGTTGTATTTCTGTACAATTTAAGTGGAAAATTTGGAATATTCTACAAACTGTTGTACCATTTTCCTTAAGATAAATGAGGGGTGGTTTTCAGAGAGGAGGCAATTTTCCATGATTGGAATAAGATGGATTGACATTCTGGAGTTTTATTTGGGAAGCCCCAGAAGTCCAGGAAGTGGGTGCTGTTTATAAAACATGCAAGTTGGTCCTATTGTTTAAACTTGTCATTATTCAAAAAGCTAGCAAGGCTTATATCCTATGCTAGGCTCCTCTACAACCTCCATCCAGATGTCTGACCACTTATGTTTGCTTTTCCACCCTTGCTTGGGTTGCCCACTGGAGAGAACACATCTCCTTCACGATAGCTCCAAGTTCCCATAGCACCTGCATAGAGCACAGGATATGTGTCTACATGCTGTTCACATTTTTTCTTGAAAGCAGAGAGAATATAAACTGACTTGGTCTTCTTTTACATGCAATTAGACTCAGCCATCATTTATTAGTTTGCCAGAAATACACATTACCCAATTTAACATTAAATAGAGATTCACATGTAGCCATCCACAATCATAGACTTGGGTATATCTTGTTCCTATCTGAAGACATTCAATGAATGGAAATATGGATTTACAAACCAATAGTAAGAGGTGGTTATTCTCATTACAAATAATCAACTTCCACGTCTGTTAGGAAGCCAGAGACTACTTATCAGAGTTCGGATTAGAGTGAAAAATATAGGGAAAATAACCTTAAAAGTTTACATGTTATAGAAGATCATTAAGAGATGTCTTTCTAGGACTCTAGAGCCAAAGGACTAATCTAACAATCAATGTCATCAATAACTTTCTCTACAGTATGTAATTTCAGCTATTGATTCCCAGAAAAGCCAACCCTGCTCCAAATGTTCTCTTAATTTATGAGCAATTCATTTAACATATCATTCCCCCTGACCCACAGCAGGCAAATTAGCAATAAGTTCATGGTTTCTTAATTATTAAGAATGGAAAGGGCTCTCATAGATTGTCCAACTCTGACTTCTTGTTTTGTAGATGCAAAGATATAAAGCCTAGTTACTCTCCCAAGTCTACATAAAGTGAAGAGCTGGGAGTAGAGTTTAGTAGAATTCGTCTAGGGCTCTTTCCTGTCACCACATTACATAATGAATTTCTTTACATACCAAAGTCACCACAACTTAGAGTTCATTGCCTACACAACTTTACACCATGCTTAAAATACTATCCCAAAACCCAGATTAGTCCTGTGTTTGTATTCCTTTTATCTGCCTTGATTCCAGAGTGTGGAAGGCTCTTGGAGGATGTGGTAGATTATATTTTCCAAAGATGGTCACAATAATATTTCCCACTTCACATACTCTTCTACATTGTGACCTTGCCACTCCCCACTAAGAGTTTATTTCTCCAACCCCTTTGAATCTGAGTGGGACCTGTGATTGTTTTATTCAATAAAACACAGAAGAAGTGGTGGTATGCCAGTTCTAAGCACAACCCTTAAGTAGCCTGGCAGCTTCTGCTTCCTGCGTTAGGGAGTGTTTGCTGTTGGGACATTTCCTCTCAAAACTCAGTCTCTATGGTATGAGAAGGTGGAGCCACATGACAAAGACGTGTCTAGATGCTCCAGCCCAGCTAAGCTTCCAACTGACAGCCAGTATCAACAGCTAGCCATGTGAGTGCACCAGCGAAAATATCCTGCCCAGCTGAGTTTCAGATGACTCTGACCCGAGCTGATGGCTGCCTGTAAATGCATGAGAGACTCAAAGTGAAAACTGCCCAGGTGAGCCCAGTTAATTCACAGACCTTAAGAAATATTAATTAATTTTTGTTTCAATTCCACTAAGTTTTGAGGTGGTTTGTTATATAGCAATAGGCAACTGGAATAGCTGGCACAGGAATCAGCAGTCCTGGCTACCCAGAGGTTCATGACATGGAACCTCAGATGCCCTCTCACCTCCGCCAGGCAAGCCGTCTTCAGGCCCCACTGACTCCCGCGCATACTGCTCACCTTGACAGATCCAGCTCTCCCACTCTTCCTGTTAGTAAAACCTGTCAGGTTTGAAATTGATGGCTGGGTATATGGATTTTCAATAGAAATTCTAGGAATCTTTAAAGTTTCTTAACATAGAAAAAGAACACTCTATTTTTCCATATGGGTATCTCCCTTAAGTAACAAGGGTCAACAGAGGTCACAGAGCCCATGAGCGAGCTGGATATAATGTTGACCTTTCCAGAAAGCACAGAGCTAAATTTAATACTCAATATAGTAACTATTTTAGCCTGGAGGGACAGTATATTTGCTTCTTCCTTCTGCAAGTTTCTGATATTTATATTTTTTACCTTAACAGTCATTGCATACATGCCTAACTTTTAGGTCACCTCCAAACCCTCCTGAAAGCAAGCAGGGCCTAAATTACAAACAGATAATATTAAGTCCCTTTTCCTGGTCCCTTCTGATCTTCTGGTCCCTTTTGGTCTTCTCCAAAATCTATGACAAACACTTTGCTCTTCTCATTTGGAAGAGAGTTCCTCAGTGTACAGGACTTGTACCAATGGCAGAACATGAGAAGTCTTAAGGTATATCAGAGATTCCTAAATTTCTAATTTTAGTAGTTATATATTTATTTTAATATATATTAGAAAAGATAAAACTAGTATATCACATAAATTCTTATACAGAACAAGGCTAAGTAAAGAAGTGAGTTGATTTAAATAAAAATGTTGACTTAAAAATACTTTGTGGATATGGCCAAACCATGAGGGTGGTAAATGAATGATTGACAAATACTGATTCGGAGTTTCTGAGAAACCTTCAGAATTCTAGGTGCCTCTTCTCGTAGGCATGATTCGTTGCTGGGCAGTTGTACCCCTCTGGCTTATTGATTTCCTGCCTCTTCTTTGAGTCAGCAAGCCATTACCTGTCACTGTTGGAACTCACATAACCAACATTTTTTCAATATTTCATTTCATCAGCAAGCTGAATTCACATATTCCTCCATTTAATAGATGCTCACCAAGGCCAGCTCAGCAACATCTCCATAAACTAAAGAGGTGCTTTCTACAGAGGTTCTTGCTTTTCAGACGTTTCCCAGAGCTGGTAGCAAAGGGTTGGACTTCCTTCCAGATCATGCTCAGCCCAAGAGAGCCCAAGAGACAGAGACATCACTCTCTTCTCCCATCCCCTTGCCTCACTGCGACAGCCTCATCCTCCGATTCTTCAGATGACCGAGTGATCGTATGCACTGGCCCCCTGCCTCCAATGCCGTTTAGTCATCACCACCATTTTCTTTGTCGATACATCTTCATCTATCTCCTGCCAACTTCACCTTACACGTTTTCTGTTAGAGTCGGAAACAGTGGATTAACACTTCCTGCAAAGTTACAATTCATGTGACTCATATAAATAAATCGCAATTGAAAATGATTCTGGAGACATCTTTAAAAAGATAGCTTATTATGTCCTTTTATCAATGGGGAAATGAACTGTTTCCATTTCAGAACTTCAAGTACTTCTTTAGAATGTGTGCCTCTTCAATCTTAACATCAAATAAACTATCCCCTGTAAGACAGATCAAGATCCACGGGCACATGCTCTGGTCTTAGATGCCTCACAGACTTCCTCATTTAAGACCTTTGAATTTACCGCCTGCTCTGGAGATAACGCTTCTCATCAATTCCCATTTATTAGTAGGTGCTTAAAAGGAGGCACTTTCTGACATGCAATAAAAAGCAAACCTAATGAGCAAATGGCAGTGAACTTGAGGGGCACTTTAGGAGAAGGTCTATCAGTATTCATAACTCTGACACACTATAAAAGACACTTTAGTGCAACGAAAATGTGTCAGAAAAGATATTGAGTTAACCGAAGGGAGAATTTTCTGGTAAAACACATAAGAGCACCCATTTCAAGTGATCTGCACTATTAATATATTTTCACCTTTACTGACAACTCATTTACCAAGTGTCAGATGAATGGTATTGGAGACAGCACTGATATTAACTCCCAAATGAGGTTCTATAACAATGAAAGGTACATAAGTATTCCTCCCTGGCATCTCCTCTATAATTAATGCCCTTGGCCTTGCTTAGGCAGCTGATGCCACTCAAAAATTAGAAAAATTATCTTTGGGGATAATTCCCATCATGCTATAAACGGCACATTATAGTTTCTTTATTTTTCACACAACTCATCTTTCACATGATACAGACAAAAGTTAAAGGATGTCCTCAGATTCTTAAGGCAACGTAATCTCTATATTTCAAAGCACTGCAGATAACATTACATGAGGATTCTTTAGTCTATATTTTTTTCCTCAAAAGAGTTTCTTAAAGCCAACTCAGCAGAAACAAAACCCCAAACTCAAAAAACAATGTCAAGGCAAAACCTATGCATCTCACACTATGGAGGGAAAAATGTATAATCACTGTAGCACTTAATTAATAATATAATAATAAGCATGGTCAATAAAGGTAAGCATTCCCTAAATCGTTCTGGTATGCTGTTTATATAAAATAATGGGAAAATTTTTTTCTTTTTATCCTCTTTTTTAATAATGAAATTCCAATTAACTTTCCTTTTTGCCCTTGATTTATAGCGTCTATATTTTGTGTTATTCTTTAAAACCGTCCATATAGTAATGTTGCACATTATGAAAGTTAATAATATTCACAGAAAATGGAATACAGTGTTTGGAAGCAACATGAATAACAACCTAATAAGAAAACCGTGAGTTTTACTGCTGCAGCGTCAGACTCAATTATTAATAGTTTTCTGTAAGATTTCCACAGGTGGCAATGTGGATTATGGAAGAGCAGCATATTTCTAGAACTATTATCTCATTTCATCTCTGTGTCATTTAAATGAAAATAAAGTTAATGAAGATAATTTGATTAAATACTGGGTTTTCTCATGTGAAATATAGAGAAAAAAAACAAATGGGAAAAACCAAATAATTCTGCAGTATTGGCCAGGATTCAAGACCACCTTAAACTCCATTTAACGCTGAAATACAAAAAGCTCCAACTTGGCCTGCATTCCATTTCTATATTCACTATAAATTTGCTGTGAAAGCCATGAGACCACTTTATCCAGAAAATTGCAAAAATAGACATAAGAATTTCACTGGATCATTTCAGGTCAACCTAAGTTAGTCTATTTGCTTTTTATCTAGCTTAGGTAATGAAGACACCTTTTACGTGATCAAGAATCTTTGATTTTCATCTGTAAGCTGTATCACTAAATGCTCTAATAAAATCATGCAAAGCTCTTAGGGTATGCAAGAAAACATTAATGCATTGCTTCCAACATTCTCTTTGATCTTGCCTCATTCATTTACTCTTTCATCCATTCACCCGTTCATTCATCATTTAATAATAATTTGTTGAGTACCTAACATGGGCCTGATCGTTTGCTAGGACCTTGGGACTTCAAGGATAATTAAGATGTGGTAATTTCCCTTGCACATTTATAGTTTATTGGGGAGGCTGAGTAGTAAGAAGATATGCTTGCTGTAATTTGGTAAATATCATGTTAGTGCTTACGTAGGATGCTCAGATGTTGTGTGCGTGGATATGTGGGAGTGGGGTAGTAGGGTGAGAGGGGAGTTAGCAAGGAAAGATTTCCCAAGGAGAACTTTGAACAGGATTTTGAAGGATGAACAGGGAATACTATCATTTAATGGGTGTTTAGAAGATGAGTACCATCCAGCAGATGGAGACTATTAACAGGTACTTAGGGATGGAGCATGAAAAGCAGAGTAAAAAGTGAAGACAAGCAAGAAACAAATATCGAGCGTATTGTGATCCCTACTTTACAGGAGAAGATAGTGAGTGTTTAGTGCAGTCTCTTAACTGGTCATTAGCAGAACTGGGGTTTGAGTTCATGGGTGAAATGGTGAGTTTAGTTGTGGATTTATGTTTGAGACAGCACTGGGCCATATATTGGAATACCAAATATCTAGTTAAAATTGTATGTCTGAGAAATATAGATTTCATTCCTATGTTTGTTTATTCATTATGTGCAAGACAAATAAATTGTTCTAGAGTTTACAGCAGTAGGCCTAGGACACAGCTCAAAATCCCTGCCCTCATGGAGTTTGTATTCTAGTGGGAATAGGATGAGGTGGGGAGACAGACAACAAATAAATATACTAAAAAATGTAGAATGTGGGGCTGGTCCCATAGCTGAGTGTTTAAAGTTTTGTACACTCCACTTTGGCAGCCTGGGTTCGCAGGTTTGGATCCTGGGTGTGGACCTACTCCACTCATCAGCCATGTTGTGGAGGCATCAGACATGTAAAATAAAGGAAGACTGGCACAGATCTTCCTCAAGCCAAAAAAAAAAAAGGAAACAAAGAGGAGGATTGACAATGGATGTTGGTTCAGGGCTAATCTTCCTCACCAAAAAATCAAATAAAAAAAAAAACATATAGAATGCGAATAATATTCAGTGTTAATGGGAAAATAAAGCAGTAAATAGGGATGGTGGCATTGCCGTTTTGAATAGGTGACCGGTAAAGCCTTCAATGAGATAGCATTTTTATAAAGGAGGCAAGTGAGCAAGTCATGTGGATATCAAGGGAAGAGTGTTATAGCAGGAGGAAACAGCAAGTTCAAAGGACCCAAGCCTGGAACATGCCCGTCAAATTTGAAAAAAAGGAAGAAGAGCAGTAAGGCTAAAGCAGAGGGAGGGAGAGATTGGCGGGAAGTGAAGAGCAAGCCAGGTTATATAGGATTTTGTCAGCTGCTGTGAATGCTTTGGCTTTTACTCTAATTGAGATGGAAACCAGTACAGAGTTTGGAGCAGGGGCATGATATGATCTGACTTACATTTTAACAGGATCACTCTGGCTGTTAAGCTGAGAACAGACTGGGGCAAGGGCTGGAAGCAGAAAAATCAGTTCAGAGGCCATTGTGATAATCCTGGAGACAGGTGATGGTGGTTGGAGAGGGTAGGAGAGCTGCGAGAGGAAAGAAGTGGTTAGATTCTGGATGTGTTTTGGAGAAGAACCAACACTATTTGCTAATGAATTAGACGTGGAGTGTGAGAGGAACGGAAGACTTAACAATGACTCCAAGGTTTTGGGCCTGAGCAGATGGAAAGATAGAGTTGCCGTTAACTGAGCTGGTGTGGGAGAGTAAAGGAGATAAGAAACTTGGTTTTGGAAATGTTAGACTGAGAGGAGTCCTAGACACTCGAATGGAGATGTTTAATAGTTGGTATGAGTCTGGAGTTCAGGTGAGAGATCCAGACTAGAAATATAAATTTACAGTCACCCAAGTTTAGAAGATATTTAAAGCCTTGTTACCGGATGAGATCACCAAGGGTAGTGTAGACATAAAAGAGACAAGGTCCACTGAGAAAGCCTGGGACACTTGGCAGTTGAGAAGCTGGAAGGAGAGAAGTGACCTGGCAAAGAGACTGAGAAAACACAGCTGAAGAGGGAGAAGGAACCCAGGAGACTACGGCATCCCAAAAGCAGAGCAAAGGGAGTATTCCAAAGAAGAGGAGGTGATATCTTTGTCTTCCGTTGCTGATGGTCAAGTGAGATGAGGAATGATCACTGACCTGTGGGTTTACCTATGTGAAGCCCTTTGGGACTCACTGGTATATAGGGGACACTAGAAGCCAGTTGGAAAATGAACTAGTTTCAAAGCTTGATAGGATTAGAAATCAGATTACAGAGAGTTAGAAGTGAAAAGGAGGTGAGAAAATAGAGACAGCAAATGAAGACTGTTCTTTCCAGAAGCTTGATTATAAGAAAAGAAATAGACAGAAATCCCTGAGATTAGCAGCACATCAACATGTCAAGAAGAAAATACATGTTTTTTTTTTAAGGACAAGCAAGCCAGACTTTATTGCTCTGGGCTGACAAGAGGGAGGAGTTAGGGGACAAGGAAAGGTTGAAGACTTAAAAGAGAGAGAGTGTGATGGACGAAGGCTCCTGTGTGACTGTAGAGCTCCTTCAGCTCCTGGCCTCTACATCCGTATTTAACAGTGAATTGTCACATTAACAAATTCTTCAGTAATCTGATTCGGATAGCCAATTCTCAGGGTCCCACAGTCCGTGCAATCATCAATAAACATGATGAAAGGGCGTATGTATCTAGGTATATACACATATGAATAAGTAAATATGCTAACTGGTGTGTATGTGTGCATATATATTGTATATATATATATATAAAATGTGTGTATATATGTATGAGTGTATATTATAAATAATATGTGTTTATATATAAAATATAAAAATACCGTTTCTCCCTTTCATCTTTTCTTTCTTCCTTCTTTCCTTCTTTTTTAAAACTATTACTCTTGAGGGAAGAGTACAAGAAAATTCACATTAATTGCTTTCACTAAGAAAGGGATCTACTAACTATATTCATAAAAGAATATTTGTCTGAGCCTGGGACCCACTAAAATTCTATGGTTCTCAAATGAAAGCTAAACTGAATTGTTTATAATCCAGTTTATACATCTAGTAAAGTAAAGGCAAATACCAGCAAGGACACACAAACCCTTCTGCGACGGATGTCTTCAGAGGCAGCAAACATATCTCCGAGAATATTGCAGCAAACTCAGAGTTTTATGATAAGAAATAGATTACATTTCCTTTATCATGTAGAATAAACAATAGAATAAAGCTGGTTTTCTTTATTCAGCGAAAATAACTGAAATATGGAATGCACTGTGTCTCATCCTTTTCCACATACACACAAAACCCATCACAAGGGGCTGGTGTGCGCACACTGGAGGTAATTTGGGTTCCATTTCTGGATATGCTATCTGCTTCAAACACAGTTTGTTTACCAATTCTAAAAAGAACAACAGCATTAAAAATAAAACCTTTCACATTTTAGATGAAAGCTTATATCTCTTTGGATCATACTTCTCAGTGCCCCAGAGAGGCGGCATAAATTGAAAATTAAACCACAGCATTGTCAGAAATAATCACACGCCAGACCAGCCCTCCCGCTTCTGCTCCTCTCCTCCACAAAGCAGCTCCAGAACTGCACTGAACAGCCCCTTAAATCTTTATTGTATCTTGCCTCCGGGGCTTACTCATCACTGCAGGTCTAAAAGTGTCTATTACGGGCAGAAATAACTTTAAAAAAATATTGCACCACTGAGCCGACGAGTAGTTGAAATGACTCCAAAATTGTAAACTTGTAAAATGTAAGGTGGAGTAAGCACTTCGGCATTTGGAATAAACTGACTCCTTCACTATGTCATCCTCAGTGTCCCTGTTTTATGGAGACTAGAAATACGCAGCTGAAGCAAGAGTACCCATAAAGCCCTGCAGGTACTTGAGAATTTTCTTTCCTTCCTAGCCGCGAAGACGAATAGCAAAGTGTGGACTCGGAGCTGGATGCTGTTCTTGAAACCTGCTGCTCACTTCACGGAGTGCTTCCTATGGGCCCGGGTGGAGAATGGCTGGACGAAAAACGTTTTGAACAAAGAATTAGAAACCCGTGTTTTTAGACCTAACCACACGCAGGGGCCTTTCTGACATCAATAAGACCATTCTTTGAGTGTTGCTTCTCGGTTTTCTCCCAGCAGCTGTGAAAAGAATGTTCATGATTTTAAATTTTCCTATTTCTGATGTTGTTGGGCCATTTGGTGGTTGCTCTGTCTTTAGGTTAGTACCTAAAGGATGTAAAGTTTGCTTTAAGAACGAGGTTGCAGATAAAAGGGGTAGATGGTTTTGTCTGCAAGTAAAAATTTTTATTGAGCTAATTTATACACATTTCAAGAGCAGTGCATGTCTTCAAGTTAGTTGGTCATAACATTTGGAAGTTGTGATCGAATAATTAAAATGAATGTGATATAGAGAACTTAGCATAATAAAACATAAGTGGTCTTTTAAAATTTTTTAAATTAACTTTTTCTTCACTACAAGAGAAGTTTTGACATGTGCATTAATGATGACATTCTCTTTTAATGTGGCTTGGGCTTAGCTATCGTAAGTACTGCTTAATTTGGACAAGACTGAGAAGTATTATATGTGTATATACATGTGTGTGTGTGCAAAAAATACATATATATAAATGTTTTCTATGTAAATATATACATACATATATATCCATACATGTACGTACATATATATACACTCATGCAGAGAGAGCAACAGCGAGCGCAGGTCTTGGGCAGCGTTTCTTGGAACATTTGGCCTTTAGCCCACAAGGGTAAAATTTACTAGGAAGTATAAAATTATTTGTCACCAGGGAAAATCTCTAGTAAACCTAGAAGCACATTTCACTTCCAAATTTACGTCATTAAAATTAAGCTGCCACATAGTTGGCACTTGTGCAGGAAGATATGATTGTACAACACTGGGAGATTGCCTGTAGGAGTTGGCCGACAACTGTGTTATTATCCATTCAGAAGCCATGAAATCTCTGTCTCCAGAGTTTAATGACAAGGCCATGCTGCTCTGTTTACATTACCAGGTCGCAAAGTACAGCTCATGCTACCTTAGGCCAGGTCAGTCTAGCTCTGGAACCCCTCAGGCTCTTCTCTTTCTTTTAGACCCCAGACTGTGGCCCTTATGCAATGAAAGTTCGACAGAAGTTTTTAATTACATCTTGGGAAATGCATACTTTTGATTTTTTGCAATCATATATATTCAAGGACTGGGAGGGGCAATGAAAGGGCCCTTCAGAATCTTATAATTGTCAAAAAAAAGATATAGTAACAGCTTTCTTCACCATCAATGAAGCTTCATTAACTATTATTTATTCAATACGTGTTGTGTTAGGAGATTTAGAAGGCATTATTTCATTTAGTTGCTACCATTCTACAAAATGAACACAAAGACCACCTCCCTCTCATAAATGAGAAAATTAAAATTAAACGTAAAATGTACTTTAAATGCTTTGTCCAAAGTCACACAGTTTCGTCAAACTGAGATCCAAATCCATAGTTGCCTCCTCCCAAAGCATACATTGTTTTAAAGAGAGTTTTTTTTCAACTTTGTATTTTGAGATAATTTTAGACTTAAAGAAAAGTTGCAAAAAGAGTATAGAAAGTTTTATATATTTTTCCCCAGCTTCTCTAATGTTATTACCTCACATAAACATAGAACAATTCTTGCAACTAGAAAATTAACATTCATACAATACTACTTCATACAATACTATGTATTAATCTATATACCTTATTCGAATTTCACCCATTTCTCACTAACGTCCTTTTTCTGGTTCATGATCCAAACCAGAATCCCACCTTGCATTTGGTGTCACAACCCCTTAATTTCCTCCATTATGTGACAACTCCTCAGTCTTTGTCTTCTAATACCTTGACACTTTTAAAGAGTACTGATGATTTTCTGGTAAAATGTACTACAATTTGGGTTTGTCTGACATTTCCTCATGGTTAAGGTTATATATTTTTGGCAAGAAGTGATGTGTCCCTCTGAGTGCATCATATTAGGAGGAACGTGATATCAATGTTGTGCATTCCAAGGCGGAAATTTACTTTCCTACACTATCTTTGTCTTTTAAGTGTGTGATAATATTAACAAACTATAATCCAGCATCACAGATCTCACAGGTGAAAAAGATTAAACAGTTCAAAATATGCCATATTACATCATTTAGTAGAAATGACATTGGCTTCCAAGTAGCCATGATTAATTAGAAGATTCTTTAAATCCTTAACTGAATTAGCACTGAGTCTGTGTGTACAAAGAAATGCTATTAATGTTTAATAATCAACTCTCTGGGAAAGAAAAAGTCCTTATTGGTAGCATTTGCCAACTCTGTGGTGGAAATACTCCCATGATGGCCCATCTCAAGCTACTGGCATTATGTCACTGAACTCAGAGCTGGGAGGAGATACACACAAATCACACAAAATCAACCCTCAGAAGCTGGTGCAAGTGGGCTCCAGCACATCACTGGAATAACATATACTTAGATATGGCATTTTCTTGTTTTTAGGCTGCAATTAACAGAACTAAGGGACACAAATATAGAGACAAGAGAAAATTTTAAATATCCAGGAATAGAATTACCATAAAAGACAAAGTAATTCCTAGAGAGTCATAGTTAAGAATTAGGGTGAAATAAAACAAGACAAAACACAACACCCGGTTTCTTTGCCTTGAGTCTTTAGTGAAGTTATTTGATTAGAAGACTTAAAAAAATCATTTTAAGCTGCCTGATTTCTAGGCATTATTGAAAGCAACTTCAAAAACATGGGATGAGATAATGCTGGAGCAAGAGGCAAAAACCGCCCTCTGCCTTACCTCAGTTGATTTGGGTGGCATAATGTTTCCTTAACTCCTCATTCACTGGGACACCAGTAGATTGGAAACCAGTTTAACAATACTCTTGCCTTCCTTTCTGCTTATTTTACCAATGAGGTCACAGCTGATCTTGTAGTAGCTGTTAACAGGAGACTCATAAATGCCAATTTTAATTGAAAACTTTATTTTTGAATACATTTCACAGTGCACATTCGGCTTAAAATATTTTTTCATAATTTAAATTTTTTACACGCTCCTGTATTAGGGGAAACACATACTCTCACATCGGAAGACTGCTTTCAGCTATTGGATTTACTAATCATATATGAAGTATATTTTAAAAACAACTGACAGGTAACATTAACATCTCATACTCTTCCTACACGGATCTCAGTATCATTTAAAGAAATCAATTCCACATAAGAGTACTTTTTTCAAATATGGTATTATCTCTATGTTGGCTTAAAAGTTATAATATTTTATGCACATTGTGATGGGTAGAATGGCCTCCCAAAGATGTCCACATCTTGATCCCCAAAACCTACATGGCAAAAGGGACTTTGTGTGATGGGTAGAATGGCCTCCCAAAGATGTCCACATCCAGATCCCAAAGACCTACATGGAAAAAGGGGCTTTGTGGATGTGATTAAGTTAAGGACCTTGAGATGGGGGTTATCCTGGATTATCTACGTGGGCCCGTTATAGTCACAAGGCTCCTCATAAGTGGAAGCCAGGAGGGTTAGAAACAGAGGAAGAGATGTGACAGTGGGAGCAGTGGTTGGAGGGATGTGGCCACAAACCAAGGAATGCAGGCAGTCTCCAGATAGACAAGACAAGGAGTGGATTCTCTGCTAGAACCTCCAGAAGGACATAGCTCTTCCGACACCTTGATCTTAGTCCTATGGGGCACATTTTAGACACTTCTCCTCCTGCACTGTAAGGTAATAAATTTGTGCTGTTCTAAGCCTCAAAATCTGTGATAATTTGGTGAACATCAGTAGGAAACTAATATACACAAATCACACTTTAATTGGGGTTAGCTTCATTCTTGTATCTTATGATTCATTTCGGCCTCCATCGTCCTCATCTTTCTCACCTTCCTCACTCAACAGCTGTTACCATTAGGAAAAAGGAATCTATAAAGTATTTATGGCCTTAGTGTTCAAAGTGGAACTGATGGTTACTGCATATGTCTAAAATGAACATTTCATCTGAAAGCATAATAAAGGATATTTTCAAAATATTTGCAACCATTATTTTAATGAGGAAGAAGCCCTTAGAAAAATTACAGTACTCTCATGTAATTGAAAGCTTTTTATGTCAAAATGTGCAAGCATTTAAAAAGTTTCTGCTCTGAGGAAAAAAAACAAAACAACTTATTACTTTGTGGTTTATTCATACTGACACAGCCAGAAAGTAATGCCATATAGAGAAATAAAAGGTGCTTTGGCATGCTGTGCCAGTTGGAAATCTCTTAGCTGACAATGTCTCTATGAAACAGTAAACATTAATGGAAAAATTATAACTCTATAGTACTATAAGATTTTGAAGCGCCCTTTGGATTAAAGTTTAAATTCTCTCATGATGTTGAATATATTTTTTCCAGGTTTGAATTCTTGACAATTAGAAACCAGAAAATAAAATTAATCAGAACGTTTCTTTTCTTGGTCGCATCAGATCAAATGGAGTTTGAGGGAATAAATTTTTTAAATCTTTTTCTGTTTAAAGAATTAAAGCATAATTTTCACTTTAGATAGTTCATATCTGGTCTAATATTTAGGTCAGCTTGGTAGAACAGAAAGAGCTATGAGCAAGAAGTCAGAAGACCTGGGTTCAAGCCCCAGATTAGTACATGACCTCAGAAAACTATTTAATACCCCCCGATATCATTCCATTTCTAGCATTACTTGCCCTAGCTACCTTGCAGGAAATAAGTGAGATCTAGTAAGTTTTAAAAGTACATTGTAGACTGTAAATTACTATTATATGTGTAATATATATTATATTTATAATGTATATAATATATAAAATTATACATATATATAGTTATATAAAACATATAACTCAAGAAGGATTCGGAAATTATCCCATAGAATTGTAATACCTGGAAATAAAATGTCCCCAGAAGGGAGTCTTTTATTTTGTCATTTGGAATTATATAAGTGTGTGTGTGTGTGTGTGTGTGTGTGTGTACCAGACTGTTCATAACTGGTTAACAAATTTCAGAGGACTGATAGATTTTCATAGTAACTGTAGATGTATTGAATTTTACATAAAATATTTAAGGCTATTTTTTTCAAAGTTAAGAAGTAATAGAGATTTACTTATTTGATTGTCAACATCTAGAAGTTAAAAAATAAGCAAAATTGTTGTAAGACTCTAAAGATGTTATGCTTAGAGTTACAGTTCAGGTTGATCTTTTTTAATATTGTAACAAGCTCTCACATCATTAATCACTTAGAAGTGGCCCCAGGTCATAGTGAATGGATGGCCTAATAATCAGACAAGATATTTGCTATTTCCAAGTTAATGTCAATAAGTAGAATGCGCAGGTGACAATTCAATAATTAATGCTTATTAACTGGACTTTTTATGTTCTTAATGTTAATCAAGAACATAAGAATTAGGAAGGTGAACCAGAAGCATCACACATCTAATTATAGACACATGCACAAAGACAGTAACAATCATGGTAAAAGATGTGTACATTAAAAGCAACTCACAACTATCATTATGTACGAGTTTCCTTGTAGTCTGAGATATTGTTTCTGGTTGTCTTAACTGTGTATGTAACAAAAACAGTGGGACTCAGTCTTTTTTGTGCTGATGGGGTGAATAATACTGGGGATAGGAGTGTATGAAGAACATGATGAGGATGGATGGGGATTGAGCAAAATGGACTGTAGCAGGGGAAATGCATGTGTGGAAATAGAAAAGAAAATGAAATACTGCCTGGAAATAGGGAGGGAAAGTTAAGAAGTTGAGAGGAAAGAAGTTGGGGCTATAATCAATGCAACCTACTTTGGTAATGAAAGAGAATTTGAGACCAAACTCTTAGGGAATAACCCAATATAGAGAATATCTAGGAGTACCATGCTTTGGCACCAACCGGTAAGCCAAGATGTAGAGTGAACTGTAGGAAATTACAGTATAGTGTTCAGCATGAAGCCTGGTCTACATTCTTAGGAGCCTGGTCTCTTGGTACTAGAGGGGCTGTAGGAGAAGCTGGGAAAATAGGGAAGAACACAGTAAAATGAAAAACAAACATTAGCACTGGCCTTAGAAACCATCTGATAATCAAAGTAAAAGGAAAGATTCTCATGAAACGGAGTCCGGGGGTCCTTGTAGGCTTGGATACGCCTGGGGTGAGGAAGAGGGAGTTGAAAGGAAATCACACGACAGGGAATAGAGACAATAAGCAACCATGTTGACATTCTTAAACTCCTATTAGGAGAGTGAGGTAAAATGGAATTTGTGCACTTACTGAAAACAAAAGATGTGGATTCAAATTCTAGTTTTAGTCTTGGAGAGAGGGGTATAGCTAGTTGAGAAAAGCACTCGCTTTGCACTAAAAAACCTACGTCAAATCCCAGCCCAATCCTGAACTTGCCAAGTAAGACCTTTCACAACACAAGTGGTTGAACGTCTAAGATTTTATTGTTTTTTTTTTCATCTATAAAATAAGGCAATTAATTGTCCCAACATCGGGATTCCCATGAGAATTATAAGAGAAAATCCTTTAAAAAGTCATAGTGTTTATGTTGATGGTAATGTTAGCTACACCACTATTAATATTAACTGCAGAACCTTAAGCAGATCCCTGAACCTCTGCCCATCTTCATTGCCTAATCTGTCAAATGGGAGTGATGAGAACAAATTTATGGTCTGGAGGGAGGCCTAAAGGAGATCATTTACGCATTGTGTCTGGCACACAGTAGGCTCACAGTAAGTAGCAGCTATTATTATTTTAAAATGCACTGGTTTCAAAATAACCCAAATTACAATTTGTTCAGAAGACAAAACTATATTTAGATTGCCTCATTTATTTTTCAGTTTATATACTCAATATGTTTTATACCAAGAGGAAGGAATCCCACACAGATTGATAGTGATATTTACACTTTTCTTAGGAAAAGCATTGAGGATAAATAGCTTCTGAAAGTCATTTGACCACCAGAATTCTGTGTGTCTGTCAAATTAGCTGTAAACCTGCTTCCAATTTTCAAAATTCTATCCATCTCCTCTTAGCCATTATCATGTCTTCTGCTAGGAAAAAGACATAAGTACCTGCCTCTGAGAAATAGAGAGTTCTAGATATAGCAAGAATTTCAGGATTTGTTTTCTGAAAGAGTAGATAGAAGAGACAAATTAAATTTTAAAATCACCACCTTATTTCCTTTAGCCCTCATTCCCTTCATGTCACCATCATTCTTTCATAACCTATACAGCTGCTAGCACCATGCAGAGCACAGAGAAGCCAGGAAGTAAGTAGTTGTTCATTTCAGTGCTTAGAAGCCTACAACTGAGTTTCCCTCAGAATATTTTCTTTTTAATTCAAAGACCCATATAAGCCATGTTTTTGTAAACAGAGATTTAGAGTAGGTACTTAATTGGGAGCTACATTATTATAATTGATTTCCAAATTTTAAGAAAAAGTGCACACACAAACTTAAAATGGTTAAAATTAGAAGAACATACAACCCAGTCTTCTTTATTGGGGATCCATATTGCTGTCATTATAAATATCACTTTTCAGCACCATGTCTCTTCCCAAACAGAACTCAACTTGAAATGCCAGTTTTTGTGAAATACTTTATCCATTTGTCCAAATGGTATTTGGACAAGAGAAGAAGTTTTTCTCTTTGGGTTCATTTTCAGGTTGTTAGCCTAACCTAAAATAGAGCTTCTTTAAAAGTCTGCCCGAATGTTTACTTAAAACAGAGAAGGGACAGCTGAGTGTTGAGTGGTAGTGTTACATTGAGTGAAGACACGACTGTAAATAACTCCGCAGTTTGGAAATGAATGATGCTTTTGACAGAGACGATTATGTCGTATTGACAACATTGATGTCAAACGTGGAGTGAAAATAGGAGATTGACTATCAGCAGTTTCTACCAGTGATCACTTGAAATAGCTTCTCTGAGATAAAGCAACAGTAACAAATGCATCTCTCCCGTTCCCTCTGCTTGCACTCTTTCCCTCCCTCAGAGCCAGCTTAGTCCAGTTCCACTTCGGGGGGAAAAGGGTCTAGTGTTCACACTTCATCAAAGGAAGATCAAATACTCTTAGCTGTTTCTTTTTAAGTTAATCGTTTCCAGGGCATCATTACTCACTTTTCCCCCCGCAAACAAGAGAAGCCAAAATACGCATGAAAAGAAGTCAGGCCCTGAACTTCTATAGAAGTAATTACCATTTCCAAGTTAGGCCTGACATATCTGAAATAAGGTCTTGTAATGAAAACCTCACATGGGGCTCATAGCAGCCTTGAAAGCCATTGTTCACATAACTGCTAAGTACTGGCTTACATCCCTGGGGTGGAGAATATTCTGCCTGGTAAGTTTTCCAGTTTGGAAAAAATGTCATATTTTGGAGAGTCGTGATGAGTAAATAATTTCTTCCATATCTATCTCTCCATTCTGTTCATTCATTGTATTATTGGGGTTTTTTGACAAGTATTTTTATCGAATAGAAATTATGCTTTTTTAATATGCACTAAAAGTGCTTGAATTTTTTAATATTCATATTTAAAGATGTAAAATTATTTTAATATTTATTAAAACTAGGATACAGCATAAAAGTTAGCAGACCGGATTTACATTCTGGAGTTAGACAAGTCATATTCTGTGTGTAAGTCCTTTGAGTTGCTAAATCTGCACTTGGCCAGAAGAATTTGGGGAGGAATTTGTGAGGCATTGAATATCTGTATGGAAAACATTCAGCTTCTCATTCTCAGGAATTACAATGGGATATTTATGTTGGCGCAGAGCTGTGTTCCATACGCCCTTGTGTTAATCCTGCCATTGTGGCAGTGATGCTGGTAGTCCATGGAAAGCACACTTCTTATGATATAACCTTTCTATTCTGCGTGGAGAGATGGATAGGGACTTTTTTTGTTTTGAAAAATGAATGGTGTGAATTTTCTGTAAAAGGATGTGTGATTCCACATGGTCAAGAAAGTATCCAGTATATGATGCTAGAACCAAACGCTTCACAGCAAGTACCCCTCTGTCAAATATGTGTCAGTTTCTGAAGGCTTAAAACTTAGGAAGGGATTTATGAGTTCACTGTCAGAATCACTGACTTAGAGATATTCTCTTCATAACGTGAAAAATGAAATCCATCGAAAGGAAGAAACCTAAGAAGACTTAATTAAAGAAAATAAAGTAATTCATTAACTGTATGACAATATTTGATATTTTATTTCATTGAAAAGATGCCTAGATGTAATTTAATAATCCACCATTGCAACTGGGTTCTACAAATCTGAATGTGTATTTTTTTACCATATCTTAATTTCTTCCCAAGATGAGACTGATGTGGTATAGAAGATAATTCTTAATGTAAACAGTCATCTAAAGCCTAATTTCTTATAGACCTAGTATATTTATTTTCATTTCTAAAGTAGTATGTGTTTCTGTATTAGGTTTTGTATTTGCCGCTAGTAATTAAGAAATATTTTTTCCACAGATCTGTCTCATTGTAGAGTAATATGGGAGACCATTCTTTGCTGTGGACTTTCTAACTTGACCTCCACTCCCTGCATCTCCGCTTCCTTCCCTGTAAGACGAGAGACTGAACTAGCTCACATCCCAGGTCCTCCTGGCTTTAAAATTTAATCAATCTATGATCCTTAATCAGAGAACTAACTGTGTATATATTCTGATATGAATTTTTTTTGTTCTAAACTGAATTTTTCATTAAGTATTTTATCCTTTTATTTAACTTGCTGTTTTGAGACAGCTAATAAAGCTCCCCTTTTTACCAAGGCATTTTAAACTGTTGCCTCTGTGGAATTTGTCTCCGTTGAATTTAGATGGATTTGTTCATTTTTGCAAACTTAGAAAATTTTATGTGCACCTCCTATGTTGGCATTTTCTTTCAACATCTTCATTGCACTCTAGTAGGTCAGAGTGATGAGAGGTTTTTTATTTATTCAGATTTAGAAAATGAGTCTAATAAAAAGCCTTCACTGGTATTTCTCTCTCCTTTGTTCTCCACTCTTTCAACAATATTAGAGAACACCCACAATGAGGTCCATTGCTATGCAAGGACATACATTACTAAGCGGAGGACAGATTATTTTCCCCTCATGCTTACTATATAGTGGGGAAGATATGTGTTAACAAATGAATATGTGAATAAATTTATAATTACATTAAAAATGAAAGAAAGAGGATGCAAAAAAAGGAAATGTCCTTGTAGAAATGATTTTTCTTATAGAATTAAAAAATGCGTGTTTTAGAAGGTGGCCTTAAGTGGACTTTTGATGAAAGAGTAGGAGTTGGCCAGGTGGAGTGTTTAGAGAGAATGCATTACACTCAGAGGCAACAACATGTGCAAGGACCCTGAAGCAGATAATGGTTGGTGCTTCTAAGTTGGCTAGTGTGTAGTAACACGAGATGAGTTTGGAGTGAGTCAAATAGAATTTGTGTTTATTTTTAAGAGTAGAGTGACTATGTAATTCGTTGTTCAAAATGGGGCCCTTTGGAGAATGAAAGTAGACACTGCTAATAATTAAGATGGGATGATAGAGGCAAACCAGGACTTGTCCCAAGAAAACCAGTACAAATTGTATCTACTTAAAGATAATATGAAGACAGTTAAATCCTTTAGGCAGGGGAATAATAAAATTAGATTTATGTTTTTGAAGGATCATCCTGGCTACTGCGTATAGAGTGGATTGGAGGAAAGCAAAAATAAAAGCAGACTCTTGCAATAGTCTAGATGAGGAATGATATAATAAAAATTGGACAAATGTGAGATATAATTTGGCAGTAGAATTGATTCCTTGGTGATGGATTGGATGTAGGTAGGGAGAAGAAGGGGGTTGTCAAATGACTTCCAGGTTTCTATTGGTATAACTGAGCCAATGGAAGTGCCATTGATTAAGATGTGGAAAATTAAAGAAGCAGCAGATTTGGGGTGGGAGTTGGGAAAGATCAAGAGTTTATTTTGGGGATCCTCAATATGAGACACCTGATGAACCTCCAAATGGAGATGTCATGTAGAAAGCTATACTTGGACTAGCAATGTGGATAAAAATCTAGGGTTTGTAAACTTGTAGGTACCGCTTAAAGCATGAGAGTGTCTGAGATTACTGAGGAGGGATACTAAGATAAGAGACGATGGCCCAGGACTGAGTCCTTAGGACCACAAAAATTAAATGATAAGTAAAGAAGGAAGAAACAGCAAAGTCTTTGGACATTAAGGGGAAACATTCTGTACTCAGGAGGCCTCAGAGGAACTAATCCCTTTGCCCCTCTTGTCTACCATGTTGACCTTGATAACACAATTCTATAGTCATCCTTCTTGCTCATCTCATTCCACCAAGTCCCTAATACCTGTGCCCTTGAGTCACCTCGCAAATCAACTACTTGCACACAGACTGTCATCTCAAACTCTGCTTTGGGTCTGTGAAGAAAGAGCCAAAGGAACAGAAACATGTCCAGGAGAATGTATTATTGCAAAAGCAAAGAGGCTATGTCAGGAAGGAAGGAGTGGGAAAGGGTTCTGAATGCCGCTGAGAGGTTGAGTAACACAAGAACTGGTTTGGTGATGTAAATCATTGCTGATCCAAGGAAGAGCTGGAATGGTGGGAGTATAAGCATGATTGCCTTAGGAAGTGATGAAGTTTATCTTGAGCTTGAAGCGGAGCTGAGAAATTTGATCCTAGTTGGAGAGGGCATGTGGAGTCAAGAGCAAGTTTTGTTTTGATTCTCATTTTTTTTAAAACGTGAGAAATGTTAGAGAGCATGTGAATGCTGATGAGAATGATCCTCTAGAGAGAGGTGGAAGAAATAGGAAAGGTGATTTTTAAAAAGTCACTTGAAAAACTAAAAAAAGATTGAATTTTGAATGAAGGGTTACTTCCTTCTTTGTAATAAAAGGGAAGAAGGAGATGACTACGTTACTGCAGATGCAGATTTAGTAATGAGAAGATAATGTAGTATTTGTAATGGGGTTTCTATATTCTTAGTGAACTATGAAGTCAGGTTTTCTGCTGAAAACAAAACAGGGTGGGACATTTAGAGAAGCATGGCGAAGGTACTCACTAGTCACCGTGCTGATGAGTGAGAGCTTATTTTAGTCTCTCAGATGAATGGCCATTTGAGACATGATCTCAGTCTTCCCTGTTGTAAGATTTTTGTCTGTCAGTGTTTAGGTCTGGGAATGCTGGCCCAGAGAAAACTCATTGTTGGATTCATCATTGGGGTTTGCAAAGTGGTTGTGGCAGAAGTAGGAAGAACCCAAGGAATTTCAAAAGAGTCATTATAAAGAGGGCTCTGGAACAAGAGCTGTTGAAGGAGGGAAGTGAATTCCTGTGGGAGACAGTAGAGAGAAATGAAGCAAAAAGGATAAAGGATCGCAGTTCTCTGTGAGGTCAAAGAATTGTCACAGTGGAAATGCTCCAGAAGAATACATGATGTGATAGGCACGGAGGATCTTTGAAAGAATGATTTTGTTTGTGGTAGAGTTTTTGGTGATGAACTCTGTTAAGTATTGCCTTTCTCTAAATTCCTAAAATTCTGTTCTATGCTGTGATAGGGCTATGCAGGGACAATTCACATTTTATTTTGTCTTAGAAAAATTGCCTTTGCTTTTTCCCTATTTGTCAAATAGGGACCCTCTTTTTAACTGGGCTTGAATTATCACGTCACATATTTCTGGAAGGCATCATGAATCTGACGTGGTTTTCTAAGATTCTGGGAGCCCACCCTGTCTCCTTCTACATTACCATGGACTTCAGGGGCAAACTAAGTTGATGAAATCCTAATACTGAAAACAACGTCATTACTTCCTCACAAGAATTTATAATGCCCTATTTCAGCAATATGCCAACTACCACCTTCTGTTCTTCATATACAAAACTAACGACAGCTACGCAACAATGTCGTGGTGGTGTTTTTTTCTTCTGGATCTTCGTATGTGCCTTTGCCTAAAACTTCCTTCTATTATCTCATATTCTTCCTTCAAAAACTGTTGGAATATGATCTGTGTAATATCCAATTTGATCATTCCTGATCTTCCTCTCGATCTTGTTCATCCATCCTCTGTGCTCAAATGGAATTTTATACTTTAATTCCTTTTGGTCATACTCTATCGTACTAAGTTATTTCCATGACTGTCTCTTTACTTGACTATGAGTTTTTGAAGACAGGAAACATGTTTATTCATCTTTGTATTCTTACTGCCTAGCCTGATTCCTGGCATATTTTAGGTGTTAAGCAAATATTTGTTTAAAAAAAATTGAGATGAACTGATGAATTCCATTTACCTTTTCATAAAGCATGTAGCCATCACCAGCAACCATCAAGATATTAAATGACATCCACAATTATAGTTTGTTTATTAAATCTTACATTGTTGGCTGTCAGAAGAAAAGTGTCACCAAACACATTTTTATAATGAAGCAGATCTATAATCTGGCATTTATAACTCCTGTGCTGTTATGGACTGAGTGTGGTTTAGGAGGTGGAGAGAAAGGGGGAATGAGGCAGTACTTTCCAATTTATGAGAGAACCTAGGAGCAGAGATTAAAATGCAGAATGGCAATCAGATTAAAAGGGATGATGAGATCCTAAATACATCCCTCAGGCCACAGGAGAGGCAGGGGATCAATCTTGGGAGGACTACAGGCCATCGAGGGGAGGGCGAAACCAGGCTTCCCACCACTAAAATAACAAAAGATAAAATGAAACCCACTTATCTGATTTTAGAACTTTATCTGGACATAGAAACCTTCCAATTATTTATTTATACATAGTGATATCAAGCTCTATCTACTTCCACTCCAAAGGGAACTCTTAAATAATCAAATAAAATGTTGAGGTTTCTTGCCAGAGTTATTCAAAGAGGAGGAAGAGAAAAAAAAGACATGAAGGGTTTTGAGATGCACTTTTTCTAATAACATTTTTAAGTGGAATATTAAGAATTATTAGTTGTTTTATTCTATTTAATATAGAAAAGGCTCACTTTTCACGAAGCACATTTTTGTGCATCAAATCTCTGTATTCTTAGTTTTATACAAGCCTAAATACAAATACTTCCTTTTATCTTTATGTTGTAGAAAATAAGACATTTGCTAAATGAGAAAATCCTTTAAATAGGTCAATTTTCACTTAAAGATAAGGTTTAAATGTTTATATATTCTAATTTACAATAAAAACACATTTTAAATGATTTTAACCACTTACGTTTAGGATTGATCTTAGACACTTGGATAACATGCTTTCAATGATGCCAATCTTACAGTCACACCAGCTTTATTTTGACTTTAAAAATATATATCCTTTTAACATAGTAGCTTAAACTATTAAATCTGTTAACAGTTTCAGGAGAATGATGGGGTAAATGATGAATATTTTTCCACATAGGGAAACTGAGGGGGACAATCTGATTTATCAGAGGCCATTGCCAAAACTTGGGATGTAAATAACTAGTTTGGGTTTACAAGATGCAAGGACAAATTAATGACACAAATAGATATGGATGCGCTGATGCCCAAATAGATTTTTACTTAGGTGTCTGTCTTTGTTTCTCTCAACTTTACGAGATTCTAGGCTTGGAGAGGAGGGAGAGGGCGCCATCTGTGTGGCTTCAGAATATCTAAGAATGACCTTAGATTGAAACCAAATGAGGGAGGAAATAATAAATGAGAAAGACAAAAGGCAGTAGGCAGTTCAGATGATAGGGAGGAAGAAAAGAAGAATGCAAGGAAAAGAGCCATACATGGTTGGGGTTTTAGAGGTCCAACAAACACCTCCAAACCCCAGCTCAGCCCCTCCTCAAATGGGTTATTTTAGACAAAAGGCAGATAGAAAGTCTCCTAATGGCAAGCAAATAAACAGGTTCATAAACCTGCTTTATCTGGAGTATCAAATAATAATGACAATATGACAATGTCTACCTGTATTGACAGAGACCAGGAGTCAAAAGTCACCTAAGATGGGACCTGACATGAACAATAGCCAGATCTTCCAGGCTGACAGGCAGAAAGTAAACCTAAGATTGGGTCCATACCTTGGAGGAGAAGGCAAAGCAAAAGCAAAATAGTCTCTCCTGATTTCCATATTTCTAAGCAGAATAGAAGTCAGCTTCCTAAATTTCAAGTTGTTGCTTCCAAATCTTTGATTTTCCACATTTATTTGGAAATTCCTGTCCTCTTTGGACTGCCATGCATTGGATTGCACTGTTTTCAATTATTCCCCATGGAGGTCATCTACCCGTCACCAGGGCGCTGGCCTGCGTTCAGGGAAGAATTAAGTACGCCCCTAAGGTATTTTCCCATGTCAGTTCTATTCATCCTCCTGGATGATTTCCAGGTTCACGTGAATGACACATCCAGCACCTTTCCTTAACTTCCACCCTGATGCTCTTCATCCTTCCTCCTCTTCAGTCACCCAGCTTATGGCTGGAACTGGTATTCCACGGGTACACACTGGCTGTTAAAATAGTAAAATACGTGTGGACTGGATGCTAAACACTTTCTGCCCAGATGCTCTCTCCCTCTTTGCCATGCCCTCCACTCCTCTGCAACCCCTCCAGAATTCTCCACAGTCCAGCAACTGAAGAGCAGAACCCTGGTCTTGTGTAGAGAAACACCGAGACCCTGCTCCAGCCCTAGGGGCATAGTGTTGGCGTTATCTATACCAGTCACAAAATGTTTTGAAAGTCAGCCCTGTCTATGGCTATAGACACAGTTTTCTCAACATCTGAGACTACTTCACCCCTGAAATTATATGCACCTAATTTATACTCTAATCTCTCAATTCTGTCTGTCCACTTCTCATTCCTTTGCTCCCCCTTGCCCGTTCTTCCACCTCACTGGGCCCCCCACTCCTTGAGTATTTAGTTAGTTCTCAGACCATCAGCTTCTCTCTGTCTTCACTTTCTTCTCTATTAAATCTTGATCTGTTAAACTCTATTCTCTCCAACAGAATCTCCTTTTATTGCCTTGTCCTTCTACCACATCTGCTCTGTAAAATTTAAATTAAATTAAACCCACAATCCATCTTCTTTGATCTTACAACCACCCAGTCTTTGGAGGGAGCTAGAGAAAACCAAATAAGTTTACAGATCATTATGTGCCTCTGTGCTACCCAGTGGCTCTGGCGGTCCCCGATCAACTCCCTTGTTCCTCATCACTTATTCCAGATTCCTAGCTCTCTCCTCTAAGGCCTGACTCACCTCTCATTATAGCTCTTTCACTTTCACCAGAGATTTTACTCCAGTTTTAGAGAGAAACTTGATATCCTCTGGCAGGAATACACTCATCTTTATATTCTGCTCCCTCAGGCTTCTGGAATGTTGACCACTCCTTGAAGTTCTTTCTTTCAGAGCCAAGGCAAGAATTTTCCCTTCATTGTCCAAGGCCAGCATCCACTCATGGTTTTCTTTTCTACTTCATCCTTTTTCATCACCTCTCAGATGCTCCTCCATCAATGATTCCAGCTTTCTTCCTCTGCACTGGGTCATTTCTCTAAGCTCGAAAATGTGTTCCTGCCCCTCCCATATTAAAAAAGAAAACTCAATTGTTTTCCACCTGATGACTCTTCTTACTACCACACAATCATTTTCTCCTTTTACACAATCATTTTAATTATTCCCTCAGCCCCCATTAACTCTTCAACCTCCTAAGAAGAGACTTCTGCCCAAGCTATTAAAACCATTCTAACTAAAGTCATCAATGTTTTCCCATTTGACAAATACAATGGATTTTTGTTGTTGTTGCTGAGGAAGATTTTCTCTGAGCTAAAAATCTGTTGTCAGTCTTCCTCTTTTTCTGTGCCAATATTCCTCTATTTTTGATATGTGGGACACCTGCCATAGTATGAGGCACCTCCTGATGAGTAGTGTAGGCCCCCACCTGGGATCCTAACCTGTGAATGTGGGCTGCTGCAGCAGCGTGCATTGAATATAACAGCTAGGCCACAGGGCCAGCCCCTACAATGGACATTTTCTGACTTTTACCTAACCTTTCTGAAGCACATGGCACTGTTGACAACGTCCTCTATCTTAAGCTGCTCTACATCCTTGACCTATAATATCTTCTGCTTCTCTTTCCTTATATGTGACCACTCCTCAGCTTCATCAAGTTTATCTGTTAACTAAAGTATTTGTATTCCCCTGGATTCTTAGTCCTTGTTTCTCCAAAGTTTCCTCTCTTTCTGGATGATCTTATCTGTAATAAAGTTTTATTTAAAAGTAATCATCTGTATGATATTTTTATCTATCTATGGAATATCTTCAGCTAGCTAATGATGATGACATTAAAATTAATAATAATTATTACTATTAGCATTTATTAATCACTTCCTTTCAGGCACTATGCTAAGGTCTTTTCTTATGTTAACTGATTTACTTATCAAAATTCCTGAATTTTTCCCCCCTTTTATATCTGAGAAGTGAAGCAACTTGCCCATGTCACACAGAAATTAAGTGGCAGAGTTAGACTTTAAACCCAGCTTATCTGACCCCAGAGCTGATACTTTTAACCATTTTGCTAAACCTGTCATATCCAAAATTTAACTCACTTCTCAAATTATTCATCTTCCCATATAATCAGTTTTAACAAACATAATGATCTACAGCAGAACCCAAAACAGAAAAATTGATGTCATGCTAGATGCCTCCCTTTTCCAAACCATGAGCCACCAGGTCCTGCTAAATTTTTGTGCCTCTTCCCTATTTTCTCATCTGATGGTACTTGGTTCAATGGTCTCATTATTTCCCTCCCACCCTTTCGAAAAGCTTCCCAATTGCATTACGCACCTCCTTCCAGTCTTGGTGTCCTCCGATTTATCCTGCAGGAAGTGCTTATCTTCTTATACCATACAGCCGATTACATCACTCCTCTGATGCATCCCTAATCATTCCTCATGGCCTGCAGCAGTGTTTCTCAAGTGAGTTTTGCCTATCACCTTCCATCAGAATCACCTGGTGAGCTTGTTAGAGAACAGATTCTCAGGAACCACACCAGGATTTCGGATTTAGAATTGATGGTGGTTGAGCCTAGACTCTGTATTTTTAACAAGCTCCCTATATGATTCTTTTTCATGCTAAAATTTGAGAGCATCTGGCCTCCAGATCAAGTGCAAACACTTCAGAATTGCTGGTAAGTACCATCTGACTCTGGCTTAGCGCCTTCTTTCCCTCAATTCTTTCTACTCTTTCACCTCCCCTCTGCACTCTAGGTACGCCAAACTTTTTGCAGGTCCCCCTAATACCAAGCTTTCTTACGTGTTAGCAACTTCATAGATGCTTGGTCTTCCACGTGAAGACCGCTGTATGTCTGGCAAGTTGCTATGTGCATGTTCATGTGAACGTGTGTATTGCACACCTTGAGCTCTCATGAGACTAAAAGTTTCTCCCAGGAAAATGCAAGCTACGTAGCCAGAGGAACTGTGTGTTCTGAAATCTCCATTTTAAAAAACACCATTCCAAGTTCAGGCTGTGTGCAAAACCAAGTTATGGCTGAGAAAAATGGAATTAATGTGAACTTGGTGTGCACTCAGTACATAGGCACTTGAATCTTTTAGCAACTTCTCTGTGGTTCGTGACTGATTCTTTGGTTGACAATTCATTTCAGCTTTTTGGAGGGAGATTTCATGTTTGCTGGCATCTCTACCAATAAGCACACCAATCGAAGTGGAATTCAAAAAAGCTGTTTTGGTCACTTACCAAAGCTCTCATCAGAGAAATGTTGGAAGAAGTAATTTAATTGAAATCTCTATATGGTCTGTTTATATTGACATTTCACACCCCCTAGAACATGAATAATCCAAGGGAGGGAGGGATACAGTATCATCTTTATACATTAGATGTTGGACTAAGCATTACTCTTCTCAACTTTGCCTGTAAATGTGTAACCCGCTCTTTACAGATGAGAAGACTGTGCTCAGAGATGGTAAGAAACTCAGAAGAGGCACCTGGTGAATAGGAGATGTCTGGAACTTGAATGCAGGTATCCCTATGTTCTTTCTTCTGTTATGTTTATATTGTCTTATTTTAGAGTACAAGTATGTGGAGATTTTGCCTTAATAAGTAAAAGTTGGTTCAGAGATTTTTTCTGTGAAGAATGGGAATATTCTATTGGGTTTTTCCAATAGGAGACAATTTTACCCACCACATAAATTATTTTGTTTCTCTGAGCTTTAGAAAATGACATGAAGGATAATATTTTAAGAAATTTTTCTAGTGGCTCTTTAAGCCTTCAACAAGCACAGAGGAGAGGAATACATTGCCCACTACTTAGTGAGGGAGCCGTTTAATGCTAATATCTGTTTGCCAGATTGGTTACCTGACCAGTGGTGACACAGGGGGAAAACAATTTGGGAGTTCAAAGCAAGGATTTCCCTACACCATTCCTTCCCCTGCTCCCTCCCAGCACCCTCTCCCTTCCCATGCCACATCTCCAGGAAACCGGGACAGCTGGTTATCCATCTCATTTCCCTAACAGTTGCATGCTGACTCTGTCACCAAGCTGTGCATTTGCTACAACAGTTGATTTTCTTTATAAGACTGATGAGGAAGAGAAAGCAAAAATTCTGTGCATTGTTTCTCTTAAGGTTCATCATGCTCTGTGTGTGTGTGCGCCTCCCCCCGAAGTCAAGGGAAACTATTAGGAGACAGCCAGATCTCTTTAATGAGTCTAGAGGTCATGCAAAATTCATGTGTTTTCACCTGCAGCTGGGTGCAGCCTGGTGCACAAACAGAAGGAGGGGAGGCAGGAAGGGTGGGTTATTTATGGTTGTACTGAAGCAGGTACCCTGGCTGCTACTGGGCATCCTGACCCACTTGTTCGTTTTTTCAGGAAGAAGTGGATACTTTCAACGGGAGAAACTCGAGCATCAGATTTGCTCCTTGGAGCATTAATAAAAGGGCTCAGTTAGCCTCATCTCATTATTTTACTATGAGTATTGACTTTGGCCTAGAGTCATGTATAGATAAAATGGTGCAAGGGCTTGTCCTAAGTGATTACTCAGAATTACAAATCATTTCACGTGTAACTGAATACTGCCGTCTAGCTGGCACCCTGCCCCTTGCTTCTCCCCCTCCCCTTCCTCTAATAGGAGCGCAAATCCAGCTTTGTCTGAAGAGGCAATTAATCTTATTCACTGAAAGCCGAATTTTAATTCACCAGCATGTGGAGGACATATTTGCCTATCACACAGAATTAGTTTAACAGAGAATTTAGACAAAAAAGATATTGGAGGTCTTGGCATTCTTTGGCAGGCAAAATATCTTGTAGGTACATTCCTTTATTAGCCATCTACATACTACAAATAAGCTTCTTGTAATAATAACTCTATTAGGGTAAACTGGGTTTATTTTGTATTTGAAAGTGGCTGATTACATTTTATTTCATGTAAAGAAACCCACAAGATATGTGTGTTTTGGAGGAAAATGAACATAAGGTGAGAGAGATAAATTTTAGTTTTCTAGAGATTCTAAAAGGCTATTATTTTTAAGGGCACAGTTTAAAGATGATCAGAAAAATAAAGGGACACATAAAAATCCTAGACAGCCTACATACATCCAAATCTAATCCTGCAGAAGGGTAAGTGGTAAGGTATGAGGTAGACACCATTGCCAGCACCACACTAGGACTCTCATGTGAAATCTGTGAGGGCAAATACCGGATTTCCCCAGTGCTTCTGCTGTGCTCTATTTTAATTTTCCCCTGAGCAAGGCCTTAGTGTTTTATCTGAAGTTTGTTTCACATGTAGACAAAGTGTAAAAAAAAAAAACTTCCTGAAGCAGTTTCTTAATTCAAGAGATTTAGACAGGAATATGATTTAATGCATGTCCATGCTTGGTTAGATATCAAATTCCCCTAAGTTCAGAAAACACATGGCTCTGTTTTGTCCTTCTATTTAACATGGCGCTCGTCAAAGGCTACCTTATGGTACAGGCAGATATCAAAACATGTAACTGTCCTCACAGTGAAAGAAGGAATTGAATAATAATAATAATAATAAAAAGAGTACAGATGATCTTGCATGCCACATAATAATTAATGTGGCATAAATCTTAAGGGTTTTACTCTAAGAAAGCGAAAAAGGTGCTATTGGCTTTTCTGTGGCTCCTTCTCGACTTCTGATTGTCTCATGGCCCTGGCATTAACCCTCAAACATGATTGCTTCCATTGCCTCTTCTAGAAACACACTGTTGAATACTTAATAATGAGATGAGGACTCAGGGAACAATGGAACTCTTTTTCAAAATTTGTCCTAACGTTCTGAAAGTTTTTTTTTCTTTTTTTTTACTGTTGGTGGGTCTGGAGTGGGAGCCAGCCAAGTGCAGGGAATCTATCAGATTAAGTGTGCCTAATGGTCACCAAATGTCATGGCGTAACTATTGAAACTAAGCACAGGGCTGTAAAGTCACAAAGCTTTATTGCCTTGTCAAACCATTTGCAGTGCTAAACCTGGCAATTATTCTTAAAGGAAACAATTTCAAAATTCAAGGTTTTCACATTGTTATCAGAAAATATTGCTTTATGTAGTGTCAGGGCCATAAAGATTTTTCGAGTCCCTATGTAAACTTTGCATTATCTATATAACATTTAGAATTTAAATTACGCTGAATTGGAATTTGGATATGTGAATGCCCAGACACACATATTTGCAAACAAGCGCTTGCAAATGTTCCAAGACTTGAATGATGGATTGAATATGCAGCAGTGTTCATTATTTATTTACTTAATTTTTTTGTAAGCTCTGCCACCCTATGAGGCGCTTAGGCATATTTTGAGAGAAGAGGTTGTCTTTTGCAATTCTTTTGACTATTTTATGGTCAGATCTTCAGTGCTGCAACTGTTTGACCTGGAAAAAGACATCAAAGGCAGGGCAAAATAATGAAAAGGCAGAGCTTTCAGCATTTCTTGTTGCTCCTCAAAGTATATGAAAATGTTTTAGTTCCATTCTTCTTCACGGACATCACACGAAACACACACCCTTTAGGTGATGTTCTGTGTAATGTCCTTCCCGTGTCTGCTTGGCAAGGCTCACCATAGCGCCCCTTCCAGTACAAAAATGAAGAAGCCCTCCAGCAACACCTCCTTTGGGACGGACGGCTTATTTCTCCAGTCTCTTTCAAAAGGGGTGAGATTCTACTCAAAATTCTTAATGAGACCCTAAATAAGTAGGTGTATTTCCATGCAGAATTATTCTTTCCAAGCCTATTATCTTCTATCTGGATTGTCCTGAACATTCCCAAAGTCTGTCTACTGGTGGTCTGTATGTCAAGGTAAAATTGAGATTTTAATGAATGTAAAATAAGTTTACTGCAATCAGGGCTCACTGTGTCCCAGGCACAACCTTATGAGGAAAGTTCTATTATATCCATTTACAAATGAGAAAGAGAGGCCGTATTAGCTATATGTGTCATATAATTTGCTCAACATAGAGAAGGTATGATTTGAACCAGGATCTTTGGACTCCAGAGCCTATGCTTTAAATTGCTTTGCTATTTTGCCATTTTATAAGCTACAAGGAACAAATAATTTCAATGGTTTAAGAAATTGAGGTGTCCAAAATGGAAAGCAGAGAGAGAACTAGAGTCAGGAGAGGAATTTCTTTCCATGTCCTAAAATCTCTAGATCTCAACTCTGTTATAGCAGTAAGTGAAGATTTTCAGATGATTCCTTAAGCTTCCTGCCAAGCAGCCCTAAGTTGAAGGGCCTCAGATAAGGACTAGCCTTCTGCGGTATGTGAAAATGGATTCCTGGGTTCACAGGTGCAGAGCATTTGAGGAATGTTAGAATGTTTTAGGTTGCAATTCATCAGAAAACTCAAAAATCCCAAACAGAATGAGACTTTAAAAAAATGTCATACAATAAGCCTGAAGGTGGGATTTCTCAGGGTTGGGTAATCCAGCAGCTCAACGGCAATCTCCAAGGATCCAGATTCTATCCCTCTTCCTGCTCTGCCATCCTCAGCATGACAACTATTATTCCTATTGGTCTCGAGATAGCCACTCAGCTCCAGGCATCACGTCTCCATATACTAACACCAGTGGCAGAAAATGCAGCTGCCTGTATCTTGTATATTTTTGTTAAAAAAAGAAAGCTTTCTTAGAAGTACCTCTAGAATATTTCCCCTCCCATACTATATCGCCATCTACAACTTGGTTGCAGGTCTATCCCAAAACCAACCACTGGTAAAGGAAATGGAACACTTGCCTCTGATTAACTAAGACACATTAATAATGATTTGTTAGAGTCATATTAGCTGGGTGGCCCCAGAATAAAATCAAATCTCGGACATCAGGGCATCCACGGGGGAGTGAGCTTCACTGGGCGTCCCACACACCGATCCCGTGCTGTAGAAGCAGGAAGAAGAAAGCATGCGGGAGACAGGACAAGCACCTTCCTCTTCTAGTGTCCTCCCACAACCATCTACTAACAAAGATTAACCTCATGCCAGCTGGCAAGGGAGAAATGTTCCAGTATCACAAGCAGGCAATGAAGGGTGGCTTTGGAGCTGAGAGGCAATAAATTGATAACTGGCACAGTTGGCTTGGCTGTCAAATCATAGGTCTTTAATAAGAGCCCTCTGAAAGGCTGACAACATGAGCACCCAAGAAGGATTTATGAAAACAAAGCTTAACATACAAAATATTTAGCTGGAGAATTTGCTTTAGAAGTTATGTTGTGAGTACTGAGAGCAACAGCTATTGTTTTAATTCTTAGAAATATATTAGAAGCCCCTATGTCATATATATATATAACAATAAATATATATTTACATATATATGTAAAATGTTTAAGGGATATAAGATAAAATGAAGATGGAGTGGAGAAATTACTTTCCCTAGGAAATAGGTAGCTTTATGCCAAAGTCCAAATAATAGTGAGTTCCTAGAACCTTAGTGGTTGAAAAACAGGTAGGTTAGAGAGAGGAAAGATAGAGGGAAGATCAATGTGTTCTGGATGTTTCATTTGAGAGCCTAATATCCTAACGCGTGTCCTAACACCTGGTCCCCTTATAGAGCATCTGTGGAGAAAGGATGAGTGGACAGTATGCTAAGGTTTACCATCTATTCCTTCATTCATCTTCTTAGCAAATATTTACCAAATACCTCCATGTGCTAAGTGCTGTGTCAGGCGCTGGAGTCAGAAATAGTAGGAGTGAGGAAAGACTAGTAGTAAACGAGTCAGGAAGGTGAATAAGATTCCACATGAATTTCTGAGCTTCAGTCCTAGACAAATCAGACAGGCTCTGCCAAGGTCAGTGAACTGTAATGTACAAATATATATTACTTTTTTAGGAGAGCCAGCTGGAAATAGATGGAAGGGTTTCATGTTCTCTGTTATAGTTCCATGCTGTCTATTATAATTCTCATAACTGAGTGATCTTAGGGAGGGGCAGCCCAGTGGAAAAGGTCCCCATCATCTTTATTCCCTACTCTTTCTTAGAAGATCTTCAAGCTGTAAAAGGATTGCACAGGCAGCTCCCTTTGTAGGTGAATGTGATTGTCATCAGTCATCCAGTTCCTTAAGACATATGGAAACCCAGCCTTCCACCAAAGGGGGGCAAGTCCTGCTAGATTGTCTAAGCAGAACCGTATTTCTATTTGAAAGAAGATTTAACTTTAAAAATATTTCTGTATAAAAAACTTCTGACTTATAGTGAGGTCTAATAAAGCTACTGTTTATTCAACTCATTCTTTGAACCATTTTTAAATAAAAAATACTCAAATCTATATGTCCAAATGATATTCAATAAAATGTGTCACAGACCACAAAGACAACCTCAGAGAATTCCAATTATCTGTTTTTAGTATATTTGTATTGTTGGAATAAGTGGATAGCCTCCTAAGGTGACTATTTTGAATATTCCTGTGTAGAGTTATTCAAAAAGTGATTGACTTAATTTACACTTTAGGGTGACACCTCGTATAAAACAGATTCCCTTTCACTCTATATCTGTTCCTGGTTAATGATCCAGGTGACAGTACTTGGAATAAAACTTGTTGAATGCCCAGTGTTTGAGGCAATGAAAAATGGATAAATGTGAAATCTACTATGCTATCATTTGCAGTATCCAAAAATCAAAAGGAGAGTGTCGGGAGGGGAATGGGTGAAGAGGAGGAGGAAGAGTAAAGGAGATGAAGAAGATGAAGAAGCAGAAGTAGAAAAAAGAAAGAGGAAAATAGATTACTTCTGAAGCCCCAATGGATTGTTATAAAAGTTACAAGGATAACTGCAAAAGAAAAGTCAAGCTATTTGAATAAAGAGATAATACACAGGCACCTTTGAGAATTAGAATTGCTGACAACAGAATTTAAAACAACGTTATACTTATTGTGAAATTGCATTGCTTCTACTCATTTCATGAAATATATGCCTTTGGGGACTCTGGTTAACATAGTTTGGTTGATTATTATTATGTTTTAACATCCTGTGATGAAAGCAATCTGGCAAACTAGCCACATTACAGGGTAGATCCTAAGGAAATTTACCAAAAGAAAGAAAGCTGTCTGCTCTCAAGGCAACTCTATTTGTACTTGGTGGTCCTATTGAGAACATGATTAGAAACACTTCAAGGGCTTATACTGTGATACTCACTGTCAAAATACACTGAACATTCAACTACATGACGCTCAATACTTATCATTTTACAAATATGTTTGCCGTTCTGATTGCCATTTTGGACAAATTTTCTGGATGCAAAGTTTAATAAGATATAAATCCTTTGACCAAGGAGCTTATAGTCTGGCATGCCAAGTAAACATTTAGGCTTCTATAAGAGAAAATAAAAATCAAAAGTTTTGTTGGTGATTATTAGAGAGTCACTGGGTCTTGGAGATTATTGTTCTATTAACCTAACCGTTTTTACGTGGCACGTGACTTACTAATAGAACTGAACTAATTCATCCCTGTAGAATTTGTTGAGTTCTCTGGCATTGGTTTGAAATATCCCAACCTGAGTTTGGGGTAAGAGTAACTTAGGAGTGAATAGGGGGTAGGTGAGTACAAAAGAGATTCTTTCCTTAGCAATTCAATTGACAATTTTTTTGAGCCTTACATATTATGTATTAGTACTGGATCGAGCGTTAGTCATTCTAGCCCAGGGAATCATAAAGTCAAGAATAGGTATCTTGAAGGACTCAGGGAGGAAAGTGCGTGGCCCAGATGACCTGTGTTGGACCATGGAATCACTGACAGAGACTATTGCCTCTTTTCAGCGGGCTCTGGTTCTAAGTTCATCAGAGCTTTGATTCCCAGAAGGAGGGGGGAAAAGACAACTTTAAAAAAAGCTAAGAGTTATTAAAGATTATCTGTTTATAGCTCTTTGAGGTGGAGAATGCATATTTGCAAGTTGTTTATAAATGTGTTTTTAAACACATTTTAGAAAAATCTAGCATAAATAGTTTCCTATTAATGACTCTACACTTTGTCTTTCTGAACACTGGCATTTTCTTTTCTTTTACTTTCCTTTTTTTTTTTTTGAGAAGGTTAGCCCTGAGCTAACATCTGCTGCCAATCCTCCTCTTTTTGCTGGGGAGGACTGGCCCTGAGCTAAAATCTGCACCCATCTTCCTCTACTTTATATGTGGGATGCCTGCCACAGCATGGTCTGACAAGTGGTGCATAGGTCTGCACCCGGGATCCCAACTGGCAAAGCCTGGGCTGCTGAAGCAGAACATGTGAACCTAACTGCAGTGCCACTGGACCCAATCCTGGCATTTTCTTATTGTTAGTTTGGAATAAAAAATGACGATGATATGGATATGGGGCATTAACTCTCTACACCCAAAAACATATAGTTCTAGTGATATAAATTATTAACTAAATGTAGAGGTGGAAATCTAAGTAACAAATTTAAAATAACGCACAGGAAAACACAAAACGATTAGCAAGATGAAAAGCACCCCAAATTCATTCCTGTCTCTTTTTTTTGGTATTTTTGTCTTTCTCCATTTTTTTTAGAATAAAGACCAATGTGATTTTAGTGCTGAGTACATTTCCTCTTGCTTTGGTAGTACTGAAGACAAAATACAGGTTAATATACTAAATATGTTTAGAAAAGGTAGCTAATTTAGCTAAGAAAAAATTTTACTTTTATAGTTCTGTCTTTTCAGAAGTGAGATTGTATTTTGTGGCAATTTCTGGTCTTTAAGAATATTAACTGAGGCTATGTCCCTATTAGGAAATCAAAGCTTCTTTCATTCATTTCTATGGAATCCAAACATAGTATGTCCTTGCTGATGGTACCGAGTATCTACTCCATAGGTGTGCATAGAATTAACTGTCTAAATTATAAAAAACAAAAAAGGCAAAGCTCAATCCAAATAATTTTCTACTTGATAAAAGACAGAATATTTCACATAAGTGGCTGTTCCTCAGATAAGTAGATGAATCCAAATTTGTCCTGTGGCACAGCCACTAGACAATTTAAAAGCATGTTTATTTTCTTTTTTATTTGACCCTCTGAGTCAATTAGCCCCACCTGGCTGAGTTGCAGCTCAATGGAAGAGAATTCTGAAGATTTTCTCTGTTTCACATTTGAAGTAAACACCCTGAACCTTTGATAAATGTAAAGATTTTCTCTTAAAACTCACTAATATCATAACAATACTAATAAAAGCATAATGTATATTATTAGGTCTGAACTCTTGGTCATGGGGATCTGTGCATTTTAGAGATGGTCTGTGCACGAGTGTCATAAATGACCATTTTATAGATAGATAATGTTCTTAATCCATAATTCTTTATTGCTGATGGTTATTGCATTAGATGATGACCCATAGCTATTAAGAGTCAGTTTTTAATATCACAACCATTTAGAAAGGTTAATGGACTCGGTTTTGAGACTTAACCTTTGGATGCTGCAGGTTAAGAGGTTATATTTGTGCACTAAAATGCCAGAAAATATCTACTTATTTTCATTTCTCAGTGTACTTTTGGTAGTGTTGTTATGTGCCATAACTGTTATTTACCGAGTAAAGTGAAAGGAACAGCGTAGGGCACATAGCATAGCAAGTCGCTAGAGCAGTGAGACTCTTTTAAAATACATTTCATATTTGGCTTCTATTATTTTTCATTTAGTCACAAGAATTGAAATGTGAACAGCTGTAACCCAAATCAGTTGAGGACTATTTATTACGGCTGTTCAAAAAAAAGAAGAGCAAGATTATAATTCATAGTTTTCTTGGCTAGTTTGGAAAGTTCACATGCATTGTAATGGAGAACTGGTCATTTAGGAAAGTCATGAATCCCTTATGGCTGATATCAGTCTACAGTCCAAAGTTTTCAGAGGAATAAAATAGTGTCTTTCTGGATTCAGTTAATTCTATTTCAGAAATCTAATTAAGGTTCCATGGTGGCCATTTATCATTTATTTTGCCACCCATTATCCATTATTCTTCTTAATATTACCCTTATTCCCTTTTATTCCATTCATCCATTGTGAACAGGCTTTGTGGGAGGAAAATTCCAGGCATTTTCCTTCTATTACAGAAGTCAGAAGCTAAGTGTGTAGTTGCAGTAACAGCCCCCAATGAATTACACCTTCTTGTATCCATGCAGTTGTGTCTCCGCTCCACTTGGACTCTGGCTTGACCATGTGACTTGTTTTGGCCAACAGGACATAACCAAACATGATGCAAGTAGAGGCTTGAAGAGTACACATACGTTAGGTTACCCTTTCTTGCTTCCTGCTTTTAGAACACATCCACAATGTAAAAAAGCACAGGTTATAATGTATGAAGAGACCCTGAATCAGTAGCTTCCTTACAAAATTAATCATTAGACTTGGGGGTGAAGCCATCCAGGGCCAGTCAGTCCTCAGTTGATATGTCTGTCCCCACTGCCTGTTACCTTACCTCTCATTGACTCTCTGAGCTTCTTGACAGTTTTCCAAGAAATTGCTTTTTATTACTTTAGCCAAAATTGGTCACTAATGCAACCAAGAACCCTAAATAACATAGGTTCTTAAGTTGGGACTTTGAAAATGCAAAAGGATTACTTGAGAATAAGCCAAAACCACCATGAACATACTTACACAGATTCAATCAGAAGTTAAATTATGAGTGAATTATGTGTATATTAATTAACTTTAGTTATCAAATATCCTTACGAGGGAGTGGATGATAGAAACTGCTATGAGCCAGAAAATGATATTAACTTAGCCACCTCTAGGTAGGAATCTGAGTTTCCGTTTCTCATTTACTTATATATGTTGTGTGGAGCTCAGTCTGGAAATTAAAGAACAGTTTCAATATTTAAAGACTTCGTGTCCTATGCAACATTCTCCTTCTGTTTCATTGAGATACAATTGACCTATAATATTCTATTAGTTTAAGGTGTACAAAGCATTCTCTTTTTATTGCTATATTCTCTTGTGCTTTTTTGTGTGTCTTTTTTTTTTCCCTTTGCCCCATGTTTCTACCTTCTGTGCCCCATTCTGTCATGGGATTCTGCTCCTGCAAATTGCACCATCCCAAGTGCTTCCCAATGTTGTTCTAATGTCTGCTGCCTGCTGCTGCTGTCCTTTCACATCTGCTCTGAGCTCATCATCTGCTTTGTGCTTTTGCAAACTTCATGGAAGGGCCATATACAATAAGTGAATTATCCTAAAAGATACAGCACATTAATTTTTTTTTTAGGTATAGCTCTTCTCACAGCCTGAACTGCATGATTATTGATAAATGTTTCTGTTTTCGCCACTTTAAAGCAAGAGGCCATACCTCATTGTCATTGTATTGCTTCAGTTCTTCAGATCGTTAGGGGTTGATGGGTGGCTAAATTGTAGCTTGTGTGGATATATGCATTTTATAGTGAGAAGATCCTGGCTCTTAAACCTGGCTTTCACCACAAAGAGAGAAAGCATCATGGCTACGGCCATGCACACTGCTTTATACATAGATGATGCTCAATAAATGTTCATTGACTTGAAGGTATATGAAGTAATTCTCCAAGATTGGAGAATTGGTCCTCATTCTGGATCAAAGGAACCTAGAGTTTCTGATACTATATAACTGCTTCCACAGTAAAAGGAAAAGAAAGTGAGTCCCTTTTGATAAATAGGCATTCAGTCATAAAAGATGAGGGGCCATGAGAAGACACAGAAGGATAGAAAATCTAAAATCCAGGAGAAAAAGAGGCCTTGGAGCTTAAGTAACATTTCCCTTTTTTTCCCCAGCATCGCTCCACCAAAGCTATCACAATCTATTCAGACTGTAAATTTGGTATTTTGTACATTAGAAGGTACAGTCAACTGACAATGCTAGGAAATCCATTTTTACAACTTAACAATTTCTGTCAACATTTAAAAAATGTTTTCTATATCCATTTCTTGGGAGACTCATAAAGCTGGTTTTCCTGAGTGTTCTTGGTTTCTGCTGTTTGTTCATTCTTTAACTATTTTTTCCTTTCATTTCAAGGAAAGCTGTTGGCCATTTTCTCACCTTCTTTGGCTTTGGCTGTGATGCTAGGTGATTCCAATATAATTAGGTGAGATTTTTATAGGCCCTCAAAGGCTAACAAAATAATAAATGTGGCAGTTCAAATAATAGCAATCATAGCAGGTCAAGCAAAAAAAAAAAAAAGGGAAAAAAGAAAAACCTTTGGACTGAGATTGACAAATCCTAATAGTATCAGAGCTTGGAAATACTACAGACTTTCTCCTTTCCTTCTCACTTATTTTCAGTTTTTTTCTTTTAACTTGCTTTTTGGATTGCATAGAGATGTTTTCATTCTGTCTCAATTGTGACTGATTTTTTTCATCTAAATTTTCAATGCATAGATTCTGCCTACAAAGAAATAGGGACTCCCATATAGCTGCAAAATGAATCCTTTTCATTGAGATTATATTTATTGTAGATTCTTTCAAAGGATACCTATTTCTCTAATTACTCTCTTATAAATCAAAATGTTATAAATTTCTTTGAAGTGATTTTTATTCTTTTGATTTTAAAAGTAATGTGTCTTTATTGCAGAAAATTAAGAAATTACAGAAAAGCATAAAGAAAATTACAACCATTATTTCTTTTCCTAGTTATAACTACTGTTGCCCTTTTATTTTATATCCTTCTAGTCTTTTTTCTATGACTAGATGTACACATGTATATGACATATATACACTTGGAATTATGCTTTTATGCTTAGAAAATATGAATTATAAATTTCTTGACAATAAACATAAGGGTTTATAAAACTTCAAGTAATAAAATTTCAAGTGGAGCCCTTTTATAATTAAAACGACAGGAATCTCTCAAATTTCTATAGCGTGGATGGGAGGACAGTTACTCTTTAGGTAATTTGAGATTGCTGTTTTGATGGGAGCTTGTCAAAAAATTAACTACAGCATATATAAAATAACAGAGATTTCAGATGGACCTACAAATGATGTCCTACAATCCATTTTGATATTTAGTCATTTTCCAGTGGACTTTAAGGCTGCTTGCCTCTCTATCCTCACCTAGCATCTCTTTCTCATGAAACAGCTGTTACACACAACTGATTGAAAGCTCACAGCACTTTTTCTTTCTTTCTTTTACCTTTTTAAAGCATAGCTTTATTCATTTTTTTTTCCATTGACAGTTAGAAATGTGGCTTCTGAAAGATAACAAGGCATGGTTCCATAGCATGCCAGAGCCTCTCTCTGTCTCTTCTGCTCACTGCTCTTTTGTTTGTACAATATTCTTTTATTCTGAGCAATATAACATTTTAGTTCTTGTAATAAATGCCTTCATGTGAAGCAGTTCAGCTAAGAGAATGTTATTAGACTGTGCTCCCAGGCAGCGCACCTCCACACGATCAATACAAAGCTGGGCCTCAGCTCATTCCCTCTTTGCTTAAATTCCCTGCAAATGTGCAAGAGAAGCAGCAGAGGGTGTCATCAATCACAGGCCACTGTGACATATGCTGAAACCTGACCAGGGCCGAGATGTTTTAATAAGGCATCCATTAAAACCCTCAAATAAATTGCAATTTGAAAACAGAACATAATACCAGCCAAGTTTTCCTCATCCATCTTGTGGCATGTCATGTAATGTAATTGCGTTGTTAATTTATCCAAGAACTTTCTCAGAACACTGTTTCATTGGCACTGCTTAATTTCCCTGTAGACTATTTGTGCGTGTGTGTGTGTTTGTGTGTGTGTGCATGTGAGACAGAGAGAAAGCAAGCAACTGGAGGAGAAAAAGAAAGACAGAATCTGTGTTTATTTCTGTGTGTTTGTATGTCTGTTGGTTCCTTGGAGGAAATAGTCATGTTTCTGCTTAACATGGTGTTAGCCAGAGAGCTGGTCAGAAATTTGAAATGTTTGACGTTTTGTCAATGACCCCTGAGCATCCTGACGCGGCCTCACCAGCTCTGGCCTAGAGCAGGACCATCTCCTTTCCCCGCTCAACTTGCCATTGGTTTATGCCCCTCCAGAGTGGGATCACTCAGAGTGCCTGTGGATCCCATCAATAAATATCGACGAAAGTGTTTAGGGGCCACTCAAGATCAACACACAATGACCCTCCAACCAGGACAGTACTGATTTTGGTTCCCTAACTCTTGGGTCATAAGTGAAAAGTTTTGACAAGGGTAAGAAAAGTAAAAAGTTATAAATCAATAGGAAGGAATGAAAAAGTATTTCTCTGGAATATTGTCAAAGTGATTGCATTGAAAATATATACATATATATATATGTATTTCAAGAGCTTGGAGGAAAGATACAGGCAGGCAGGGGCTTATATAGATTTCTTTGTCTTCTAAGCATAAATCTAAAAATAAGTAGTGCAATTCTTCATGTAGGGCTGCATCAGCAGATTCTTTACCTTTATTTATTCTTCTGGGTTTTCTTAATCTGTTCTCTTTTTTTCTGTAAAAGAAGCCATTGGAAGGCAGAGGGTAAATGCACTCCACACATTCCATCTATATCTAGGAAGTCACAGTAACCGTGATGCCAATCAAATATTGGCTTAAAGCTGTCAAATATCTTTTCTAGACCTACTGTTTCAAAGTGATAAGCTGTTGAACTAATGACAGAGGGGAGAAGACAGTGTGATGAAAGGGAAAAAATCCACCATAAATCTACTTGTGTAGCTGTTGTTTTATGATTGTTAATGAAGAGTAAAATAGTTATTTGAGATCCAGTAAAAAAAGGCAATTAAATGTAAAGCATACCAGTCAATAAATTAACAGCCACCCTCTCTCAGTGGATCCTTATGTCTAAAGTTGTATTATAAGTTGATCCTGAGGACATGGTCACATTCTAATGTGCAAGCTGCATACAAACCATTCTCCAAGGCTCCAACTTATCACTATGCAAACTATTAGACAATCACCGAGTATGAAAGGTGCCAGGGAAAGCCAAATTAGTTTCTGCTTTCTGCTAACGGATGACCTTTGTGATTTGGATCAGGTGCTGAAATTCACTTAGTCAGAAAGGCAGGAGAGTGGGGAAAACACCTAAAATCATTTTCTCTCCCTACAGAGAAGACGCCTGGCTACCACCTGCCCAATAAATGTCAATTGGGTTATTTTTTAAAAAATAAGCAGCCTGATTCAGAAGCATTGGATGCTGGGTTGAGAGGTGCAGGGGAGTACGAGTGAGATCACTTAAAAATATAAAATCGAAAAGCATAAAGCCAAAACAAAACCGTTAAAAATTAGACATGAGAATGGATAGTTCTCTCCCAGGGACTTTGTTCATACCTCAGTGTTCTAAGGAGCTTCTTAAAGCTTTACTGAAATTTGAGCTGATTTATTATGCTTAGTAGAAATCATGTTTGGTTTCTTATAGTTGAAAATATTTTGAGGTTTAGCTGAAATTTGTTTGGAATTGGGAGTGTAATACCCCAAGCAACATTCAAGGGATCAGAACCAACAGAAACTGGAATATACAAAAACACTGTTTCTTTAGCTCCACGTGAGCCTGGGTTGCCAACTTTCGCATGCTTCTAATGTTAGCTCAAGCTTTCTGGCAATCCCATTGTAAGCTCCATTTCACAGGCATCCTCTGCTATTTTGGCATTTTAATGTTGGCCTTGCTTCGTTTTATTTCCTTGTCCAGAAATACAGTCATTTTTAAAACAGCATAATTATTATTGGATGTGCGTTTTTTTTAAGTTCCAGCTTGAAATGAATTCTGTCTTGCAGTGATATTTAGCTACCACCCTTGAAATTCATGGAAGGCATAAAACATTAAAGACACAGAGGACATGGACCTTTAATTCCTCTTGTGTATTGCAAGGGCAACAACGAAATGTCAGTTCCCAAGGTGATTATAGAGTGCATGTTGGCAAAATGGAATAATTGTGTCCTACCCAGGGTATGAGAAATGTATACATGAGGAGATAAAATTGTTAAGAGGACAGACAATATAGGAAAAGCACATGTATAGCACAAAAGAATTCAATTGGGTGGATGACACAGGTCTTTGGCCTTTGTGGAAATCAATGAACTGCTGTTTAGGTGTCTTTTTCAAAGCACCGGAACGTTGAAAGGAGAAAGACTTGACTCTGATCCACTGTGGCTTGCTCAGTTAACCCTAGGATATTTTTAAGAAAGTTGATCTGTTTTCCATTTTTTCTCAGCTTCCTTGAACTGATTTACAATTCCTGCATCTATTGCTGCCTTTAGCTATGAGCGCCATTATTCAGCTACCCTTTTTGTAATTAAATTCTGCTTGAATTGCTTATAGGCCTAACCTCCCTCCTTAACTTCAATCTGTGACCTCCTGTTTCTAAGTTAGTTAGTGACATTGTATCAGGCACATCATGAATAACCTTTCCTGGCTGCTAAAACACCCAGGTCTGAATTCAGTTTGAGATTTCATCTTTGTACAAAATTCCCTGCAAATTTGCATGCAAATTCAAAGCCTGATCCATAAAAATCTTCTAGCAATATCATTCTAATTTCAGAAGCCTGGTGAGATGAAGCCATGTGTTATGTTATAAACACCCCAACAAAAGAACTGTGATCTTACCATGTTATTTTTTTTCCCCAACGTAATTTTGTAAATGTTGTTGATTCTGCCTCACCATTTGGAGACTCTTGCATGTGTTACCCTTCCAAATTCCCTGCTTTAAAATTCCCTAGAGCCCGGTAAGTGCTGGGTTTCTTAAAGAAACAGGTTAGCCTCACCCCTAACCCCCACACTCCCCACTCCTCCAACAACAATTCCTATACACAAGTGCCAATAAACTAACTCAGCTGCATACAATGATATTGTCAAGAAAACCTCAGGAGAAAACCATTTAAATTTCATGGCATAAATCTGAGCTCTTGGCCAACCTTCCGTTAGCAAGTCGCAAGCACAAGTCTCATGCTAATTCTCCCCCAAACCTCGAGTTTTATGAAAGCTACATTTTATCTGTTTGGTTATTTGCAGTCACTCGAGAGTTAGAAAAGGAATATTAGCACCACTCACATTTTATTGTGGGAGTCACAGTATTTGGTTGACCCCCTTTTCAGGTCCTATTGAATTTCCTATACAAAGGAAATGAAAATGTTTTATATTTAATACAGCAGCACATAACGAGGGACTTAGTTATTACACAGAGAGCCACAATTTTCTGCCTTTGTTTCAGTTATTACTGTGGAGCTGAAATTTCCAAGCACATTTTTTATGATTTGTTTATTACTGGCTTTAGAGCTGACAGTGCAGTGTGGGGGAATGCTACCTTTATGCTACCTACTCTACAGAAAAGAGCTTTCTGTTTGTACCTGGTCATCCCACAAAAGTGGTCCAGCTTTCTACTGATGTCCCAGTTTCTTGCAGAGAGAAAAATAAAGAAAGAATCCAAGGAAAAGTAACTTTGCAGAAACCATAGGTTGAACATAGAGCATTCTCCTGATTTTCCTCCCACGTGCTCTGAGATTATGATGGTGAGAGAGAACTCCAGCTGGGCTCTTAGCACACGCCAGGCCATGGTGCTAAGCTGGTCACCTTTATTCTCATTTTCAATTATTACAACAGTCACAGTGGTCTAAGTAGATAGTCTTGTTATTACTATGAACCTCTTTCTGTAGAAAGACTGAGACTTAGAGAGGTTTTCTAATTTGTCCAATGTTGCCTACTTAATAAAAAGGTGACCCCGCTAGGATTGGAACCCAGGTCTGTCTGATTCCAGAGCCTGCTCCTCCTCCTTTTTTGGATAACAGTAGTCATTCTGTGTTAATTTTTCTAAAATGTACATCCTGTACTGCCTCTTTATTTTAAAATTTAAATTTATTTTCTTTTAAAAAGTAGTATAACAAACACACAGCCTTCATCTAGACCCACCGATTTTGCCGTGTTTTTTCTATCTCCCCCGTCCCCCAAATATAGATAAATATTTATTCATTTCAGATGGTTTCTTCTAAGCCATCTTAAAGTAAGTTACAGTCATTATGATACTGTACCTCTAAAAATGAGAACATTCTCCCACTTAACCATGATGTCATTGCCACACTATAAAAATAAGCATTCGTTCACTAATGTCATCTCCTACACAGTCCATATGCAAATTTTCCAGGTCACCCTCAAAATGATTTTTATTACTTTTTATTTATTTATTTCTGACCCAAGGTCCAATCAAGGAAGAGCCTGCCCTCTCGGCTCGTCTATCTGCAGCCTTTCCAGAATACTGGATATAGAGCGAGATCTTCACAGGTTAAAAAATTAAGCAAAAAACTTGTGCCTAAGTGAAGCTATTACATTGACTCGTATAATGTCATGGTAGGTCTATATGTTCTAAAGCCTCTTTCTGCTCTGACATTCTTGGGGCCTGCGATTCTTTGATGCTGGCTATCTAAAGAGTGGAGTAATGGAACAGCTCGGTGATTCCCTAAACCATTCTTCTCAGAATTATTTAAAGCTACCGTATTCAGCCTAATTCTATGTTTTCGTTGCTTAAATGAGTCTCAACTGGCCTCAGCAAATCTGTTGCTAACCAGGTCACTCCTGACACTACAAGATTCAAAATGCCATTATTGAGAGAAAAGAAAACAGAGAAAACAAGGGGTAAGAAACCGGAAATCGGGGAGAACTAGGGAGAGGATATGAAGAAGAGACAAAAGCAACCCAAAGAAGGTTGATTAAATTTATAATCGCAACAACATAGTAACAAGTCCCAAAATATATTGAGTGCTTAGCATGCCTGGTGGAATAATGAGGGTTTAAAATGTATTATTTCATTTAATCCTTACAAATAATGTTCCAAAATGGGTTACTATTACTTTCTCACCATCTTATGGAAGAATTATTGAGTCTTACAAAGGTTAAGTATCTTGTCCAAGGTCACCCAGATAGTAGAACGCAGCTGGGCTCAAACCAGCGCTGAAGAAGAGAGGGAAAGGGGAGGAGCTGAGGCCTCGACTCTGGCAGAGATGGAGCGGCCTCCTCTGCTCCTCCTGTGCCCTTTCTTCCCACAAGTTCTTAGTCAGCACGTCTTGTCACTGGTTGGGAATGTCTTTTTGTCTGTCTGCTACCGCTGCTTTAGCTCGAGCCAACTCCATCTCTTCACCAGGTGCCTGCCATAACAACAGATTTTCTGCCGCCAGCCTCTCTCTCCCTCCCAAATGGTCAGAACGTTCTTCTGGGTGATCTTTCTAAACAAGTCACTTCCTTGTTTGAAATTCTTGGACTGATAGACCAGTGGTTCTTAACCCTTCCTGCACATGAAAATCACTGCGAGAGCTTTAAGAAACATCAATGGCCAGATCCCAAGTCAGAGATTCTGATTTGTTCTGAGAGGGTAGGGTTCCCAGAAAAAACTATGGGACACTCAGTTAAATTTGAATTTCAAGTAAACAATGAACACTTTTATTATAAATATGTCCCAAGTATTGCACTGGACATACTTGTACTAAAAAAAAAAAAAAATGGGTTTATCTAGAATGCTGATTTAACTGAGTGACCCATATTTTTGTTTGCAAAATCTGGCTATATGTTTCCATGTGTTGTGAGGGGGCTGAACGTAAGTATTTAAAAAACGTCTCCAGTAAGTCACATGTACACCCAGGGTGGAAACCACTGGCTTATGGGAAAGATTATGAAGAAAATAATATCTAAATTCCTTCTTATAGCATAAAAATTCCTTCAGATTTTGGCCTCTGCCTTCTTCCCAGGTCTTACCTCTTCCCTCTCTACACCCCACACTTACCCTCCTAAAAGCCATATACTTGCTTATCTCCACGTCTTTGCAAAGCTGCCTCCCAAGCCTGGGATTTCCTTTCTGGTCTGTTTGATGAAGTCCCAGTCATCCTTTAAGACCAAATCCACCTTCTTAGGTGAGGTGAATTGTGTGGTCTTCTATACTCCTGATGAGTTTTGCATGTGTGTCTATTGTTCTGGCTACTCCTGCTACTAATAATCATATGCATTGTCTATCTGTTTTTTACCCAGCCCTGTATTAGTCACTTTACACAGAATATCTCAAACTCTCATGATTAAAGTATAATCATTTGTTAATTTGTTCGTTCAAATTAATAACAACTAACTTTGTTAGTTGCATGAAAACAGAACCTTTCCAACAATTGTCAAACATCAATTTTTGGCAGATTAACATGCATTACACTCTTAACTTTAGTATATGCCAAAATCATAATACATATTAAATACAACATATATTAGAATTGTATATTTTTTTGGCCAAAGTTTCTTTCTCTCCCTTGTAACCATCAGCCAACTGAACAAAACAAAACAAAGCAGCTTAGACAAACACTTGTCTCCATGGCTTCAATGTTTTAAAAGATGTTTGTATTTCTAATACCCCCAGCCACAACTTCCTAGTAGCACTACAGTTTTTCTCAATAACGTTTTGGATGTGTCCTATATTAATTTATGTGAATCTTTGTTAAATCTAATTAAGATGTTGCCATATTTTAAATGTTTTATTTTGATATATTTTTCTTTTTTGATTGAGGTAACATTGGTTTATAACATTATATAAATTTCAGGTGTACATCACTGTATTTCAGTTCCTGTGTAGATTACATCATGTTCACCGCCCAAAGACTAATTACCATCCATCACCTCACACGTGTACCTAATTATTCCCTTCAACCTTTTCCCTCCCCCTTCCCCTCTGGTAACCACCAATCGAATCTCTGTCTCTATATGATGGTTTGTTGTTGTTTTTATCTTCTACTTATAAGTGAGATCATACGGTATTTGACTTTCTCTCTCTGACTTATTTCACTTAGCATGATACTCTCAAGGTCCATCCATGTTGTCACAAATAGCCAGATTTCATCATTTCTTAGAGGTATTCCAATGTGTATATATACCACCTCTTCTTTATTCATTTGTCCTTTGATGGACACCTAGGTTGCTTCCAAGTCTTGGCTATTATGAATAATGCTGCAGTGAACATAGGAGTGCATGTATCTTTACGCATTCATGTTTTCATATTCTTTGGATAAAAACCCAGCAGCAGAATAGCTGGATCATATAGTAGATCTATTCTTAATTTTTTGAGGAATCTCCATACTGTTTTACATAGTGGCTACACCAGTTTGTGCTCCCACAAGCAGTGTTTGAGGGTTCCCTTCTCTCTACATCCTCTCCAACACTTGTTGTTTCCTGTCTTGTTAATTATACTCATTCTGACGGGAGTGAGGTGGTATCTCGTTGTAGTTTCAATTCACATTTTCCTGATAGTTAATGCTGTTGAACATCCTTTGATGTGTATATTCTTTGGAGAAATGTCTGCTCAGATCTTTTACCATTTATTTATTTTTGTGAGGCAGATTTGGCCTGAGCTAGCATCCACTTTTTGCTGAGGAAGATTAGCCCTGAGCTAATATCCATGCCCATCTTCCTGTACTTTATATGTAGGATGCCTGCCACAACATGGCTTGATAAGCAGTGCATATGTCTGCACCCAGTAACTGAACCTGTGAACCCTGGGCCACTGAAGCAGAGCATGTGAACCTAATCACTACACCACCAGGCCAATCCCTCAACTTACTAGTATTTTGCTGAGGATTTTTGCATTCATGTTCATCAGTGATATTGGCCTATAATTTTGTTTTTTTGTGTTGTCCTTGTCTGGTTTTGGTATCGGGTGATGTTGGCTTCATAGAATGAGTTAGGAAGCTTCCCCTCTTCTTCAATTTTTTGGAAGTTTGAGAAGAATAGGTATTAAGTCATCTTTGAATGTTTGGTTGAATTCACCAGGGAAGGCATCTTGTCCTGGACTTTTGATTTTTGGGAGGTTTTGATCACTCTTTCGATCTCCTTACTGATGATTGGTCGAATCAAATTCTCTATTTATTCTTGATTCAGTTTTTGCAGGTTGTATGATTCTAAGAATTTATCCATTTCTTCTAGATTATCCAATTTGTGAGCACATAGTTTTTCATAGTATTCTCTTATAATCTTTTGTATTTCTCAGGTGTCCATTGAAATTTCTCCTCTTTCATTTCTGATTTTCTTTATTTGAGGCGTCTCTCTTTTTTTTCTTGGTGAGTCTAGCTAAAGGTTTGTCTATTTTGTTTATCTTTTCAAAGAACCAGCTCTTGTGTTCATTGATTTTTTTCTGTTGTTTTTTTAGTCTCCATTTCATTTATTTCTGCTCTAATTTATATTATTTCCTTCCTTCTACTGATTTGGGGCTTTGTTTGTTCTTCTTTTTCCAGTTCCTTTAGGTGTGCTGTTAGATTGTTTATCTGAGATTTTTCTTGTTTATCGGGGTAGGCCTGTATTGCTACAGACTTCCTTCCTAGAACTACTTTAGCTGTATCCCATAAATTTTGGCATGTTGTATTTTCATTTTCATTTGTCTCCAGGTGTTTTTTGATTTCCGCTTTTATTTCTTCTTTGACTCAATTGTTATATAATAGCATTTTGTTCAGTCTCCACATATTTGTGCCTTTTCTGATTTTCTTCCTGTAGTTGATTTCTAATTTCATACCATTGTGGTCAGAAAAGATGTTTGGTATTATTTCAATCATCTTAAATTTATTGATACTTCTTTTGTGGCCTGATATGTGATCACTCCTGGAGAATGTTCCATGTGCATTTGAAAAGAATGTATATTCTGCGGTTTTGAGATGGAATGTTCTGTATATATCTACTAAGTCCATCTGGTCTAATGTGTTGTTTAAGGCCAATGTTTTCTTATTGATCTTCTGTTTGGATGATCCATCCATTGGTGTAAGTGGAGTGTTAAAGTCCCCTACCACTATTGTGTTACTATCTACTTCTCCTTTATGTCTGCTAATAATTTCTTTATATATTTAGGTGCTCCTATGTTGGGTGTATAGATATTTACAAGTGTTATATCCTCTTGATGGATTGTTCCTTTTATCATTATGTAGTGCCCTTCTTTGTCTCTTGTTACAGTTTTTGTTTTAAAGTCTATTTTGTCTGATATAAGTATTGCTACCCCAGCTTACTTTTCTTTGCCATTTGTATGGAGCATCTTTTTCCATCCTTTTACTTTCAGTTTGTGAGTGTCTTTAGGACAGAAGTGTGTCTCTTGTATGGAGCATATATATGGGTCTTGTTTTTTCACACAATCAGCCACCCTACACCTTTTGATCAGAGCACTTAGTCTATTGACATTTAAAGTAGCCATTGATAAATATGTACTTATTACCATTTTGTTACTTTTTTTTTTTTAGTGTTTTAGTAGTTCTTCTCTGTTCCTTTCTTCTTCTTTTGCTCTCTTCCCTTGTGGCTTGATGGGACTCTTTAGTATTATGTTTGAGTTCATTTCTCTTAATTTTTTGTGTATTTATTATCAGTTTCTGGTTTGTGATTACTATGAGGCTCATATATAATAACCTGTGTATATAGCAATCTATATTAAATTGATGGTCTCTTTAGTTTCACCTCTTCCTAAAAACTCAACTCATTTACTCCCCTCCTCCCACATTTTATGTTTTTGATATCATATCTAACCTCTTTTGTGTGTGTGTGTGTGTGTGTAACCATTACCCTCTTATCATGGAAACAGGCAACATTAGTACTTTTGTCTTTTGATCTTCATATTATCTTCATAGGGGGTTGATCTGCTATCTTTACTGTATTTTTGCCTTTACCAGTGATTTTATTGCCTTTTAAAAATATTATTTTCTTATTCCTGTCTCCTCTTTCCCACTTAAATAAGTCCCTTTAGCATTTCTCGTAAAGTTTGTTTCTTGGTGATAAACTCCTTTAAGTTTTGCTTGTCCGGGAAACTCTTTATCTCTCCTTCCAGTCTGAATGATAACCTTGCCAGGCAGAGTATTCTTGGCTGTAAGTTTTTTCCTTTCTGTACTTTAAATATATCTTGCCACTCCCTTCTAACCTCTAAGGTTTCTTTTGAGGACTCAGCTGATAGCCTTATGAGGTTTCCTTTGTGTGTAACTTTTTGTCTTTCTCTTGTAGCTTTTAGGATTATCTCTTTATATTTAATTCTTGACATTTTAGTTACGAAGTATCTTGGTATGGGCCTCTTTGGGTTTATCTTGTTTGGTGCTCTCTGTGCTTCCTGTACCTGGATGTCTGTTTCCTTCCTTAGGTTAGGAAAGTTTTCAGCTATTATTTCTTCAAATATATTCTCTGCCCCTTTGTTTCTCTCTTCTTCTGAGACACCTATAATATGAATGTTAGTGTCCTTGATGTTGTCCCAGGGATCCCTTAGACTGTGCTCATTCTTTTTAATTCTTTTTTCTTTTATCTGTTCAGCTTGGGTGACTTCCCTATAGTCTTTCTTCCAGGTCATTGATCTGTTCTGTATCATCTACTCTGCTGTTGAGTCCCTCTAGTGAGTTTTTCATCTCCAATATTGTATTCTTCATTTCTGATTGCTTCTTTTTTGTGTTTTCCAATTCTTTGTTGACATTCTCACTGAGTTCATCCATTGTCCTCCCAACATCAGTGAGCATCCTTATGACTTTTTGTTTGAACTCTTTGTCAGGTAGATTGTTTATTTCTGTTTCATTTAGTTCTTTTTATGGGGTTTTATCCTATGCCCTTACTTGGAACATATGCCTTTGCCTCCTCATTTTTCCCCTTTCTCTGTGCTTACATCTATGTATTAGGTAGGTCAGCTATGTCTCCTGATCTAGGAGAGTTTGTCTTATGTAAGAGATGCCTTATGAGGCCCAGCAGTGTTCTTCCCTTTCGTCACCAGTTCCAAATATTCCAGGAGTGACCCCTGTATGGGCTACATGTGTCCTTCTGTTGTGGTAGGTTGCTCTTGCTGTAGGTGCCCGTGGAGGCTAGGCTGTCCTGTTGGCCAGCTGGTTGTGATGATCAGCTGCATGTGGCTGCTGTGAACCCTTTGGTCACTTTGTCAGGCATGGAAAGCCCCAGCACAGTTGGCTGCAAGACCTAATAGCATATTCCTATTGCAATTTTTCTGTTAAGTGAGTAGGCCCCCAGCATGGCTGGTTGCTTGGCTCAGGAGCTTACAATTGCTGTAGACTTCTGCCCTATAAGGATCTTGTCAGCTCTCTCAGGATTGCAGCTGAATGGGACTGACCCCAGGCACTGGAGCACCTAATTGTTTCTGGCTTTGGAAGCTGGGGCCAATCCCCTATGTGGCTCTTTGAGAAGCATAAATCGTCTGCAGCTGACAAGCCCCACCACCCACAGAGCCACATCGTCATCACAGTCCTGTCCTGTGTGCATGCCCTGACTCCCTGAAACAGATCCAGTTGACCCACTGCAGGGGCCTCACACACTCCACCAGCTGCTCACACATGCCCTGCCCCACAGAGGTGGACTCATTCACCTGGCTGCAGAGTATCCAGACACCCAGCCTACGCAGGTTGAAAAGGGCTTGCTTTTGGGTGGGGCCAGTCCCTAGGGCAATCTGCTTGCCCTGGCTAAGCTGGATTAAATCAGTGCTTTAGTGTAGGGGGCAGACCCTGGACTAACAGGCCAGGGGAAGAACTCCAATGGCATCTGCCAGCATCTGTGTCAGCATGCCTGTACTAGGTCACAATAATGGCTTCCACCAATATCTCAGTCCCTGGAAAGGTCTCACCTCTCACTTGAGATGCACCCAGAGCCTGTCAGGTGAGTCTCTTTTCACCAAAGCATTGTGCACCTTTCTTTCTGGTGATTTTAGGTTGCATTCTGAAATGGGTGTATTTGTGCATGGACCCTTTAAGAGCTGGCTTTTTTCCCCTTGTGTCCGATAGCTTTTCTGGGGGTATTCCTCATTGCACTTAATAGCCAGCAAAACCAGATATTATGACACTCGTCTCTGTTGTGCTGAGTCCAAAGGATGCTTATAGCAGTAACATTCCCTCACACAGGTCCCCTTCTCCTCCAGGGAAGGCTGTGTACCTTAGGATTTCTTCCAGCAGGTCATGAAGGGCAATGGCTTATGAAGGTAGCTTTTTTCTTTCCAGAAAGGAATTTCTGTCTTTTCCACCTCAGTCAGGACTGCCTCTTATTGTAGGGGTTCTTTTTATCCAGTTTTCAGTTCTCTCTCAAAGGTAATTGCTCCCAGAGTAGTTGTAAATTTGTTGTGTCCATGGGAGGAGGTGAGTCCACAGTCTACCTGCACTGCCATCTTGACAATTATCTCTGATATTTTCCTAATATCTAACAATGTTAGCATGTCTTACAGTAAAATTCCATTAATTTGGATTCTATCAATGATAATAGATTATGATTTGGATAAAGATTGTATTGTGGTTACTTCTCATACTCAATGTCCATTTTACCAAATGACTTCTTTTGGCATTGGAAACAGAAGGAAAAATGTAGAAATGTCTGCTCTTTCATAGTCCCTAGGTTAAAATCTAAAATAGAAATACCATATGATACAGCTATCCCACTACCAGGTATATGTCCAAAGAACATGAAGTCAACAACTCAAAGAGACTTATGCAACCCTATGTTCATCGCAGCATTATTCACAATAGGCAAGATGTGGAAGCAACCCAAGTGCCCATCAACTGATGAATGGCTAAAGATGTGGTATATATATATATATAGTATACAACTGAATACTACTCAGCCATTAAAAAAAGGACAAAATCATCCCATTTACAACAACGTGGATGGACCTTGAGGGTGTGATGTTAAACAAAATAAGCCAGACAGAGAAAAACAAATGCTGCATGATTTCATTCATATGTGGAAGATAAACACATGGATGAGGAGAACAGATTAGTGGTTACTGGAGAGGAAGTAGGTGGGGTGGGGGGGGATGGATATTGGGACACGTGTATAGTAATAGATAAAAACTAACTATTGGTGGTGAACATGAAGCAGTCTATACAGAAACTGATATATAATAATGTACACCTGAAATTTATACAATGTTGTAAGCCAATATGACCTCAATAAAATAAAAAAATAATAATAAAATAAAATACAGTTGCACTTGAGGAATGAAGAAAAGTTCACTGAGGGAGAAGGGAAGTCAGGTGGCCATGGTTGCCCCACATATGTCATTGATGTTTCCGTTTCCCATTTAGAAGACAAGTGAAATTCTCAGAGCAGGATGGTGACTTCTAGTTGAGCTCTGGGCTTTAGAGAAGCTTCTGACAAAATTATTGATTTTGATAAATATTTTGTCAACTGCTATATGACCTTGTAACACTTTTCATTGCTTTACAAAGCAACCTAAAGTTTGCAATGTGACCCCAGTTTTTGGCTGTGTAGGCATAGTGTATTTCACTTCTTGGTAGCAGGGAAAATAATGTCCTGCTTCATTGAGCTTTACCCCATCCTACATTTCCCATTTTCACCAGGAAGTGGATTATGGCCACTTTCCTCTGTGTATTCTCTTAGATAGTGTCCTGCCTCTACTGCTTGATGTTAATCCTTTTTAACTTCACTTGGATAAATTGCTTCCTCTTCAATAGGTGGTGACCTTTTTAAAGACAGAGACTACCACTTACTCTATCTCAGTGTCAAGTGTCATGCTTACCACAAAATAGTTTTTTGGTATGTTAATTTGCTCAAAATGGACATGTGACATTTGCTGGAGTACAAAGCACAACTAATAAAGTTAGTTATTAACTTGAAATAACAGATCAACAAGTGACTACATTTTAATTATGGGAATTTGAGATATTCAGTGTAAAGGACTTATCAAACACTGTTTATCAAAAAGCAGATACACAAAGCATAAAATTGTTATTTGGAGTAGTCAGAACAGTAGAAGTGCAAGTAAAACCCTGCAGGAGTAGGGAGGACCATACCTCACTTTGTCTAGGGAAGTTAGATTTGTGTCTCAAAGGATAACTGGGAGTTCATCATACAGACCAGAAAGGAAATCCCAGGCTTGAGAGACACCATGTGCAAAGACATGGAGACAAGAAAGTACAAGGGTCTAGTGGGGTAGCTGCAGAGTGTGGGGGGACAAAGGAAGTAAGACTTGAAAAGGAGGCGGGGAACAAAGACATACAAATGGTCAACAGGTACATGAAAAGATGCTGAATATCATTAATCATCAGGGAAATGCAAATCAAAAGCACAATGAGATATCACCTCACGCTTGTTAGAATAGCTATCTTCAAAAAGATGAGATGATAACTGTTTTGGTGAAGATGTGGAGAGAAGGAAACCATTGTGCGCTGTTGGTGTGAATGCAAGTTGGTACAGCCGCTATAAACAGCATGAAAGTTCCTCAGAAAATTAAAGATAGAACTGCCATATAATCCAAGAATCCCACTTCTTATTATATATGCAAAGGAAATAAAAACAGGATCTTGAAGAGATACCTGCACTCTCATGTTCATTGGAGCATTATTCACGGTGTCCAAGACATAGAAACAACCTAAGTGCCCATCGATGGATGAATGGATAAAGAAAATGTGGTATATACATACAATGGAATATTATTCAGCCATAAGAAAGAAGGAAGTCCTGCCATTTGTGACAGCACAGATGGACCTTGAGGGCATAATGCTAAGTGAAATAAGTCAGACAGAGAAAGACTGTATGATATATATAATACATAATACCGCTTGATATCACTATATGTGAAGCTAAAGAGTATAACTCGTAGAAACAGAGAATGATAGTTTCCAGGGCAGGGGGGTGAGTGCAATGGGAAAATGTTGCTCAAAGCATACAAACTTCGAGTTATATGATAAATAAGTTCTGGAGTCTAATGTATGCACAGTGATTATAATTAGCAATACTGTATTATAAACTGGAAAGTTGCAAACAGAGCAGATTTTAAATCTCTCCGCAAAAAAGAAATAGTAATTATGTGATGTGATGGAGATATTAGCTAATGCTAAAGTGGTAATCATTTTGCAATATACAAGTGGATCAAATCTACACATGGCACACATTAAACTTAAAAATGTTATGTCAATTATATCTCAATAAAACTGGGAACAAAGAAGAAAGAAAAGGAGGCAGAACCCAAACTCTGAAGGACATTTTATGCCATAATGAAGAATTAGATATTATGTTATTCATAATTTTCCTATAAGCCAGTGGTCTCAACCCTGCATGCACACTTAACTTACCTGGATGTGTTTATTCAATAAATAAACACTGATCTCTCTCTAGACCCAGAGAGTTTGCTTTCATATAACTCTTTTGCCTAACATTCTGACTTATTTAAAGATGAACCTGTTAGAATAATGATAATAAATATAATTTACATTTGCATAGTACATTATATCTCTCAGAACAGTTTTCAAATAGAAAATAAGTAATATATTGTTCCTCATAATAGCTTTGTGAAATAGATAGAGAAGGTGTTACAATTACAAAGAAAAAAGACAGAGAAGTTAAATTACCTTCTGATTCTATATAGCAAGCAAGAGTGCTAATAACACACCCTCTCCTGCCTCGTTGCCCACTCTTCATATCTATTTAACATGGAATTATAATGCAAACAACACAGAATATTTTACTTTCTTAGCAGTTGGTCTGAGAATTCCTTGAAAGGGAAAGCCTATGTTTGTTGGGACATTTCCATGATGAGTCTCTTGAGATGAGCCTGAGACTCTTAAAGAGTATGCTAAAAATAAAAGAAATAGTCTTAGAAAATATTTTAGAAACTAGTAGGGTCTGATAATTGCCAGGGCTTTAGTTTGAATGAACAAGGTTAAGCAGTTTCAGCATAGAATTTTGATCTAGATGAATTTCTCTGTATAACAGAGGGGAAAGGCATTTGAAGTTGGAGATTATCATGTCTGGGAAGGAAGAAATAGGAGCCAACGGGACTAGATCACATGGGAAGAAGAGACGGTCCCATTTCATGCCAAAAAGAGATAAGAAAAAGAACTATGTCTCAGTAAGTAGCTTTGGAATGTGTGATTAGAATCCTCGCTTGCATCTCCCTAAGTCGTCTTCACTTCTGTACGTTGCTCACTAATAATTGTCTGTGGAAGCTGAAAATGACCATGATGGGGTGTCTGGTATTTGGGTGCCATAACATAGTCTTACAGGTTAAGACAATTTACATGCACTAAAAAGACCATGGATTTTGAAACCAAACAAACATACAATCCATGTGACCAAGGAGACTTCTGTTTCTAAAATGGGATAGTGATACCTAATGCATGAGATCATTTCAAGGTTTAAGGTAGTGATAAAGTATGTATGGAACCTCGACTGAGATTGGAACCCTATAGTATGTGATAAACCATGGCCATAATTATTGATCTAACTAAGCTCATCTGCATAGACATGTCATAGAAATTCACATATTGATGTCAAGAGAGCCTTAGAGCTGGAAGCCATAGCACACACTTGCCCTGGACAAAATAAGCAGCCTGAGTTCAGTGAGCCATTTTTATGTCATTATCTCCCGTCACCTCCATCAATCTTTATATGTGCTCCACTCTCATACTTTTTAGACAAGGATTAAAATTTCATTTATGCTAAGGTTTTAAGATACAAGTGGCTTCCAACTTTCAATGATATCTTTCCAGGGGTTGAAAGAGCACTTTTATGGTGATGAAAATAAAATGAATCTTTGATAGTGAAATTTGACATCAAAAGCTAGGACAGTAGGATTGAGAGAGAAACACTTCAAGCCCTTGAAATCATACAAAATAGATGGTCCCTTACTCTACTCGTGTGTGAGGTGGTCTGCATGGTTCCATTCAGAGGGTCTGCGAGTATTGGAATCTAGCAAAATTCACGCAGGATACATGTACTTGGACTGCATTCCTTTCCAAGGTCTGTGTGGCAGCAATAATTTTAAGGAAATACGTTTTCTGGTCTTCAACATCTCCATGAACTTTTGTCTGGTAATGACTCTGTGGCTGAAGCAAGATTCTGGTTCTTCTTTCCTATCTTCTCTTTGACAACTATCCTTCTCCTACTTTATACAAGAAAGACATGCCACTCACCAGACCATCCCCATGGTGTCAAAAACACCAATAAATCAAGAGAAGGGATAATTTTTAATATTGTTGTCTGTGAAGCCTCCTGTAACCAAAGTGTCATAAACTTAAGGACTTTCTTTTTATTAAACATATTTCTATTAAAGATGAAGAGTGACATTAGAAACAAGCAGTTTGACCCAAGATAAAATATTCTAATTTAAATATGTTTGTAAAGTGAGTAGCAGAGGTTATATCTTCTTCCAAGAATCTTGTCATTTTCCTTTGTTAACTATTGTCAAAGAATGAATGATTCTCATTGGAGGGCCCCTTGGGAGCAAAGAGAGAGACTGTGAGAAATATGGAGGGTCAGGAGGTAACACATTTATAGCAAATCTCCTCGCCTGATCTATCTTTATACCTACCTACCTACATACCCACCTACCTGATGTATCTTAGAGCTAGAATTCTGAAGGGAAGTGTTGTCACAAGGATGCATAATAATATAGCTTTGAAGTGAAAAATAACATCAGACTTTTTTCTATCAAAAAGTAAGTTTGATTTGGTTGATTGGTTAGACAATAAGAACTGACTTTGCCAACTCACAAAAAGTGAACATTTTCCAAAAATGAAAATGAACTAAATTTTCAGCTCCAAGTTTTGACAAAACTATATTCAAAACATGTGATAAGAAGAAAGCATTTTATTTAAAAATATATTGGCAAAGATATGTTGAAATTAATGATATTTTTGTCCCAATCTTCTTTTGAGTGTATCAGGACTCAAAGTGATTCAAAGTAAAAGACTAGCAAGAATTATTGAAAGTTACTTGCTAAGTATTGGTAAAGCCTTCTTGGTCTACTTCCCGGCAACGGAGGCAATGAATGACTCTCATGACTGGGTGGCAAAGCCTTTCCCAAGGCGGGTCATTTATACTTCTGTGCTTTCAGCAAATTTGAAGGAGCACCTAGTCAACTTGTTGGCTGATAAAGCACTAGAAATAATAATTTTTTTTTTTTAAGATTTTTTTATTTTTTCTTTTTTCTCCCCAAAGCCCCCCCGTACATAGTTATGCATTCTTCGTTGTGGGTTCCTCTAGTTGTGGCATGTGGGACGCTGCCTCAGCGTGGTCTGATGAGCAGTGCCATGTCCGCGCCCAGGATTCGAACCGACGAAACACTGGGCCGCCTGCAGCGGAGCGCGCGAACTTAACCACTCGGCCACGGGGCCAGCCCCAGAAATAATAATTTTTGATGATAGATCACTATACGATATCTTGGCATATGACAGGAATACCAAGAATTGAGTGGCAATGCTATAACAAAATTCCATCCATTTCCATCAACCTATTTGTGTACACAACGATTTTCAGTGTTTATATCCATAAACGAGGAAAGGAATAGAACTGATGCTCAACTCTCTTTGATTCTGGCAGTAATATTCATCCACAAATATGTGAATCGATTGAATATGAAATCAGACTCATCCATCTCATTAAGAAATGCATTTCCAATCAAATTTATCATCCATAATTATTACTATCCAGATTTGTAACTTATTTCTGCTGTTTTCATAATTTGTTCACTAATAATATTTGTAATGATAACCAAATCAGAAATAATTTTTTTCTGGTAGAGCTTTACATAAAAGGAAAATAAATAAGATTTTAATTTACACGCATTTTTATTACAGAGAAGTAACATAGAGCAATCAATAAAAGATCTTCAAGAATTAAAATATATGTTTTAGCATAAAATTTAGTTGAGAAATTAGAATAAACATGCAACTTGAGGAGAAAAGGCAAAACTGTGAAATTCCCAACTGTAAAAGACAATCTCACTTATGTTTTTTTAAGTGATTATCGTAGACCAAAATCCCAACGGTATTTATGGATTTTGTTTTGTAAATAATATTCACGGCAAACCAGAAATTGTGTACTTTTTGACTGTTCAACTTGTTATGAAAAGTTTTAGATAGCAACTTAAAAGAAGATTTTCATAATTATTTCAGGGCTCAAGAGAGCAAAAGAAAATGAACACAAATACTGTAAAGTCATGAAACTTTGAGTTGTCTTCTCCTTGTGCCCATTGAGTGAGCTTCTCCACTACAGTCAGGTCCACACCTAACGGTGCCTGTAAGAGCGACCACAGCATCCCTCCTGCTGGGAGAATGTGCAGTAAGAACGCACCTGGGTAGCCATATACCAGCACATTCTTCTTAGGGGTACTGAAGTTGGACCAAAGAGAAAAATGGTTTCTGATGCAATTATTTTACATTAAGATCTAAATTTTGCAAACATAGGAGCTTCATCCCTAATGCACACTGTTTAGATATCACACGTGTTGAGTTCTTATGAAGACACTTCCCTCCTCAGTTCCCAGATCATTCTTTTCCAATGGAATCCAATGAACATGATTAATGCAAAGTGTAATGGGGATTTGGCCACAATCCAAATGTTCGCTAACCAAAGGGAACCTGGGACGTGACACTGTGCTGACTCCACAGAAAATCCCTTTGCTCCTATAAGAATAGTTGATTCAGGAGTTAAGGATGAGCAGCTAAATTTAATCCAGATGTACAAGGAAATAGTATTGTCATGAATGCAGATGGCGACGAGAAGTGGTCACCGAGAAAGATTTTAAACACAGCATCCAGGTGCCACCTTGACTAAAGACAGATTAATGAACCGAATGTCTGTAATTATTAGCATTCTTAAAAAGTAATGACAGCCAGCAGTTGAGGTCTTAGACTGTGCTTGTCCTAAATGCTCACCAAATGCTATCCTACATGCACTGCCCATGTTTCCTGAGGTAATCTTCACAACAAATCTGAGTCAGACTAATATCACCCCATTTACAGATGGAGAATCTAAGGCACAGATTGGTTAAGTAACCTTCCGAAGGTCACCCAGCAAATAAGTGGCAGGCCTAGGCTTTGAACTCTGTCTGATTCTGGAGCCCTGCACTTAAGCCCTCTATCACACATTATTTTATGGAATCTCTGCTGCTATAGACAAAGAAATTTATACTTCTTGAAGGTGGGTTTTTAAAAATATGGCAAGGGCAGATGGAGGAGGGGGTTTGCAATAGTTTGGCCCTCTGCCTAGAATTAAACATTCGCTAATTTTCTTTTGCTCTCTCCTATTTCTAAGTAAATTGCTATACACACTTATTTTATTATCATTATTTCTATCTGACATGCTGTGCAAGAACATCACAATTTAAAATATCTTAATAACAACCCAAAGAAAGGGACTTAAAAGTAATGTTCAGAGAGAAAACAGATGGCCACCAAGTGCAAATTCTGCATTCTTATATTTTTGTATGGGGAGTAGATGTGGTTGGTAAAAGGTTATGCTAATAAGCAAAATGTTCTTGTATTGTTATGAGCTTATTATTTAAAATCATTTCTGAGATCTGAAAGTTGTTGAAATAATAACCAAAGTGGATTCTGGCAAAATAAACTCCAAATCTTCCTCAAGAAGATGCTCTGCTTTAAGCAGATCCCTGATACTCAGTTTAAAATTCAAGGATTATATGTCACCAATAGGATGGAACAACTTCCATTCATTTCAAGCACGTGCTATCAGATCATATGTGAAAAGACCAAGGTGCTTGTCTAAGCCTGTACTCTACCTTGAAGCTATTTTTAAATCCTTATAAATTTCCTGCAGAAAAATCTTGGTAAACAGGGCCAGGAAACTTGAATCTAGGATCCAAACTCTCGAGGCGGGTCTTGGTCACCTTTGAACCCTGTCTCGCAGAATCCCCAGTGCAGCCACTCCTCCCCCAGCCCCTCCCACCGCGGGCTGGAGTCTCGGCTTCTTGCGAGTTCGTGCCCCAGCTCAAGAGCTCCCGTCCTTTGCTTCACCCTTTTCGGAATGACAACCGTTTCCTTCCGTTTTGGCTGTGGAAATACTGATTTTTAGATTAAAAAAAAAAAAAAGATAAGTCCTCTCCAAAAGCCCCTACACAATTCTACAAAAAGGATTTATTCCTATTCCTGATCTGGCCTTGTTGGCGTTATCCTCCTAATCCAGCTGTAGTGATGTATTGTCCTGGCTGCCTGCCACACGCAAAATTCTACCTTGGGACATCCTGCTGGAGGCAAAAGGCCAAGCTGGCCTGTTTCTCAGCAACTGGATTGACAAGTCAATACCCCATGGAAGATGACAATTGTGTATGTGTACATATTTAGAAACACACTCATACTCTATGTGTGTGCGTGTGTTTGTATACACACATATATATGTGTGTGTGTATATATATACATATGTATACACATATAATAACTGTGCCATATATGCTGAGAACTCAGTCTGGGTTGTATGTATATACACACACACCATGTACTCAGATTCCAGATGTGTTGTAAACTTCCTCTTTCTAGTCTAATATGAAATTCACATGCCTGCAACCTTTCTTTTTGTCACTCTGCGTCTAAAAGGATATTGGTCACTCTTCAATGCTCTCTCAGAGCACAGCTCTATCCTTCTGTATCACGTTGACGTGTTTTCACTTTGGGAATCCTTAAAGTACTAACACACCTTCTGACGTGCAAGTGGCAAGCGTGATGTGAAACATTGCGCCCTGTGTTTCTGCGTTACCCACTCACACATCATTTTATTTTTATAAGCAAGGAAAGGAAATACCAATCCAAATAGATATCAACATAAGCCTTAAACTTCCAGACCTGAAGGTTTAACGTGGATTTCCCTCTACTCTATAAATCACTGTCCTGCATTCTACTAAATCTAGCTAAGCAAGCTATATCAATATTTTGTCTGACAACACAGACGCAGTTTCGAAACAAGTGAAGGAAAAAAAAAGGTTACAAGTCCTGGAGATTCTTGGACGTTTCTCTAAGTCTCCTATGCAATTAGAGAATGCAAGTTTGGATGGATTTTAACAAATTAAAAAGAGAATTGTAATGAAGCCAGGATTTCCTCTAGAGGAATTTTTATTCAAAAGTGTCTGGGATAGCTGTGTACTAAGGCAGCAATATGTAATTTAAATGAAAAAATAGTGGGAAGCAAAGGTTAGGGCCAGAAAAATGAAAAACATCTAAAATATATCTTTCTCGCTAAAAAGATTATTTAAATGTGTAAACATATACTGTAAATGTTTTAAATATCAAAATAAGTGAATTAAATGACTTTGAACATATGTGGTCCAAAAAAACTGTGTAATTTAACACGTAGGCTCTCCTTGTAATTATCTTATTTCATTGCTTGAAATTTAGCAACTCTTTCTATTTGAGATTGTAATCTGACTATGAATCACTTTGTTCTGGGTTTTTTTCATCTAGAAATCATTTACAACAGAATTTTGGCTTCACTGAGGCACAATGTTTGAATCTCATCCTTGTGCCTGTTTTTTACTTCAGTGGCAAAATGAAACACACAGATTATTACAAATGGAGTTTCATTCAAATAGCATTTAAAGTCATTGTGCACAGAATACTCTTCAGTTTGGGACAGAATCAGAGCAAGAAATTCTATTTTAGGGAGAAAGACATGAAGCAATTTGAAGAATTGAGCAAATTTTTGAGGTATTTTTAACTGAGTAATTAAAAATGCACTTAGAAGTAAGTACCTGTTTGTGAGTACAGCAGAAGCCCAAAATACAGGATGATCAAAAGAGGGAGTCAGAGGGCCGGCTTGGTGGTATAGTGGTTGAGTTCATGCACTCCACTTCGGCAGCCCGGGGTTCACAGGTTCGGATCCCAGGTGTGGGCCTACACACCACTCATCAAGCCATGCTGTGGTGGCATCCCACCTACAAAAATATAGAGGAAGCTTGGCACAGATATTAGCTCAGGGCCAATCTTCCTCAAGCAAAAAGAGGAAGATTGGCTACAAATGTTGGCTCAGGGCCAAACCTCCTCACCCACCCCCCTCTCTGCCCCAAACAACAACAAAAAATGTGCGTCAGAGAACCATGGATGATGTGCGATTTTGATTTGGACATTATAGCCTAGTGATCTCCATCCTGTGCTATGACCATTGTCTGCAAAATGGGAAGTCTCTCATTTAATCATATATAGTGAACAAAAATTCACTCGTCCGATGGCAATCCGTATGTTATCTTTCCTGAAAGGCATGTCTCACCCTCCAATAGAGAAAATCATTCCCTCCTCAGTGCCATTTCTTTGCTTTATGCATACACCCACCGTTGCACCCTATGTTGTAATTTTATTGTTTACGTGTTGTTTTCCTGCACTTGACTGCAAACACCTTGAGGGTAGAATCTATCTGTGAATCCTTGTACTGTGTCTTACTCAAAGTAAAGTTTTTATGAGTTGATGGATCGATAGATGGTTGATGAGTAGGTAACAATATCCAGCTGAATGCTTAGCACTAAACGTTAAAATATTGTGCTGAGGCATTTCATATCAGCTCTTTCACTATGGCTTCACCTAATTACTTTTCCCTTCAAGTGGGGTTGAGAGTAATGATTCTGAATAACGTTTCCTTAAAAATTTCCTTTTCCCTTTTAAGTAAGGTTAGGAGTAAGGATCCTGAATATTTCCAAATATCTTTTTTTTTTAATATTGATGCATAAAGTATTATGAAGTAATTTGAAGGATTTTATCCTCCTTCTCAAAATAAATCCCTGCAATGAGACGAGGACCCACCAGGGAACATTAATGGTCAGGTGAGAACTCTTCATGATCTGCTGAATAGATCTGGGACAAATTGTACAGGTGCTATGAAATCCAAATGATATAAGTAATATTTAGAATACATCAAGTCTATGTTTTCCCTATCCCATATTAATAATTTAGTTATGAGATCCACTGTAGCAAAAATCTTCTAACTTTTTTCTAACCAAAACTGAAAAACTTGTTTCACTAATCTTGGGGGCTGACCTCTGAAGTGGTACATAGGGCACTATTGCACTAAAGAACCGAATTTCGACCTGATTTCTGACCCCTTAGGTAATTTAAAATTTTTAGAGTGTTTGCAACATCCACTAGATGAAATCATACCTCTATTTGCAATACGCTATTTATTTATAAAATATTCCAGTTCTCTTATATATTTAATGCAAATCAAAAAGAAATGGCAAGCATTTTACTTGTAGCTTCCTGGACTTTCATCACTGTTGCAATTACCACTGATTAGAACAAATATTTCATTCCCGTTTCTCAAAGAACTGTGTTTCACCCAAAGTTGCACAGAAGTTAGCTGCAGAAGTATTTAGAACCTAAGTCTTCCTCCAACAAAATACCCTAATATAGGTCATTTGACCTTCAACTGTGATTGGGTTTTAAGCTCTAAAAGAAATCTGTGAGAATTTGGGGGGATTTTTTCTAAATAGGAAAAAAAACCCCAAAATTTGGGAATCAGAACTTAGGTTCTCAACACTGCCTGCGAGCTTAGTCTTATTTGCTATGCAGCTATTCTAGGTTTCCATTACCCTCAAGCCCAAAGTCCCCAGCCTCTCTGCTCAAAGAATATGCTCAGCTTCTAATTCTGCCAAATTTGTAGGCATCTTCTTCTCCCACCTCTCTTATCTGGATGTAAGAAGATTCCAGCCTCCTACTCAGAGCAGAAATGGCTACCTGCACTGCAGATCCCATGCCTACCCCACCCCAGTCCCTAACTCCCTCAAAGATGTCTGTCTGTCGTAGTCCAGCTTGGATATTTATCTTCATCCTCAACTTCCCCACCAGCATATTGATGTTTTTACTTTTTTGTAACTTTAAAATTCCTCTACCTACTGCACTACCATTCTACTTACTCTCACAGTTGAGGTATTTAAAAGGATAGTGTCAATTACTTTGTCTACGTTATATCTATTTATTTCTGAGACACATTGCAATATGGTTTCTGATATCATTAGTCCAAACGAATGGCCTCACAACCTTGGTAAGTACAATGGATACTTTTCAATTATTGCCCTATTGGACTATGATTGAATTGGAGAAAATGAGTCACTCAGTTCTTGAAGATCATGCTAACTTTGGACTCCACGGCCAGGATTGTCACTCTTCCCCAGTTTCTCTCCTACTTCTTGGCTACTCCTTTCCAGTATGTCTTATGGCCTCCTCTGCTCATCTTTATATGCTCCTAAGTCTCTGTTTATTTCTTCTTCTCTTCTCACTGGGTAAGTCAGCCTTCAATGAATTCATCCATTTCCATGGCTTAATGAATGAATTGATTTCACAAATATATGTATTGAGAACTTTCTATGTCACTGAGCTCCAAATCTACATGCCTAGTCCTGATTTCTTTTCTGACCTCCGAACCCATATTCATTCTACTTCATAACACCACAAAAAAGAGCCCACAGGCAACTCAAGTTAGTGGGCCCTTGGTAAATGTAGGCACAGAATAATAAAGAATCAATGATTGACTACTGAAGGAATTAATGAATTTCCCTTAATCTTCCCAGGAATTGCAGAAGACTCAGAATCACAAGAAAACCCTTGCCTCTGAAAGAGAATGGGGCAAAGTGTCTAAATAAATGTTTAGTTGTAACTAAATAAGCCCTCAAATGAACACTTAGGTACGTATTCTGCAGCCTTGCATTTAAACATGTCAATTTCCAGTTCCACCTCTTGCCTGCTAAGTGACCATAGATAAAATCCTTAATTTATTCACTCAACAGTATTTGTTGAATGTTTATTATGTACCTAGCGTTGTTTCAATGCTGGAGAATACATTATTGAACAAAACAAACAAAATTCCTGACATCATTCTCAACCTCAGTTTACTTATCTGTAAAAAAAATGGGTAATAATACCTACCACATAGAGTTTTGTGAATATGAGAACTAATATGTGGAGTTCACCTAACACAGCACTGGTAATCGAGCAGGTTCTCAGTAAATGGCATCTATGATTATCATAGGATTTCACCTATGCAATTCTGACAACTTGGCTTTAGATGACAAAACAAATCCTGACTACACCAGGTCCTTAAGAGCTTCAAAATGGAGTAAAAATTGTCAGGCTTTTGGGGAAAGCTGATTAACTGGACAAACTAAGGTGAAGTGGAGGGAGAAATAGCAGTGAATTTTCCTGGTTATTTGTTAATATCAAGCCTTCTCTTTATCTTCTAATAACAGTAACAGTAATACTAATAATGAGAGTAATAATACCTTCTACTTATTGTACACATCCCATGTGCCTTACCTTTGGTTTAGATTGTCTCTGATACATCATAGAACCTACAAGGAGGTAGTACTCTTCCTTAGTATTAGTATTTTATAAAAGCAAAACTTAAGGTTCAAAGAGCTTGATCGATGAATTAGTGCCATACCTGCTAGGTACAGGGGTAAGATTTTAGTCTGGCTGTTCTGACCCAGAACCTGTGCTTTTCCCACTATATGTCACATTGCCTCTGCAACTATTACGCTTCTCTCATACATCTTTACTCTGGTTTGAAGGCTGGATGCTTATATATTCTGTTGCTGATTATTTTAAGCTGTGTGAGCGCTAGTGAACAACAGCAGGGGCCAAGGTTCAGACAGGTCAAGGTCTAGTGGAGTCTCTGTCCTCTGGTCTAATCTGTTTCCAAACACTCCTGATGACCCAGGGCTGGCTTATTCCATTGGCTTTAAGGTTCTCTTGTAGCCTTCTGAGTCTTGGGCCCTAGTGGCTCTGATTACCTAGGCCATGGAATTCAGGAAAAGAGGCCCTTCATTTTTCCCTGTAGCCGGTTCTAGCCTTTTCGATGACAGAAAGTACCATCCCAGAGAGAGTGGTTCAGGATTATAACATTAGTCTCTGTTCTGCACCGGGGCTGGCATAATGGCCCGGCCCCTACCTCCCAGTGAGGTTCTTAGACCCTGCTTCCTTGAAATTCTCCAGGGCACGTTCCTCCAGGTCCCCAGCTCTCTGAACCCTTGGTTTCCCTGATCTTCGACCCCACTAGGCCTTGACCTGTTTGAACTGTGGTGTCCTGAACTTACTTCCTGGCTATCGTGCACCAGCAGACACACAACTTAACCCTTTCACTCCTAATTCATCACTCACTGACCACAGAGGTCAAAAAACTGACAGTTAAAATATCTTATTCACAGTCCCAACTCTCTCATAGTTAAGAAATTTTTATTAAAGTGTAATTTCTTTGATATTTTGACAAATGTTTTGTGAAAATTAAAATAAAGATAAATATAAAACTGTATATATTGACTCAAAAACCTATGTATTAAAAAAGACCAACCAAATGAACATGTACTTAATTTTATAAAGTTATATATGTTTGATATTGATTTTCAGCATTTATGATAACTAAAGTAGAACATAGTCACTGCTTGCAATTTCCCATATGACTCTCATAGATATTTTCTATGCTAAGTATATACATAAGGATGTTTATTTACAAAGGACTCCATTAGTAGTCCCCTTTGTGTAAATTTAATAAGCAGATTTGAAAATTTAATTAAAACATATTTTATAACACAGCACTTCCTGAAATATATGATTTTAAAACCTAGTTTCATTAGACATTTTCGATAACAAGAAGGAAGAGAGAAGCTAAATTCTAAGAGCTATGAATGTGTAGCTAAGCTGACTTGTGAGAAATCCCTGTGGATTATAGAAATTTGATGACCAATGGTTGAAGATATGTTTTTCAAAAAGTCCCAATTAGCAACTACTCATCTTCAAGAATATTCATCACTATTTATTTCGTAATAGTAAAACATAGAAAATAGTCTAAATGTTCAACACATGGGATATTATATGTTTTTAAAGGAAATTTAATATCAATGATTTTTATTTTCTTCTATGTCTTTTTGCATTTTCCCAATTTTCCTCAAAGAGCAGAAAAAATACTGTGGATAGATATTAAAGCACAGAACCTAGCAATGAATGCTTTTTGCTTCGTAATTTGGGATTATTTTCAGTTTTGAGGATAAGGGGTCGAAGAGCTGTAGCTGTGATCTTCTATAGGAAGTCAAAAGAAAAACAAGATTTATTTAGATCAAAGACAAGGTGTTTGTTAAAAAGCATCTCCATTTGTATAGCAGATGTTCCATATAAAATTTTTCTGCATAACATATTTCAACTCCAGCTAGTTATCTGGAGTTTAGCCTAAAGTCAGCCAAGTCAAAGAGGAAGGGTCTCAGATGGTCCCTGTTGGGCGACAAAATAGGGAAATTCAGATGAGACTTAGAAGCAGAAGAACAAGAAAAGTGCAGAAAGAGAGAACAGGATGAGCTACAGAAAAGTGAAGAAAAAAATAACCAGATGGTGTGGGGGTTGGCAGAATTCACTTGTTTGAAGTACAATGTATAGCCTGAACTTTCATTGGCTTTGGTGAGCTCCATGTGGGCAGTAAAAGATTTACTTGAATTTATGAAAAGGTTCCTTCCTACTGCTTCCAAGAACAAGTATGATATTAAATACCAATAATTTGTAAGCATCAAACTACAAGTAAACTCTAAATTTTATAAGTAACATGATTCACTGGAAGAATGCATATCATTGAAAAGCCTAAATCTTAAAAAATAAAAAAAAAAGTAACCGGAAAGAAAAAATAAAGCCGAACATTTGTTAAAATCATTTGTATTTATTTTTATGGAGGTTCTAAATCATCACTAACCCGCTCTACTTTGAAGCAGTTATGACATGAACAACGTTGTATATAGTATCCTGGTTGAATAAGCTTTTAGGACTCAAATCTCAGCAACCATGTGTCCTAAAGGCCTAGGACCTCTAGCGTAATGTGCATACATCTGTTTTATACACATGTAAAACATTAGCACATTTTGAGCACATATTTTCATCTGGAAATTTGATCGGCTTCAAGAGGAATCTGGGCGTATAGGACAAAGACAGAATGGGTGGAGGAAAGGAGTAAAAAAGTTCGAGTTGAGAGGTAAAAACGACCATATTTTTTCTGGGAATTTTCACATGGAAGGTATAATATTATTTCCCTGCTGAGATCTTGTCATCCTTTCTTTTTACTTCATAAACTCTTCAGTCTATTCTAGTTGAGTTTTCCTTTGAAGGCCACCCAGAAGCTGTGACCTGGCTGGCAATAGAGAACAGCTGATTTAAAGACTGTCTCAGAGAACTCTAAAACAACATGGTTTATACTGCTGCATTGGGGATTTCGGTCGTTTAAATGGTAGAGATTATTGCACATGGGTCTGGAGTGTAAGTAAGCTTGCACACCTTTATCTGCCTTTCAGCTCACCTTCTCTCTTTCTATTACCATTAATGAAATGCTGTTCCTAACAAAGAGAAATGTTTTTAATAGCTTGGGATAAGTTGATATGTTCTTTGATTTGTTTTTCTGAACATAATGATAGCGGCAGTATTGAATATTGCTTCAAAGTGTAGCCTTGGGGGCCAGATGGCCTGGGTTCAAATCCTGAATTGTCCACTGCTTAGCTATGCTTGGACACAAAATTTAGCCTCTCCACGCCTCAGTTTACTTATGAAAATAGGAATTATAAGGATAGTACATATTTCATAGAGGTGTTGTGCAAATGAGCTATTAAACGTAAAGTGCTTGGGACAGCGGATGATACATACAGGGTGCTCTATAAACTCTGGCCATTATCATCATGTTATTGGGTTTTCCATTCTCTCCCCTGTTCACTTTCATGAACATATCATCATAGAAATACAATCTGTGGCCACAGGAGTTTTACCACTCTAGAAAGCGTCTTTCAATGAGTGCTTTGTCTTTATAGTTGATCTGAGCACCAGATAACCTGAGAATGAGCAGATCCTTAACATTCTCATGCTGATTTGCTTTGGCCAAAGACAATTGGGTAGAAATGTTTGGGGTGGAGGAGGAAATGAGTACTTGATTAGGTCAGAATGTCTCAAGGAAGTAAGACATTTGCTTTGCACATGGCTTCAGAGGACGCTGGCAGCTATCTGAAGCCAGGCCCAATTTTTCCAGAAGGCTTCAGGTCTCAGGGAAGCTGATGCTGCCACCAGCACACGGCCGGTTCTACTGGGATTAGCTCAACCCTATGAGGTCATAACTGTTAGTGCTGGAAAGCCACAGATTTGCATTAAGAAAAGTGGTTTCTAAATTTATCTACTTTGGGATATCAATACCTTTTAGTTTTTTATGACATAGCATTATTGTTTTCATTATCTTAGAATTTAATTTTAACGTCTTATCTACATATCCTTGGCTGAGAGTAATCACAAGATAAAATGACCTGTGTCACAATCCCAGAGAACAGGATACTATTTCTAGCATGTTTTGAATGTAAAGGAAGGATTAAGAGGAGCTAACATTTACTGAGGGGTGACTGTGCCATCTATCCTAGTTAATCTTCACAATAACTTGATGAGGGAACTGAGGGTAAGAGAGATTAACTAACTGGCCTAAGGTCCCCCAGCTCATAACTGGTCAAGCAAGTTTAGGTCTGTGGAACACTGAATTCTGTTCTCATCTCACCTTCCTCACCACCGCTCAACACATCATCAAGTCCTGAGTCCTAGATCTTCGAACATCACAAGTTCAGTCATTTTTCACCGCCTCCACTACTACTACGCTGGTCCAAACCTCCATCATCTCTTTCTTGAATTATTACGAGAGGCTCTTGGTTGGTCTCTTGGCTTCAACCGTTGCGCCCCCCCACCCCCGTAATCTATTGAGGGGAGAATCCCATCTCCATCAAAACAAAACCCAGCAGCTTTATGCTGGCCTGAAACATCCCACACCATCTGGCTCTGCTGAGTCCCTGAGCGTATCTCCCACAATTCCCTATCTTACAAATGGTTGTCTTCTTTACGTTCATTCTAACATATTCAATTTTTATAAATAATTTTTATATTTGCAGCTATGGGGAACTGAAAGCTAAGCATTTTTACGGAAAAAAAATGTTATAAAGGATTAATTTCTGACATTAGAAGAAGACAAGTGATGGGGATGGTAAATGTGAGACACGTAGGGTAGAAGAGAAGAGAGAAATAATTTTCCTACACCTTAAAAGAGCTATGGAGAAGCATTCGAATGGATTCTGCTAGCCTCAAGATAGAGAAAAACAGATTCAACTTTTTAAATCCTTGTATTCCATAATCATCGAGTCTACTATAAAAATGCTTGACTTCTTTCTTTCTTAATTCGGGTATGTAATCAAATGACATCCTCAGAGAGGACTTCTCTCACCATTCTATCTAAAATAGCATGCCCTGCCATTACGTCAAACCTCTTACTCGCTTTATTTTTCACAGCCCTTTTACTTGAGACTGCACTAACTTTTTTACTTACTCACTTTATTTCATCCACTAAAACGTCTGCTCCATGAGGACAGGGACTTGTCGGTCTTGCTCATAATGGAGCCTGGAAGAGTCTCTAGCACATAGAAAGTGATCAGTAAATATTTGTTGAATGAATAAATGGTCTGAAAGGAATTTGGAGAGGGGAGTGCGAGAGAGAACTGAGGATGCGAATGCGTAATTTCACCTAGATTGATTCAGGGTTCAAGCTCAAATGCTTGCTTAGGGGCAGAACTAAGACTAAAACCTATACCTCCTCAATTCATAGTGCATGGGTCTTTATACTATAACCAGCTGCCTTTCTTTATAGTAATTTAGTATATTAACTCATTAGAATAGTGTACAACAGAAAAATTTTAATAGTCTCTTTTGCAGTGAAAATACCATAATTTTTAATAATATTTAAATCTGGAGGTTCATACTGCAATATTGCACAACTACTAAGAGTACCTTCATCAAAGAATATATCACAGAATAAGGAAATAGAAAATCCATGGCTCTCCCCAAAAGTATTTTCCTAAGAAAACATTAATGTGAATGACATGTAACATTATGATCTCTCTATAGTGGCATGAGAATATGGAAGAGGATATAGGGATGAAGGAATGAATGAACTTTTTATTGGGCTGGGTTTTCTTTAGTTTGACTGTCAATCATCATCATTACTACTAGTTATTGAACATGTGCTCAGCACCGAGCATTGTGCTAGGTACCTAATAATTATTTTAATCTTTAATCCTCACAATAATTCTATAATGGCCTTTTACAGATATAGAACCTAAGGCTCAGAGAGGACACATTATACAGGTACGAGGTGACAGAACTGTATTCAAATTCATTTATCTGACTGCAAACCTTGACGCATCTCACTATTTCATAAGATAAAAATCATTTCTTCTTCTATGTCCTCCAAAGCACCTCAGTGCTAGCCATACCATAGATGCTTGAAAATTCAGAATAAAACTTGGGGTTAGAAAGAACTTTAGAGATCATCTTTCCCAGGAAGGAATCTATGACTAACCCTTTGGAATACAACTTTAAGAAATATTTTATTTCTTTAGAAGCAAAACCGGACAGAGACCCGAGGACTCTTAATTGTTGGTGGTTCTTTCACTACACCCCAGCCTTTTTGTGCTGATTGGTGTGACTATGATGCTTATAAACATGTTAAATTATAAATATAACTATGTACAGAGGAGTGTATCTAAAATGTGTAAATCATTTTCATTTAGTAGAATTTCAATTCAAATCCTTCTATCTTCCCTACAGACTATCTAAGAAAGTTGAAGCTTGGTCTGAATCAGAAAAAAAAATTATTATAAAATTGTACCCTCATCTCATAAATTGATCCTTTGTATGACGGGTCAAAGGCTGCCGACACATCTACTTATGTGTTGTACACGTATTTGCCCATATATTATACATAAGCACACACACATCATTTGGCAAGACTCCCTGTGTATTGGCTATAAGGATTATGTAAATCAGAATGGTGAATAAACCCACTTAAATCCTTAGGCAAAGTTAACATTAAGGGCGAATCGTGGTGACATTCATAAGTTCATGTTTGCTTTTCAAAAATAATCATCCTGTAGACTGTAAAAAACACTGGCCCCAACCAAAAGATTATATACCAGGTAGGGATGCCAAATGCAGTTCACACAAAGCAATTACAGTAAAAGCTGTGAGTTTTACTACTGCTTGGGGAATACTTTACACATTTACTTTTCCTCCATGAAAGAAACTTGTGCTAAGAAACCACTGCCTTCTCTATGCAAATGGAAAATGTGGAATACCCAAGGAAAGGGGAAAAATTCAGTTTAATTTCGATGTGAGCCTGGCCAAATAATTTTAAAAGTCAAACTGACGTGCAGACAAAGTAAAATAAAAGCTTTCTCATTTCTGAACTGGCTCTTCTTAGCATTTTCTTCTTAGGGTATAATCTGATTCAGAGCAGGAACATACAGTACAGTTAACATTCAACTTTAATTGCAATGAGGTGACAACATACTGGGTAATGAGTTGTTTATGAGTTGTAGATGTGTTTACAATGAGTTGACAATGTGTTGGATAAAGTGTTCTTCTAAAGTTGTAGATCTATTTACAGTGAGCAGTGGGGGATGTTCATTAGTTGTCGATTTGTTTGTTTACATTGTTTTCGATTTGCAATTGCTATGAAACAAATTGCACACTGATGAAGGATGATTGTTTGTGCGCCTTAATGATTTACTGTAGTAGCTTGTCTGAAAAAGTACTTAACTCTGCCTCATCTGTCAGTTTCCACTGCAAAAGCTCCTAGTCACAATAGTTTTATTAGCATAGCATGGACCATTTGTAAGAACATTATGCATCTAAGAAATCTCAGGACTTTGCTATTCAGCCCATTGTATTTGGGCCAGCAGACCTGAACTGAATTCTTTCTGCTTGGTACACATTTATATCTTTTTAAGTTATAACATGATTAATAGTTGGTTCTCAAACTCCCAGCTACAGAAAGAATTCTACAAATCCTTTGTATCTCATGGCACTGCTAATTTTCAGCCTTATCTTTGACCCACTAACTAACTTCGCAAAAAGACTTTAAAAAGAATCAGACTAATTTGAGAGTTATGATACAGTTTTATAAAATTTTAATATATTGGAGGACAAAAAAGTAGTATGGGCTCTATATTTAATAACTCACAATAAGCCAGTTCAATCTGCATCAATATGTATTACTTCTATATCTTGCATATTTAATAGATTTTATTGATAGAAGGGAAGAAATGAGAGAAGAAATTGAACTTCACTCATGTCTTCACCATCTCAAAATTTACTCTATGTCCCTTTATACATGTATTCACATGTATATGTATTCACATAAGGGAGCTGATATACACTGTGCTTCATTTATATTCCATTCATACATTATGATAAATAAAGCCATCTTGTAATAATTTGACTGGAAAAAGTTATGAGTCAGAATTCATGGGCCAAGCCTAACTAAAGAACCTGTAGTCTTTAAAGCATTAAGAATGAAATATTGTGGTTAATTCCTGGGATCATGAAAAGAAAAAAAAAACCTAAGAAAATTAGGAGAGACAAAAGAAGCCACTAAAAGCAAGAATAATATGAGTTTAATAAATGGTAAAGAATATTAATTTCAAGTTTTCAAAGCATATAACATATTTAATCTACTTAAAGACACGAAGTAGTAGATTTCCATCCCCATTTTATATATAAAGCAACTGAGACCAGATGTCTACATTTTTACGTGAAATCTGTGGCTTCTAAACGCTAGCTTTAATTTTTTATAATAGAAGCAACTTCTGCTTATGAAAAGTCCTCATTTTACATATAAAGCATATAATAGAACCCCTATGACTTTTTGACTTCATGCATCTAAAGGGAACAGAACTGGGACATAAACCCAAGTGTTCTGATTCAAATCTGGTGTTGTTACTGTCAGTTCTTGTTCTGTTTTATTTTTATTATGCTAGAAGTAAAATCTTAAAGCATGAGCCAACACTTTTTCTTGTTTAAGTCATAGATAGAGATCTAGTCATTTTTTTTTTTCTCCTACTAGTGTGTTACTTGCTATAACACATTTACTTCCATTTGAGATTTCTACCTTGTGGAAAAATAAGGGAACTTGATGAAATCCCACAAAATTGATGTTCTCCTAAACTCTTGACCCTCACTTTTTAGAAGCATCCTCAACAGAAAGATCTATCAAGTCTCATTTCCATGCTTGTCCCTGAGGAATGTTTTGCTTTCATACCTGGAGTCAGCTTCATAGGCATGGTTTTCCATGCTTAATGAGGAAAAGGAAGACATTTCAATTGTCTTAAAATTTAAGTTAATAGATATACCAAACAATTATTTCTAAAGATCTCACTCGACAGTTCCTAAAACTAAATCGGGCTTAGGAAGCCCAGGCAGGGGCTCTCATTTACTAGCATCGATGATGCCGAAGACAACAGAAGAGATTACATTTTCCTCTCTCGATGTGCCGTTTACTACTGTGAGCTCGAAAAAATCAATTCTGAGTCCTTTCCAACATGCTGACCCTAAAACAAATCCGTCATTGGAACCTAAAGAAAAGGCACTGGGCGAGTGCTGAGGTGTTGCTTCCAGGGAGGTGTGTTAGCATATTCATGCTGGAAAGGATTTCATCTTGGAGGCCTCTGTCCATCTAACCAGATACTTTGCAAGTAAAAATGCATGAAATTTAAACCAGCTTTTCACATGGCCATTTTTTATGGCAGACCATTTCAGCAGTGTAACAGGGGTAGACACCTATAAATGTATAATGTGATGGATTCAATTGTAATGCGGCCTGGATACATATGGAGGTAGTGTTTGCCCTTCAGTGCAAATCCATTTTTATGTCAAAAGGAATCTATTGAAATTAATAGGGCATTATCCAAGCACTAAGTAACAGTGTATATACAATGCAAAAATTTCTAGCAAGAAGACAAATTTTTTCTAAATGAGGTGAAAAATAACATGCTAAGAAATAGAAAATTAATGCATTAAGAAATGGTAAAGCTTTTAATGTTTTTTAAAAGAAAATAGGTGGATAGATGACTAAGATCTTTAACCTTTATTGGAATAATATCTACTAGCAAAGTGAGAGGTATTATTTTCTAAAGCCACATTTATTTTGGGCACAGACACACAGGTTATTTTAAAAACTATTCTTGACTGCACCAATGTCACTGTACATAGTTTCACTATATAATGCAGTTTACTTTGCTGATGGGGAAATTATTTCATTCATTCATTTATGCTTTCATTTAAGAAATGTTTTGGTATTCTTCTCTTGCCGAAAAACAAGTTAAGCAGAGAATAGAGTAATAAACACGACAGACGTGGTAGTTATGTTCATTGTGTTAAAGGGTGAATGTTCCAGTTTCTGAATCTGATTTCTGAACTTTCCTCTGAAGCATTATTTTTTAATATTGAATTATTCTTTATGAGTCCCTTGACTATTTTCATATTTTACTTTCTTATGCCCGGTGTTTCTTAAAAATGATATGCTCCTATACTTTTGTTTTTAAAATAGTTTTTATCACTTTATCCAGTTTTTATTGTTGTATATGCTCAGTTTTCCTTTTTCCATCCCCAAGAAGCGTTTTCTGCCATAAGGAAGATAATATGTCCAGCCCTCAGTAGGTACCCAATACTTATTAATTTCTTCACCCCCATTCCCAGTATGAGCTACTGGTCTCTTAACTCCTCTTGTGCTTTACAGAATTCAGTGAAGAACCATTAAAGGGAGTTGGCAACTGGGGTCGTATTCACATACCATCAATAGTTCTTTACTTTCGCTGTCAGTACTAAATCATGCTAGCCGCTGGCCAGATAGATCTGGAATTCCCAGATCCAGGAGTTACTTGATTTAGGAGAACTTGGTAAATGGTATCTATCTAGCAGGCAGGTGCTCAAGAAAAGGAGGGCAACAGACACATAAAAATGAGAAAGGCCAGTGGCTGCAGCCAAGTACTGACTCTTGCTTTCCATGGCATCAGCAAGGGGCTGCAGGCAGCACAGTCCTGATCAGGGGATCCAAAGACAATGAAGGAAATCACAAAATATGGAGTGGCACAAACAAGCTAGGTGGCACAAGACCCTGAGCCTGAAGACTCAGTCAAGGAAAAGATGAGCTATGTCTCCCAACATAGGTTGATGAGACATCCAGTGTCTCAGTGGAGCATAGGGAAGGATGGACTTTCAGAGATAGGACCCCAGAGAATGGATTCCAAGCAGTAGGACAATAGGTTATAGCTGAAGCTCACTAAGCATTTCTTCCTTTTAAACAAATTATACAGGCTGATGGGTGTGATCTGAGGATGAAAGGATATGCCTCATTGCCTTTCTCAAAGGTAAATGAGGACTCTTCTGTAAGATGTGTCAGGTGACTACCACCTGAACCTCGCATGTATCAGGGCCTTACTGGCTGTCTAAGCCTTGACCTCTTCATTTACCTCCAGGGCAGGCACACAAGAATGAGGAGACTTGATACGAACATGTGCTAGCCTCGTTGACCGCCTGCAATTTGTCTGACCTACAATGTATTTTCAGTCGTTTTGTTGTGGGAAGATGGCTTTCTGGAACCCTTAATCTACAAAACTTGTTGAGCCAGATGTCAGATATTCATTTAGATTCAAAAAAACAGATTATGTACTGGGTAAAGGATAAAATTGGCACAGCCTTACTTCTTGGAAGAGCAGCTCTGCCTCCTGCACTCTTGTGATGCTGGCCCACTGACTGAACAATGGGACCACTGGCCGGTTCAACCAGTTGGTGCTCAGCAACACTCTCATGGTCTGCTCACACGGAGCCAAGTATTTGCTCCAGCTCTCAGACCTTTCTAATAAGACTATAAAAGAAGTTTATGTGGCACTTCATATGCTACATAGGACAAGTGAAAAGAAGAATTATCCACTTGTAATAAAATGAGGATGTTATACTTATCCTCAAAATGTCCATGAGCAGCACATAACATGCAAGGACAGATCCTTTGCATTGGGCTGGACAAAAAGTCAAGGATGGGTCACTTTTTAAGACAGCAACTTGTTTTTTTTTGTCTTAATGTTGTGTTAGGAATAGAAGTGATTTTCTTGCTGGGTGGGAATGTGGGAAGTTTAATATGGGTGGAGGATGAGAGGTAGTATCTAGCTCATAGTTTCCCAATGGTCAGAGTAGCTGTTTATGGCACAGAGCTGTGGTTTTCAAAGGTGAACTTAAAAATTTCCTGGAGCAGGGGCCGCCCTGTGGCTGAGCAGTTAAGTTTGTGTGCTCTGTGTGGGTAGCTGTGGTTCATGGTTTGGATACTGGATGAGGACCTACACACCGCTCATCAAGCCATGCTGTGGCGGCATCCCACATAGAAGGACTTACAACTAGGATATACAACTATGTACTGGTGCTTTGGGGAGAAAAAAAAAAGAGGAAGATTGGCAATAGATGCTTACTCAGGGCCAATCTTCCTCAAAAAAAAGAAAAAAGACTTCCCTGGCGATCTTATAAAAACAAGGCATCCTCAGCTCCACCTCTAGTGATTCTGAATTAATTGATCTAGACTTTCATTCAAGTGTCTGCATTTTTTTGATAAAGCACTTTAGCTGCTGTTTTAAGGTAGGTGGTTTGTGAAGCATATGTAAGTATCACTAACCTAGGGTCTTGGTGGAGTTGACCCTGTTTTCTACCCATCAGCAATGAGGTTCTCACTCCTCACAGTGGTTTGAAGGAGTTTCCTAAAGGTGTCACTAATGGGTATTGGTACAGAATTGTCTCTAAGTCTCTCTTAGAAAGGGAGGCACTTATAACCACACAGATCTTCCCAAGTGAGTCAGCTATTAAATTCCTTACTGAAAATACAGAGTGAGGCTTCAAGTGACAGCAAATCTGGATCAGCGAGGAAAAGACGTATCATCTTCCTCTTACAATAATGGAAATCTCAACAAGGAGAACCAAAAGGCCAAGTAGACTATCAGGGATTTTATTGTGAGAAGAGAAGAGCTATCCAGAAGTGGAACAGGCTATTTATTTGAATTTTCCTATACCTTTAAATATCAGCTTCTTGATGTTACTTTTCAGAGACTGTGACCTTTTAACAAGTGAAAAGGCACCAAAATGCTCTACTCTATATTGAAGCAGTTTATCAAAATGTCACCCAACAGTAGATGCCAATTGCTAACAAGATATTGTGTTTCCTTATTTAATTGACCAGCTTCCCTAATTATGGCTGTCTTTGGATATCTGTTGATGGGCTCTTTCAGAGGAAAAACAAAGCATCAGTTGAGACAATTTCATATAAATATGTGAAAAAGGGAGATAGGTAAGAGAATACCCCCAATGAGAATTATTATTAGATAATAAAATTTAACTGTTTGCATGGATCCCTAATTTATAGAAACACCTCCGTAACACCGCCAACACAAACCTGGATCATCGCCAATTACCCATGCTTCTGTACCTTTCAAAAGTTATCTTGGCATACAGCTCAGCAGAAAAATAGGAAGTACCCTGGAAATTACTCACAAAATGTGAATACCACATGTCAGAGTCAGTGAGCTTTGGATGAACTATAAAGAGTTTTCATTATTTAGGTCTATGAAAGCAAAGGAAACAGAAATATATCCAATAATGTAAGGCAACGGAACCAGGAAATTTATAAGAAGCCTTAATCTGTGGATTTAATTTAAAATATTGGGCCATGTTCAAACTGTGACATGAAAACCATTTTCCCTGACTGTAGTAGTGATCACTCAGAGGTCAGGAAGAATAGGATGTCAAACTCCCCAAGGTTTTTAGACAAAGGACTTTTAATGAGTCCTTTCCCTTAAGCTTTCTTTTTTCTTCTCTTATGTGGACATGAAAGACAAAACCTTAACACATTCCACAATCAATGGAGAGGCTGCCCAGTGCCACTTATCTTAAATACTATATTAATCTTATTTATTACCCGAGGCTGAGGCTTTAGGTAATTAAATGGGCCTAGGTCAATCCATGCTCTGTGACAATGCTAATAAAAAATTCCAAATCACCAAAGCATCGTTCAGCTTTAGGAGATACAGACACTATCTGAGGGTAGAAAACGATCTTAGGTTCTGTCTACAGTTCATTAGGTTTGGAGAACTTCCTGGGGAGGAAGCCGGGCATGTGTAGTCTGGATGGTCCCAGTGATTCTGAGGAGGTTTATTCCCAGGGCTTGTTTATATCCAACAAGAACAATATCTACAGAGAAAGCAAATCTTGGAACCATTAGGACATACCCAAAGGGCTACAAACCTCTTAATGAAGGACCTTCTAAGTACCAGACTATCCCACTTAATAAAACAGAAGACTTTGGTGCGCACTGGAAACAATATTCTGCCTTAGAACTCTCATATTTCAAATCCTCTTTGAATTGCAAATTGCTTGAGCTTCTGTGGAATAAATTCTGAGTGAATATGCTGAGTTCCTCTGGCTTGCTTGCCATGCAGACTACACTACCAGGCAGGTCTTTGATTTGTCTGAAAAGTTAGAGCCGTCAGAAGCCCAGCTAGGAGGGAGTTTCATGTTGGGTTTAGAAACACATGACCAAAAGTCAGAAGACAAACTTGCCAAAGCTACCTGAGACTGCTGTAAAACTACCATAGAAGCTAGCGATGCATTATGTCTCAGGTTATTAAGGATAAACTGCTTAACCAAATACACATCTCATAAACAATCACTGTGGAGGACTTTTGCCTGAAAGTCAGTATGAGAAAAATACTCAAGTAACAGTTTAAAACCAGTGACCACAAATCTGATTAGAAGTATAAGGTGCTCTGAGGTGTCCTGAATGTTAATATCTTGTAATAAAACTATCGAAAGTGAAAAAGAAAAAAAAAAAGGTGTGCACTGCTCAACTCCACTTGCTAAGATGCATATGGGTCACTACATGAATATGTCCTACTGAGCTGAGCATCTACAGGGACCCAGTTTATTTCACCTCTGAAATGTTTGTAGTGCTGAACTGCAAGAGAAAATTAAATGAAGTAAACAAAACCTGTTAGAATTGTTTAGGGTACTAAGTTAAATATCTTATAACAAAACCAGCAACTTGCTGGGCACGTCCTGAGAGAGGTTAGAAGTATAAAGCTTGGGGCTGAGACCTCTGTATAGCCTATCTCATCTTCCCTCATATGGAAGGCACGACAGACTCTAAGAACTCATACTGTGACTTTTTTTTTTTTTTGGTGAGGCAGATTGGCCCTGAGCTGACATCTGTTGCCAATCTTCCTCTTTTTTTTTCTCCCCAAAGTCCCAGTAGATAGTTGTGTATCCTAGTTGTAGGTTCTTCTAGTCTTCCATGTGGGATGCCTCCTCAGCATGGCTTGATGAGCAGTGCTAGGTCCACGCCTGGGATCCGAACCTATAAACCCCAGGCCAGCAAAGCAGAGCGTATAAAGTTAACCACTATGGCACAGGGCCAGTCCCCATAGTGTGACTTTTGTCTAAAACACCTGAAAATGCCAACTACTACTTTGGAGATAGCATTTTACTTTAACCTATCATTATTTTCTTTCTATTTCCCCCATGAGCATAACTGCATGTAGGTTGCATTGTAAGAAAGAGAAATATTATTTATTCATTCATATATAAAACAGTTCATAAAACTTGAGGAGTTTTATAAATACTATTAAAATGAGATGATCACTTAAATAATTTTGGTTCTAAACATGGTGAATTCATTCAACCTCATTCCTTGAATGTGGTCTGGGTACAAAATGACAGTTCTGTCTAACAAAAATATGGAGAAAATTCTGTAGGGTGTTACTTCTTTCCTGAGAATGTTGAAAAGAGCTGGCGGCTCACTTCTTCGTTTCCAAATATTCAAATGAACCATGAGAGCAGCCTCAGGATCAGCTATTAGAGAAAAAGTTTAATATGATACGATGAAGAATAACAATACAGTTAACTTGGCTTACCCACTAGAATTCCAACCTCCTGCAGACCCTGTGTGTATGAATGAAATGGATTCTATAAGACAGGTTTGGGACGGTGCTATGGACTGAATTGTGTCCCCTTAAAATTCCTATGTGGATGTCCTAACTCCCAATGTGACTATATTTTGAGATAAGACCTTTCTCACAGAGCTAATTAAGGTTAAACAATGTCATAAGAGTGGATCCTAATCCAGCATGACTGTCGTCCTTATAAGAAGAGATATCAGGGATACACACAAACACAGAAAAAAGACCATATATGGACAGAGAATTGGCGGCCACCTATAAACCAAGGAGAGAGGCATTAGGAGAAATCAAATCTGACTGTATCTTGATTTTGGACTTCCAGCCTCCAGAACTGTGAAAAAATGAATTTCTGTTGTTTAAGTAGCCTAGTCGGTGGTATTTTATAATGGCATTTCAAGCCTACTAAGATGGACTCCCATGTGTTCACACATGACCATGTTTTCCCCTTGTTCCTGCACTTGGTGCTTAACTGTCATGCTTTCTGTTGTCCCCACGGTATGGCTGGTATGCATTTTTGTGGACATTTGAGAGCAGCTTATATTCCTGGCTTGTCTCCTATGGTCCCCACATTGACTGTTTGAATCCCAAACTCCTAAGTAGCTACCATGATGGCCTGGGCTTCTTCACTGGCAGTCACTCTGAGTGGATGGGGAAAAGCCTTCTAATTATGGGTTATGTTTTGATACCAGGTCCACAAGGAGCTTCCTGAGTCTCTCAGTTTTGTTTCTTTGAGACAGTCGTAAGTGAGACACACTTTATTTGCCTTATTCTTTATTAGAGTCCACCTCTCATCAGAACTCTGCCCCCAAAATCTGAATACAATTGGAATTTTATTTCCAACTTAAGATGCATCAGCGTAGTGTCACAACCTAAAAAGTTAACCCTCCAAAGCTTATATAAAATATTGAAAATCTTTTTAAAATTAAGATATAAATGACATATAACATTATATTAGTTTCAGGTGTATAACATAATGATTTGATTCTTGTGCATATTGCAAATAATCACCACAATGTCTATTTAACATCTGTCACCACACATAGTTAGAAAAATTTTTTTTCTTATGATGAGAACATTTAAGATGTACTCTCTTAGCAATTTTCAAGTCAGTATTATTAACTACAGTCACCATGCTGTACATTACATCACCATGATTTACTTATTGTATAACTGGAAATTTATGCATTTTGACCCCCTTCCCCCATTTCTCCCACCCCCTACCTTCTTCTTTTTAGATTCCACATATAAATGAGATCATATGGGTATTTGTCTTTCTCTGTCTGACTTATTTCACTTAGCATAATGTCCTCGAGGTCCATCTATGTTATTACAAATGGCAAGATTTCCTTCTTTTTATGGCTAAATAATATTCCATTGTACATATATACAATATTCTCTTTATCCATTGATCCATTGATGGACACTGAGGTTGTTTCTATATCTTGGCTATTGTAAATAATGCTGCAGTAAACATAGGGGAGCATATATCTTTTCAAGTTAGTCTTTTTTGTTTTCTTCAGATAAATACCCAGAATTGGAATTGCTGGATTATATGGTAGTTATACTTTTAATTTTTTGAGGAATCTCCATACTGTTTTCCAGAGAAGCTGCACCAATTTACATTACTGCCAACAGTGTACATTCCCACCGACAGTGCCCTTTGCTCCACATCCTTGCCAACACTTGTTATTTCTTGTCTTTTTGATAATAGTTATTCTAACAGGTGTGAGGTGATATCTCACTGTGGTTTTGATTTGCATTTCCCTGATGATTAGTGATGTTGAGCACATTTTCATGCACTTTAGAAAAATGTCTATTCAGATTTTCTAACCACTTATTAATTGGCTTGTTTGTTTTTATGCTATTGAGTTGCATGAGTTCTTTGTATATATTTGATATTAACCTCTTAGAAACTATGATTTGTGAATATTTTCTCCATTTGGTAGATTGCCTTTACATTTTGTTGATGGTTTCCTTTACTGTGCATAAGCTTTCTAGTCTGATCTACCCTCACTTGTTTATTTTTGCTTTTGTTGCCTTTACTTTTGGTGTCAAATCCAAAAGATCATCAGAAAGACCAATGTCAAGGAGCTTACTGCTTATGTTTCCTTGAGGAGTTTTATGGTTTCAGGTCTTAGATTCAAGACTTGGATCCATTCTGAGTTAATTTTGTATGTGGTGTAAGATAGCGTTTGTTTCGTTCTTTTGCATGTGGTTGTCTAGTTTTCCCATTGCCATTTGTTGAACAAAGTATCCTTTCCCCATTGTGTATTCTTGGCTCCTTTGTCATAAATTCATTGACCACATGTGCGTGGGTTGATTTCTGGGCTCTCTATTCTGTCCCACTACTCTGCGTGTCTATTTTTATGCCAATACTATTAATTATTATGAATAGTAAATATCTAATTAATATAAATATGAACCATAATATTAATTTTTCCAATCCATGAGCATTGACTATCTTTCCATTTATTTGTGTCTTCTTCGATTTCTTTCAGTCTTATAGATTTCAGTGTACAGGTCTTTCACCTCCTTGGATAAATTTATTCCTAGGGATTTTCTTCTTTTTGATACAATTGTAAATTAATTGTTTTCTTATTTCTCTTTCTGATAGTTCATTGTTAGTATATAGAATTGCAATAGAATTTTGTATATTGATTTTGTATCCTACAATTTTACTGAATTTGTTTATTAGTTCTAACAGTTTTTTGGTAGAGTCTTTAGGATGTTTTTTATATATAACATCATGTTGTCTGCAAATAGCAACAGACTTACTTCTTCCTTTCCAGTTTGGATGCCTTTTCTTTCTTTTCTTTTCTTTTCTTTTCTTTCTTTTTTTTTTTTAAAGATTGGCACCTGAGCTAATATCTGTTGCCAGTCTTCCTTTTTTTCTTCTTCTTCTTCCTCTCCCCAAAGCCCCTCCAGTACATAGTTGTATATTCTAGTTGTGAGTGCCTCTGGTTGTTTTTACGAGATCTCCAGGGAATTCTTTGTGTTGGGGGTGGGGGGCAGGGGAAGATTGGCACTGAGCTAACATTTGTTGCCAATCTTCCTCTTACTCCCACCCCCAAAACACCAGTACATAGTTGTGTATCCTAGTTGTAGGTCATTCTAGTTCTTCTATGTAGGACGCTGCCTCGGTGTGGCTTGATGAGCAGTGCTAGTTCTGCGCCCAGGATCTGAACCAGTGAAACCCTGGGCTGCTGAAGCAGAATGCATAAACTTAACCACCCAGCCACAGGTCCAGCCCCAAATGCCTTTTATTTCTTTTACTTGCCTAATTGCTCTGGCTAGAACTTCCAATACTATGTTGAATAAAAGTGGCAAGAATGGCAATACTTATTTGTTCCTGATCTTAGAGTAACAGCATTGAGCTTTTCACCTTTGAGTATGATGTTAGTTGTGGGTTCTCATATATGGCCTTTATTATGTTGAGGTACGTTCTCTCTATATCCACTTTATTGAGAGTTTTTATCATAAATCAATGTTGAATTTTGTCAAAGGCTTTTTCTGTATCTATTGAGATAGTCATATGATTTTTATTCTACATTTTGTTAATGTGGTGCATCCCAGTATTAGATTTATGGATGTTGAACCGTGCTTGCATTCCTGGAATAAATCCCACTTGATCCTGGTATATGATCCTTTTAATGTATTGTTCAACTTGGTTTGCTAATATTTTGTTGAGGATTTTTGTATCTGTGTTTGTCACAGATGTTGGCCTATAATTTTCTTTTCTTGTGGAATCCTTGTCTGGTTTTGGTGGTGTCAGGGTAATGCTGGCCTCGTAAAATGAGTTTGGAAGTGTGTTCCCTCCTCTTTAATTTTTGGGAAAGTTTGAGAAGGATTGGTATTAATTCTTCTTTAAATGTTTGGTAGAATTCACTAGTAAAGCCATGTGGTCCTGGATTTTTGTTTGTTGAGAGGTTTTTGATTACTGATTCAATCTCCTTGCTAGGAATTATCTGTTCAGATTTTCTATTTCATCATAATTCAGTCTTGGTAGGTTGTATATCACTAGGAATTTATCCATTTCTTGAAAGTTGTTCAATTTGTTGGCATATAATTTTCCACAGTAGTCTCTTATAAGCCTTTCTATATCTATGGTGTCAGTTGTAACATCTAATTTATTTCTGATTTTATTTTAGCCCTCTTTTTTTCTTGTTGAATGTTGCTAAAGGTTAGTCAATTTTGTTAATCTTTTCAAAAAGCCCTCTGTTAGATTTATTGATCTTTTCTATTGTCATTTTATTCTTTTTAATTTATTTCTGCTCTGATCTTTGTTTGAGATTTTTCCTGTTTCTTGATGTAGGAATTTACAGTTATGAACTTCCTTCTTGGAAGAGCTTTTACTGCATCCCATAAGTTTTTGTATGTTGTATTTCCATTTTCATTTGTTTCAAGATATTTTTTGATTTCTCTTTTGATTTTCTCTTTGACTCATTTGTTGTTCAGTGACATGTTGTTTAATCTTTACATATTTGTGAATTTTCTAGTCTTTTTGTAATTGATTTCTAGTTTCATACCACTGTGGTTGAAAAAGATGTTTGATATGATTTCAATCATCTTAAATATGTTGAGACTTGTTTTATGGCATAACATATGATCTATTCTAGAGAATGTTCCATTTGCACTTGAGGAGAATGTGTGTTCTGGTGCTTTTAGATGGAACGTTTTGTATATATCTGTTAAGTCCCTCTGATCTAATGTGTTGTTTAAAACTCATATTTCCTTGTTGATTTTCTGTCCAGATGATCTATCCATTGATAAAAATGGGGTGAAGTTTCCTACTACTATTGTATCACTGTCAATTTCTCCTTTTAGGCGTGTTAATGTTTGCTTGATTTATTAGGTACTCCTATATTGGGTGGATACACATTTACAATGTTATATCTTCTTTTGAATTTACCTCTGTAGCGTTATGCAATGTCTTTCTTTGTCTCTTTTTACAGTCTTTGTTTTAAAGTATATTTTGTCTGGTAGAAGTATAGCCACCCCATCTTTCTTTGGTTTTCCATTTGAATGGAATATCTTTTTCCATTCCGTCCCTTGCAGTCTGTGTGTGTCCTTACGTCTAAAGTGGACTGTTGCATGCAGCATATAAATGGGTCTTGTTTTTTATGTCTCAGCCACTCTATGTTTTTTGATTTTCTGTAGTGGTGTGCTTAGGTTCCTTTCTCTTTCTCTTTTATGTATCTACGTAGATTTTGGTTTGTGATTACCATGAGACTGCAAATCTTTATTGAAGTCTCCTGGAAAAGAAAAGAAGACAAAAAGGGAAAAATTGTATCACAAATATACTACAAAATTTCCTAAGAACCTTTTTTGTTCACTTATGTCCTGAAGTTCAATGCCATGTGGCAAGTGTCTTGTGTAAAAAGGAGTTAGCAGGGCCGGCCTGGTGGCACAGCAGTTAAGTGCGCACGTTCTGCTTCTCGGCGGCCAGGGGTTCGCTGGTTTGGATCCCGGGTGCGGACATGGCACCACTTGGCAAAAGCCATGCTGTGGTAGGAGTCCCACATATAAAGTAGAGGAAGATGGGCATGGATGTTAGCTCAGGGCCAGGCTTCCTTAGCAGAAAGAGGAGGATTGGCAGTAGTTAGCTCAGGGCTAATCTTCCTCAAAAACAAAAGTTAACATAGTAGGCCTGAGACTGCTATTCTTAGAAAGACCTGTTTGCAAGGTTGGCTGATATCTGTGACCTTGGATTTCAGGAGGGTTTCCACCACCCTAACTGATAAGAATGGCTCACTATGCCTAAACTGGTTGTACAATGTAGTTTATACTGAATGCCCTCTTTCTTTTGGGAAGTCTGGAATTTTGTTATGTGCCAGGCAGAGAGTGCCCATATGACTAGCCCCCAGGAAAAACCCTGGGCACTGGTTCCTAGTGACCTTGTCATATTGATGTGTTGTCACCATTGCTTGCTGGAGGAACTAAGTACACCCTGTTTGACGCCACTCAGAAAGGACTCTTTAAAGCTTGTGCCTGGCTTCCTCTGGACTTTGGACCATGTGCCTTTTCTTTTTCCTGATTTTGCTGTATGTATTTTCACTGTAAAAACATCACTGTGAGTATAACTACATGCAGAGTCCTCTTAGAGAATCACCAAACGTTGGAGTGGTCTTAGGGACCCCTGTCACATGCTCCAATCTTTCTTTTCTCATTTCCCTGTTGAAATTCTAGCTGAGCTCTTCAAATTCTACACTCCTTTTAAAATACAAGTCAATTGACAGAATGACATCAGTGAAAGTTGTGGAGTAGGGAACTCCAAACTCTCCTTCCACAGAAGCGATAATTGGTCTCTGGAATCTAATAAAAAACTTACCGCAACCAAGAGAATGCTCAGTAAAGAAAGAATAGCTACATTTCAGTAAGAGAGCTCTGTTGTGTTTAACTTACCCAGCTACCATCACCCACTCCCTGGCAGAATGGACAAAAAACATGATCCAACCATACGGTGTTTATAACAGACTCATATTATATCTAAAGACACAAGTATGTTGAAAGTGAAAGGACAGAAAAGAATAATAGCCAAAACGTAATTCACCTGTTCCACCATCCCACTATTTAGTCAGCGTTTTTCAGGCAGTACTGATATTTGGGTGGAAACAACCCAATGCCCATCAACTAATCAATGGATAAACAAAAACCCTGTATCCATACAATGGAATATTAAACAGTCATAAAGGGGAATGAAGTACTGATACATGCTACAATACGAAAAAAGCTTGAAAACATTACGCTAAGTTAAAGAAGCCAGAAAAAAAGGCCACATATTGTGTGATTCTATTTAAATGAAATATACAGAATTAGGGATATCTATAGAGACAGAAATCAGATCAGTGGTTTTCAAGTGCTGGTAGTTGGGGGAAAAATGGGAACTGACTGCTTGATGGGCATGTGTTTCATTTTGGGGTGATGAAAAAGTTCTGCACCTAGAAAATTGTGATGGTTGTATGACATTTTAGGTATCCTAAAAGCCACTGGATTATACATTTCAAAATAGTTAAAACGGTAAATTTTATATTATATGAATTTTACTTCAATGTAAATTATGTAAATCAATTTAGCCTTTCTCAGCTTCTTTCAATTCTCCTTCAAATCATGATTCAATCATCACCATAAAGTTTTAGAAAGCAGGAATCATAATAATAATAGGTAACATTTTGGATACTTACTTTAAGCCATGCACCCTTCTTGTTTTAATCCAATCCAAACAACCCTAAATGATAATAATATCACCCACGTTTTATGGATAATAACACTGAGTCAAAGGCAGACAGTAAGTCAGTGGCAGAACTGGGATGCAAACTAAGGAAAAACTGCATTCTGAACACTTTTTACAATACTTTCTTCCTGGGTAAGCAAGATAGTGGTGAAACTGTGTGTGTGTGTATTTTAATATTTTTTCACACTGTCATGCTACAAATTCCTAAGGTTTGGGCCAGAGAATAATCTAGGGGATAGATGCAGAGATTTGCTAAAAGTCATCCCTCCTTTTTGACACCATAACATCTTTGGAGCAAGTTTGTGTACAAAAAGTCTGTCACCTCTTAGAGTGAACTCCTTCCCTTTGTACACAGCCTTAGGGTAGATGGCCCTTGAACAATGGCTCTGGGGTCTCAGTGGTCTTAGTTCGGGGGATTACGGTGGGAAAGATTGCAGCCATCTGCTGTTAGGGATCTTGCTGTTTTACCTACGAAGCTCCTGGAGTCACCAGTCAGGAATTCCAGAATTTGTCTTAAGTACCTAGAAATTTCTACCACATGCAAAACAGACTTGTACATCAGAGAGAGAGAGTATATGTATTAGAGAAAGAGCTGGGACCTGGGGTAGTTAGAGAAAGAAGTTGGGCTTCTGTATTTAAAAGAAAAAAAACTCAGACACATTCTGAATAAAAAAAGTGTTCTGTTTTTTAAACATAAATGATCAATTAAGGAAAATACAGGAAAAGTGTCAGGGCACAGTAAATGCGAGTAGAATATGGAGGCTGGTGGGGCTGGAATAGAGACTAGGCTCAAATATTTATGACCTTAAGTAGCTTATTTTACCTCTAAGTTTCCTGATTTATAAATATAGAGACTACCTACCTCTTAGGAGTGTGAAGATTAGAAATAATAGACTCACAGATCCAAACACAGTGCCTGGCATAAAGAAGACATTGTCCCTAGGACTGTATGTTGCAAAAATCAAACTTGAGAGTAGGAGACATCATAAACCTATGCCCAAGTTAGACCCTTTCTCAGAGCATGTGGGCCCAAGTAGGATGCCCTGTAATGAATACTTGTACCATGGGAGACACAATGATATAGTTTGAGGGACCTTATAAACATCCACAGAACTAACTAGGGATAAGAGAAGTGAGAGATGTATGCCAAAAACCTTGTATATCTGATAAGTGCTTTCAGAGAAGGAGGATGCTATGTCCAGCTGGAAAATCAGGAAAGGTTTCCTGGAAGAAGTGGAGAACACAGATAGGCCCAAGGTATTGAGTATTTCAGCCAGGGCAGCTACTTCAGCAAATAATAACAATTGAAAAGCAAGAGGCTTGAGTAGTTGAGTTTGACTAGAGCTGAAAATTTGTAAATGGAAGATAAAGAGGATATAAATATAAGACTCTGGAGAGTCTTGACAACGAGGCAAGTGTTCAGGCTTTATCCAAAGTAATGCTGAGAGTTTGAGCTTCAGGTCATAGGGAGTAGAGAGAAATGACGGTGAAATGGGAGAAGGCCCATGTACATGGAACACCCTGTCATAAACTCAGGATTCTGTACGTCTGGCCCTGCTCCGTTAGGGTGCTATGAATCAAATTTCTGCAGGTCACAGAATTTTTCTTTTTTTTTTAATCTGCAATGCTTGACTAAATGCATAGTCAGGTTAGAATTCAACAGATAAATTGGGTGCTGAGTTAGCACTGAACTGTGTGGACATGGAAATAGTTTCCTCCCTTCCTGAGATTTTTTCTATCAAGCAAATATTCATAATTGATCTTTCTTTATTTTTATTCATGAGCCACAATTGGCACCCGTCTGAAATTCTGGCAATGTCTCTGTCACTCTTAATGATGCAGCTGAAGTGAAACATTTACTTAGTAAAAAGCTGTAGTTAACCTCTCCTCACTGCTCGCCTTCCTGAAAGTGTGTCCACATGGTGAGAATGTGGCTCCAGGAGACCGAAGGAAAACACCTGATGAAGTAAAGTTTAGAATTAAATTTCTCCTGCTTGGTCCTCTTTTCTATTTATTTTCTGTCTGTGTATTCTTCCTCATTTGTGTTGGCTGTCCTTATCGTTACTAATTCCAGCTTCTGTAATCCTTCCTCTCTCTTATACACACTTCATAAACCAACTCTCCTGTTTCTATGCCAGTGGGGAAATAGTAGGAGTACAAATAATCCAAAGGTCACTTGCTTTTAGTTTTGGAATGCCTTGTTGTTTTGTTAAAAGCAGACTTACTAAATTTTATTTTACTTAGGAGCATGTAAATTTAACTAGCATTGCCAGAAAAACATCAGCTGGATAGTCGGGCAGTGGAATAAGTGCTGTGAGGCAAGGTGGAGTAACCATGACTTAATAATCTGCTATTGATAAGCCACTGAGTAGATAAACATCCAATCAATCCTTAAATATCTATTTATTTTCCAGGAAAAAGTGTTAATGTTAATCCATTTGGATGACTATTTTTTCTTTTTCAAATAAGTCATTAAAACACATTTGGCTTTCCCCTCTCTAAACATAAGGTAATAGACATTCAGTTCTCAACCATCACACATAGGGCAGGACTGAAGGTAGGCATCCATATGCATCTTCCCACCTGCCTAAGAAAGACTTTCACAGGAACATTATCTTATCACCTCAAAATCACCTTGTCCTAAACTGAGCAGTACATTGTCCCCGGAGAAGCTACTGCAATCTCAATTTCCTGGTTATCCAAACTTTAGATCCTTTGCATTATTTTCCCTTTTTAGCTATCTGTGTTGAGGGGACATTCCTTTTCCCAACTAAACTTGAGTTCAGAGTCAGAAAATGTCACACTATGAAATGTAAATGAGGACCAAGGTTTCTGGTTCCACATGTAAGGAGCTTGGAAATCACCTCTCCATCCTAACAAGTAAAAGACTGAACAGATTGAAAAATCAACAACTCTTCTAGGATCTGTAAGAGAGGTAAGGGCATCTGACAAACAGCTGCCCCTAAGATTGGAGACACCAACAGATCAATACAGAGAATAATGACTTATCAAAGCAGATACCTACAAGCAGAAACCACTGTGGGAACCAGCGCTAGGTAGGAAAATCAGAACTGTGATTGATGAATTGCTGGAGGCTCAGTGTACACAACTCTGAGAGTTAAAAACTCTAAGGGGGGCTTCCACAGTTTTGTGAGATTTACCTCTAGGAGCTTGACCAGCCTCCCACAATAAATACTGGTGACAATTCCTCTCATGCTTCTGGCAGGGGGAGGGGAAAGGGAACCATTTTGAAATAGGCTAGAGCACTCTGTTCTGAACAAAGCCTGCCCTCCGGAGAAACTAGTTAACCAGATCCTAATCTGCTGGGTTATTATCAGAGCCTAACTACCTAAAGAAGGGAAATACAACTTCAGTCCACTCTAGCCATCCTATTCTACTTAAGGAGAGAAAAAAATAAAACCTGAGAAACACTTGTAAAGTTCACAGTCCAGAAGCATAGGCTAACTAAAAGACTAAGACCTCATCATAAACTATAGAACAGTCCTCTCCACCCTCACACCTCTTCACCACCTTACCGAAGGCCTATTTACAGCAGTTCTTTTTACTTGGTACATCATGTTCAGTTATCAAGGCATAATGAAAAGGGGAAAAAAACACCATTTGAAGAGAGAGCAGGCATCAGAACTATCACAGAGATGTAGAAAGTATCAGACTGGGAATTCAAAATAATTATGATTAGTATGCTAAGGTGTCTAATGGATAAAACAGACAGCATATAAGAACAGATGGGAAATGTAAGTAGAGACATGGAATCCTGAGAAAAAATCAAAAAGAAATGCTAGAAATAAAAAAATAAACACAAACAGAAATGAAGAATGCCTTTGATGGGTTCATTAGTGGCCCATTATTAATGGACATGGCTGAGGAAAGAATATCTAAGCGTGAAGCTATCTCAATAGAAAAATCCAAAACTGAAAAGCAAAGAAAATAAACACTGAGAAAAACAGAACAGAATATCCAAGAACTGTCAGACAACCAAAAAAAAAAGGTGTCAAATATGTATAATGGGAATACCAGAAGGAAAAGAGAGAAAGAAATAGAAGAGATATTATTTGAAATATTTGAATTGATATTGACTGAAAATTTCCCCCAGATTAATGTCAGAACCAAAGGACAGATCCAGAAAGCTCAGAGAACAGCAACTAGGATAAACGTCAAAAAATCCACGCTTAGGAATATCATCTTCAAATTACAAAAAATCAAAATGAAGGAAAAAATCATGAAAGAAGCCAGAGGGAAAAATCACTTTGCCTATAAAGGAATTATGATAAGAATCCCCTCTGAATTCTCAGAAACCATGCAAGCAAAAGGAGAGTAAAGTGAAATATTTGAAGCGTTGAAAGAGAAAACCAGCAATCTAGAATTCTGTATCTCATTCAAAAATGAAGGAGAAATAAATACTTTCTTAGATAAAACAAATTGAAGAAATTTATTAGCAGTAGAACTGCCTTGCAAGAAATGTTAAAAGAAGTTCTTTAGAAAGGAGAAAAATAATACAGATCAAAAACTTGGATTTATGTAAAGAAAGGAAAAGGATAAAAGAAGGAATAAATGAAGGTAAAATAAAAACATATTTTCCTTGTTCTTAATTGATCTAACAGATAACAGTTTCTTTAAAATAATAGCAACAATATATTTGATTATGTAAGCCTATGTATATACTTTATGTATACTTATATATCAGTGTATATATAATTATCTGTATTTATATGCTCCTATATATAATGTATTTGTATATATGTAATATATATCAGTATATATTTATGTGCTTACCTATGCTTATGTATAAGTGAACTGAATGACAGCATTCATACAAAGGATAAGAGGGAGGAATTAGGATTCTTTTGTTGTTATAAGGTACTCACACTACCTATGAAGTGGTATAGTGTTATTTGAAAGTGAACTTGGATTATTTGTAATGTATATTGCAAACTCTAGGGCAACCATTTTAAAAAATAAAAATGTATAACTGATATTCTAAGAAAAGAGAAAATGGAATCACATAAAATGTTCAGTTAAAACCACAAAAGACAGAAAGACAGTGGAAGACAAAAATAGGAATGAAGAAGGACAACAAATAGAAAACAGTAACAAATATGGTAGATATTAATCCAACTATATCAATAGTTTGAATGTCAATGGTCCAGATGTACCAATTAAAAGACAGAGATTGTTAGAGTGGATCAAAAAACGTGACTCAACTATATGTTGTCTACAAGAAAACCACTTTAAATATAAAGACATGTTTAGATTAAAAGTAAATGGGTGGAGAAAAAAATCCCATTCTAACACTAATCAAACAAAAGCAGGAGTAGCTATATTAATTTCAGACAGAGAAGACTTCAAAGCAAAGAAAGTTACCAGGGATAAAGAAGGGCATTACATAATGACAAAGGGGTTAATTCTCTGAGAAGACATAACAATCCTTAATCTGTATGCACCTAACAAGAGAGCTGCAAACTCTGTGAGGCAAAAACTGATAGAACTGCAAGGAAAAATGAATCCACTATCATGTTGGAGACATCAACACCCCTCCATCAGAAATGGACAGACCCAGCAGACATTAAAATCAATAAGTACATAGTTGAACTCAACAACACCATCACTCAACTGGATATAAGGGACATCTATAGACCACTTCCAATAACAGCACATATATGTTCTTCTCAAATTCACATGGAACATTTACCAAGATAGACCATATTTTGGGCAATAAAATTACATCCTAACAAAGTTATACAATGTTTGCTCTCACACCACAATGGAATTAAACTAGGAATCAATAACAGAAAAATGACTGGAAAAGTCCAAAATATGTGTAGACTAAACTATTTACTTCTAAATAACACATGGGTCAAAGAAGAAATCTTAAGAGAAATTTGAAAATATTTTGAAGTAAAAGAAATGAAAATACAACTTGTCAAATTATGGAATGAAATGAAATCCGTTCTTAGAGGGAAAATTATAAGATTGAATGCTTAGATTAGAACAGAAGAAAGATCTAAAATCAATCATCTAAGCTTCCACCTCAGGAAACTAGAAAAACAAGAGCAAATTAAATACAAAGTAAGCAGAAGAAAAGAAATATTGTTTCTTTTTAAGAAATTCTTCTTATTGAAAAGTAGTACAAAAATCAATGAAATTGAAAATTAAAAAATCAGTGAAGAAAATCAATGAAACCAAAAGCTAGTTCTTTGAAAATTTCAATGAAATGCATAACCTTCTAGCCAGGCTAACTAAAAAATAAAAGAGAGAGAGGGGCTGGCCCTGTGGCCAAGTGGTTAAGTCCATGTGCTCCGCTTCGGTGGCCAAGGGTTTCACTGGTTTGGACCCTGGGCGCAGACATGGCACCACTCATCAAGCCATGCTGAGACAGCATCCCACATAGCACAACCAGAAAGACCTACAACTGGAATATACAACTATGTACTGGGGGACTTTGGGAAGAAGAGGGAAAAAGAAAAAGAAGATTGACAACAGATGATAGCTCAGATGCCAATATTTTAAAAAAAAAAAAAAAGAGAGAGAAAGAGAGGACACAAATTACTCACATCAGAAATGAAAGAGGGGACATCACTACAAATCCCATGGAAATTTAAAAAGCAATAAAAGAATACTATGAACAGCTCTAGGATCATGAATTTCATTTTATAGATTCAATGCCATCCCAATCAAAATTCCAGCAAGTTATTTCATGGCTATCAACAAAGTGATTCTCAAGTTTCTGTGGAGAGACAAAAGACCCAGAATATCCAAGACAATGTTAAAGGAGAAGAACAAAGTTGGAGGACTGACACTACCCAAATCAAGACCTACTTAAAGCTACAGTAATCAAGATAGGGTGGTATTGGTGAAAGAAAAGATAAATAGATCAATGGAACAGAATAGACAGACCCAGAATAGACCCTCTTAACCTAGTCAACTGATCTTTGACAAACAAGCAAAGGCAATACAATGGAGCAAAGATATTCTCTTCAATAAATGGTGCTGGAACAACTGGACATTCACGTGCAAAACAATGAATCTAGACATAGACTTTACACTTTTCACAAAAATTACCTTGGAATGGATCATAGACCTAAATATAAAACCTAAAATTATAAAACCTCCAGATGATAACAAAGGAGAAAACCTAGATGACCTCAAGTATAGTAATGACTTTTTAGGTACAACATCAAAGATACTTTCTGTGAAAGAAATAACTGAAACTTGACCTCATTAAAATTAAAAACTTCTGCTCTGCAAATGACAATGTCAAGAGAATGAGAAGAAAAGCCACAGACTAGGAGAAAATATTTGCGAAGGACATGCATGATAAAGAACTGTTATCCAAAATATACAAAGAACTCAGTGATAAAACAAACAACCCAATTTAAGAATGGGCCAAAGAACTTAACAGACACCTCACCAAATAAGATGCACAGATGGCAGATAAACATATGAAAAGATGCTCCACAACATATAACATCAGGGAAGTACAAATTAAAACAATGAGATAACAATAACACTTTTGAGAACGACCAAAATCCAAAACATTAACACCACCAAATGCTGGCAAGGATGTGGAGCAACACAAACTCTCATGCATTGCTGGTGGGAATGCAAAATGGTACAGCCACTTTGGAAGACAGTCTGGTGGTTTCTTACAAAACTAAATATACTCTTACCATAAGATCTAGCACTCACACTCCTTGGCATTTACCTAAAGGAGCTGAAAACTTATAGTCACATGAAAACCCACACGTGGATGTTTATGGCAGCTTTATTCATAATTGCCAAAACTTTATTCATAATTACCAAAACTTGGAAGCAACCAACATGTCTTTCAGTAGGCGAATGGTTACATAAGCTGTAGTACATCCAGACAATTGGATATTGTTCAGCACTAAAAACAAATGAGCTGTCAAGCCATGAAATGACATGCGGGAAGCTTAAATGCATATTACTGAGTGAAAGAAAACAATCTGAAAAGGCTACATACTGTATGATTCCAACTATATGACACTCTGGAAAAAGCAAAGCTATGGAGATGGTAAAGAGATCACTTGTTGCCAGGAGTTGGGGGATGGGGAAGAGATGAATAGGTGGAGCCCAGAGGATTTTTAGGGCAGTGAATATACTCTGTGTGATATTATACTGATGAATATGTGTCATTATACATTTGTCCAAATCCATAGACTGTCTAACACTGAGTGAATTCTAAGGTAAACTATGGACTTCGAATGATAATGATGTGTCAGTGTAGGTTCATCAATTGTAACAAATGTGCTACTCTAATGAGATATTGATAATGAGGGAGGCTATAGATGCATCAGGGCAGGGAGTATATGGAAAATCCCTGTACCTTCCTCTCAGTTTTGCTGTGAACCTAAAACTGCTCTAAAAAAATAAATACTTAAAAAAGTTAGAAGACCAGAAAAAGAAATACATATATATGTATATATTTGAACAATGTAAGTATATGAAATTATTTCTCAGTGGAAATATGGGCTGTTGACCAAATGAGAAAATGTAAATGATACTATTTTATATGTAAGTGATATAAATTAATTTATAATTTGGGAAATGTGAGGTATGGAGAACAAGAAATTAAAGTCAAAGTTTAAGAGTTATATACTACTCTTTTATCACAGTAGCATGTAATCGCCATGATTTCCCACTATTTCATTTAGTGCCAAATCCCCAGTCCTTGGTGCAGTGTCTGATACAGAATAAACACTCATAAATTGCTGTTTGACTGACTCGGATCAAGGAATCACTGTCTGAGAAGAGCACACCATGCCTGATAGTCCAGTCATCATAGTCGATGACAAAATCTCTTAGAGATTGAAAACCTGAAGACCTATAGTAAAGTGAGGAGAGCGAGCCTGGTGAGTTCTGTAGGAAGTTGGAGAGAACATGGCCCGTCTTGAGGTTGTAGCTGCTACCCAGCCCAAGATAAACATTGCTTTCTATATTGAAGGCACAGTGTTACCAGATATTTCGAATTTTCAGTAAAAGTTTGACTTAGGGATTGTTGCGTAAAATATCTTAAATCTTTAAATGTTGGCAACTAATTTTAAAAATATTTAAATACTCTGAGGGCCCATAGAATTTCTCAGAGTTTGGATTTTGTTGATTGCTTCCCATGGTGTCATTTAGCATGCTTGTGTCTCCTGTATTTTCTGAATAGTGGTAGTTCAATCTAGAGGCTTGATTGAATTCAGGTTTGATTTTTTTTTCAGTAAGAATACTTCATAAATGGTAATATATATTTCTGTCAAGAACCGCATTATGTCTGATTTTTTCTTCTCATGATATTTTCATTAGGGATTGAAAATGGTGATATTCTAAGTCTATCATTCCTTCATTTATTGACAAATATTTCTATCAAGAGAAATTTTCCTTGTCAATTCAAGTAACGTTGTACAGGAAGTGTAGGATAAATGCATGTTTCTTTCCATTTTTTAGCAGTTTTCAAAATAAAGTTTTGCTTCCCTGGCATCCTTCAAGTTTGACAAATTAGTGTTTTTCAGTATCATTATGATCTCATGGATTTAAATATATTTTTATGCCTTAATTTTCTTCATATAGTATCCTTGATGCTTAAATTGTCCTACGTGGGCCAGTAGGAGCCTTTTTAAGTTGGTTTCTAAGGTTTTTGTTTTGTTTTGACATGAACCTAGTGGTCATTGAGAGTTTTCTTATTTTCTGAGATGATTAAATATTTTATGCTCAGATTGTAAATTTTCTCACTCAGCCCTAAGATTTCTTTTATGATCAAATTTGAGCATCTTTTCATGTGATTAAGTTCCATTTCTCTGAATTGCCTGTTTATATCTAAAGCCTTTTTTTCTTTATGATCTATGTTGATCTTTTAGAAAATTAGAGAATTATTTTATCATGTCTGGGCAGACCATCAAAATGCAACTTTTTGGCCCCAAGCTAAAACATAGCATTTCCACAACAGATCTAAAAATGGCTCAATAGGTTAAGAGTACATAGCTAAAGAACATGTTCCAATATAGGACTGCTCCTGTAATTCCACTCCGCAGAAGTAACCAGATTTGGCCCAACTCTATTATAAAACTTCCACTATTTGATTAAAATCTAAACTGGCTTCTGGCTTCAAAGGCTTCAACTCTGGCATTTTTGCAAAATATTCTCAAATCAGGTAAGATCTCTACGTCTTTTCTCACTCAGCCTAAAGTTCCATAAGGCCCAGTGGCCACACGTTCAGGCTTGTCAGTGCACTCCAAATAGGACATGTTTTCAAAGATTGATTCAGGCAAACCAAACCCATTAGAGATGGATTTTTAAGTTAGAATGAAAGCTCATTCTTTTACAATGAAGGCCACATACACACATGTATACATTATATATACACACATACATACATATATAAAACCATTGACCAGAATATGCTTCTTTCTATCCCCTATTTCAGCATCAGAGTTCCAAAGAAGCTAAAAAGTGGTGAATGGCTGATCATGGTGTGTATCAGTCAAGATCCCAGGAGGAAGCAGATGGCACATACAAAAGTGGGTAATTGAGGAGCGTATAGTTAAAGGTCTGTTTAGGCAGGTGTAATCAGGGTTCAGGGAAAATAGTAGGGTAAAAAAGCACCCAAGGAGTCACAACACCATGGTGAGTATTCCAATGCTTGGTCTGAAAAGCCAAAGGGAGCTAGCTATGACCAGAACCTGGTGAGAGCTGTAGCCTTTGAAGAGAGGCCACTTGGCAGAAGCTATGGCTTTAGGTAGAGGGCTGCACCCTGCCCTCTCCTCCTGCCCTCTCTTCTTGTCCTGGTGCATTCCCACATCTACCCCATTGGTTGAGGCCAAGTGAAAGTTCAAGTTAAAGGAGCCCTGACATATAGGCTGAGGAGGGCAGCCTCCTGAGGCACAGAGCAAGGCAGAGAAGACTGGAGACCAGATCTGGAGGGACAAATGGAGACTATCCAGACCATGGGGTGAGAACTTATGGAAATCCTAAGTGAAATCTTACCATTTACTATGGAAAAGCATGGTTCCTTCCTCAGAAGGCTCCTATCCTCCAAAATTCAGTCTCCTCTCACTCTGACAGTGCTCATAAATTTTCATATTCTCTAACTTATCTTTTTTTAGACTTCTTTCATACCAACCCACTTCTGCTCACACCTTTTTTTTATTGAGATCACATTATTTATAACATTATATAAATTTCAGGTTTATAACATTATATACATTTCAGGTGTATATCATTATATTTCAACTTCTGTATAGACTGCCTCATGTTCACCACCAAAAGTCTAGTGGCCATCTGTCACCATACACATGTGCCCCTTTATCCCTTTCACACTCCCTCCATCCCCTTCCCCTCTGGTAACCACAAATCCATTCTCCGTATCTATGTGTTTGTTTATCTTCCACATATGAGTGAAGTCATACAGTAATTGTCTTTCTCCATCTGACTTATTTCGCTTAGCATAATACCCTCAAGGTTGATCTGTGTTGTCACAAATGGCAAGATTTCATCTTTTTTTGTAACTGAGTAGTATTCCATTGTGTGTGTGTGTGTATATATATATATATATATATATATACACCCATACACACCACATCTTCTTTATCCATTCATCTGTTGGTGGCCACTTAGATTGTTTCCATGTCTTAGCTGTTGTGAATAATGCTGCAATGAACATAGAGGTGCATATATCTTTTTGAGTTAGTGTTTTTACATGTTCTTTGAATAAGGGGTTAACATCTAAAATATATAAAGAACTCATACAACTCAACAACAACAAAAAACAAACCCTATCAAAAAACGGGCAGAGGATATGAACAGACATTTTTCCAAAGAAGATACACATATGGCAAACAGACACATGGAAAGATGTTCAACATCACTAATTATTATGGAAGTGCAAATCAAAACCATAATGATATATTAGCTCACACCTGTCAGGAATGGCTGTTATTAAAAAGATAAGAAATAACAAGTGTTGGAGAGGATGTGGAGAAAAAGGAACCCTCACACACTGCTGGTGGGAATGCAAACTGGTACAGCCACTATGGAAAACAGTATGGAGATTTCTCAAAAAATTAAACATAGAAATACTATATGATCCAGCTATTCCACTTTTGGGTATTCATCCACACCTTTCTTTAGACAGATCTCAACATGATTGATTCTTTTCTGGTTTCTAAATTCATTACATTTCCGGGCTAAAGGTGAGGTTGTATTCTCATTACCTAGATTGGGCATCGGCATTCTCAAGGCTTCTCAGCCACATATCACAAACAGTCTCTTGGATGATTTCTGCAGATAGATATTATAAACATTTGAATTTTTTCTCATTTCACTCTCAGATTTCTATGTTCTTATGAGGGGGAAGAGGGCTCCCTATAAATTCTGATAATCTTCTAATGCTGTCACATTCTTAAAAATCTCTCTCCCCATTAAAAAATAAAAATAAATAGATATAGATATATACACATATCTATCTCATGGCATAGTTTAGTCAACAGAAGTATTGATGGAATAAAGAGTAGATGCTGAAACTGGCAAGGCTTGTTCTATCTTTGTGTGAGAGAAATAGAAGAATTAGCAGGCCAATTGGGAAGTTTAAGTTAACAATGTCACATAAAGCTGAATGAAACTTAAAATAATGCAAACCAAGGATGGAAGGGATTAATTAGAGAATAGATTGGATTTGAGGAGAGAAGGCACATATTTGGGAAGAAAGAAGAAAATTGTGTATACAAAACAAGCACACTAATTGTATGTATTGGACATCAAAACTTACTTGAAAGAGAGTGAAAACAACTTGACAAGGCCAGACTGAGAATTTAGATTGAATGTTACAAGTACAAATAAGTCCATGCAGCAAGGCAGTTCAAGGAAGCTATTCTAAAGTTAAAAGCTGTGTGATTATCCACATTTGGATAATGGGTAGGACCTAACTTTCGGTAGGCAATGTGCAGAGGGAAAGAAGACATGGGTCTCTTTGTTATATCTAGTGCACAGGTGATGTGATAAGAATGAGATAGAAAATAATTTCAAGGTCTCAAAGGAAGACAAAACAATGGTAACAACAGAGAAAATAATGAGAGATCAAAAAGGAATGGCAAATTGTGGAGTAGGAAAAATGCCAGCCTTAGTTTCTGACATGTCCTCCTTTAGGTTTTGATAGGTAATCGAAATGATGCTTTTCAGGAGACAACTGAAGTTTCTTAACTGCAAGAGGATATGTTATCAAACTGAGAACAGACAAAATAAAGTTAGTGAAGTGTTTCTTCTGAGTATATGACTTCCCTAAAGCAAAAAAGAAAAGGAATTCCATAAATATGCTTAGGAGTTACCAACTCTCATGGCAAAGAGTAATCAGAAAATAGCAGTCAGAGAATTAAGGTCAAGAGAGTAATATATCATGGAAGTCAGGAGTGGAATGCAATGTCAAATGCCTAGAAGAAAAAATCATTGATTTCCAAACAACAGACCATAAATATTATGTAAGCTTCCATTTTTGAAGACTCTGTTCATTCTTTGTTTCCTGTACTAAATACAACAATAAGATTTATTAAATATGTTCATACACATAAAATAATTAAGTCCACCCAATAATTACTCAGATGATAAATCAATCAGCACAACATTCAAAATGGATTTTGCATTGCAAAGTCTATGAAGTATTACGTGTAAGCAGTCAAATTATCTTGGATTGTGATAAATTACTACATTTGCATTTTTTGAATAAATTTAAGAAATTTGATATGTTACAATTTAAGAACTTTTTATGTAATTAATGATCAACAAATGAGAGCTAGAACTTTGGATAATTTGTCATGCTGTGGTGATTATACAGAATGCTTCATGTGTTTTAGCTTTAGCTAAGGCAATTTGATTACAATTTGTGTATGTAATGGAAGTGTGATGTGAGTCTGTGTGTGTGTTAGATCATGAAATGGAATATATTAGGATTTCTCTTACTGGTAAAAAGATCTTGAAGATAAACAGTTAAGACTCCTTTCCTAGTCTTTATTCAAAGAATGTTTGTTTTGCACTCAACTTTTTGATGTATGTGTTTCTGTATGTGTGTCTTGAAGGAGAGGGGATTTCTTGTAGGTTTTCCAGAACTATGTTGCCATAAATAGTAATACAGATGTAAGTAAGATCAAACTTCATTTGAGAACCTCAAAGACCATATCAGGAAGCCAAGTGATGTCAGATTCTTATTCAGCACACTAAATAAACATCCATTGTAAGGTGCAGTACACTGGCTAGAATTGCTGCTTCAATGAAAGCAGTATGGGAAAGTTAATGAATATCACTGTCTGCAATATGGAAAATAGTCTTAATGCAAGGCTGGAATAAAACCTGCTTCTGGTCAGGTTGAATTAAGAATACACACATACATAACCAAATATAAGTTATATGATTATGGGGGTAAACCCAGTTACATGCTTCTGAGTTTATTAGCTGGTAAATGTCAATCTCCTACTAGCCTTGATAATAGATTTGGGGAAGTTAGACTGCAAACTACTAAGGAATGAGAGCTTCACATGCAATATTATGTCTCTTGATATTTTTTTTTTTTGAGGAAGATTACCCCTGAGCTAACTACTGCCAGTCCTCCTCTTTTTGCTGAGAAGACTGGCCCTGAGCTAACATCCGTGCCCATCTTCCTCTACTTTATATGTGGGACGCCTACTACAGCATAGCTTTTGCCAAGCAGTGCGATGTCCGCACCTGGGATCCGAACCAGGGAACCCCAGGCCGTTGAGAAGCAGAACGTGCGAGCTTAACCGCTGAGCCACCGGGCTGGCCCCCGTCTCCTTAGGTTTTACAAATAAAACCATGCTTTTAGAAGCATAGTCCCAATTCTTTACCTAAAGTCAGGTATTGTATTTTACATATATTTATATTTTTCGTTATACACTAAAATTAATTTTTTTCTTTTTATTTTGTAAGTTCAAAGATTAAACATATTTAAAAGGAAACAAATTTGCCATCTGAAAGACTAAAGAAGAAAGACGTTTTTTCATCTTGAAAAGAATGTGTGTTTGAAATTTTCAAGAATAAAGGTTGGTTTCTAATGCCCTGTATTCGAGTTTTTTGCAATTTTCCATTATTATTTGTGCTGTCCATAATGAAAGCGGCAATTTTTATTTATAAAGCTTAATTGATATCTTGTTGCTAGTAATGTACATTGATATGGCTGCTTTGTAAAGCAATTTGGCAAAATATCAAGGGCCTTAAAAGTGTTAATTATCCTTGACCCAGTCATTCTAATTTTGATAAACAGTTCTAGGAAATAATCCTTAATGCAAAATGCTTTATATGCACATGTTTATTACAGCTCTACAGTTGTCAAAAACTCCAGAAATAGCGAAAATGGCCAACAATAGAATGATTAAGAAAACTGCTATATGTGGACTTGATGGAATTGCATTAATCATTAATCACTATTGGTTTGAACACCAGACAGTAGCTTGGAAATTCTTATGATTTAATAATTTTAAATAATCAAAGTAGTATAAACAAGCACCAAAAATAGTGTTTCAATAGATGTTTCTTGATAAATGAATGAACGAACGAGCTAGTGAATGAAAGGATTGTATAAATCCGGCACACTATTATTTCTTCTAGGCACTTCTGTATCAGTAGAGTTAGAATAATTAAGCAATAAGTTACATGCCAGTTGAGGACAGCCACCAAAATGAGATTTTCATAAAAAGAGAAAATAATAGTCAGATACACTACATTTTTTTCAGTCTCTCATAGAGTTTTGGCACTATTTTTCATTGCTGTCACAGAATTTTAAAAACAATTAAGAAGTTTTATATACACTCTATACTCAACAGAGGAAGATAATTGATGGCAGTAATAAAGTGAGAGTTTTTTTCTTATATAATTTTTTTCTTTTGAGGGATAAATGACATTTAATATTAGTTTCAGGTGTACGACATAATGATTTGATGTTTAAGACTGCAAAATGATCACCAAAGTAAGTCTAGTTAACATCTGTCACCATATGTAGTTACAAAATTTTTTTCTTGTGATGAGAACTTCTAAGATTTACTCTTAGCTACTTTCAAATATGTTGTTATGTATTTATTTATTTTTGTGAGGAAGATTGGCCCTGAGCTAATATCTGTTGCCAATCTTCCTCGTTTTTGCTTGAGGAAAATTGTCCCTGAGCTAACATCCGTGCCAGTCTTCCTCTATTTTATGTGGCATGCAGCCACAGTGTGGCTTGATGAGCGGTGCTAGGCCTGCACCTGGGATCTGAACTTGCGAACACCAGACTGCTGAAGCAGAGCACGCAAACTTGACCACTAGCCACCAGGCCGGCTCCAGAGTGTTATCAACTATAGTCACTGTGCTGTACGTTACATCCTCATGACTTATTTGTTTTATAAGTGGAAGTTTGTACCTTTTGACTTCCTTCATCCATTTCTCCCATTTTCCACCCACTGCCTCTGACCTATCTGACCTCTCTGTCTGACTTATTTTACTTACCGTAATGTCCTCAAGGTCCATCCACGTTGTTGCAAATAACATAGCACATTTTCTTCATCCATTCATCCACTGGTGGACTCTTAGGTTGTTTTCATATCTTGACTATTGTACCTAATTCTGCAATGAACATGAGGGCACATATATCTTTTTGAGTTAGTGTTTTCATTTTCTTCAGATAAACACGCACAAGTAGAATTGCTGAATCATATGGTAGGTTATTTTTAATATTCTGAAGAACCTCCATACTGTTTTCCATAGTGGCTGCGCCAATTTATATTCCTACCTACAGTGCAAAAAAGGGTTCCCTTTTCTGCACATCCTCTCCAACACTTATTGTTTCTTGTCTTTTTTATAATAGCCATTCTAATAGGCATGAGGTGATATCTCATTGGGTTTTGATTTGCATTTCCCTGATAATTAGTGATTTTGAGCATCTTTTCATGTACCTGTCAGCCATCGTTATGTCTTCTTTGGAAAAATATCTATTCAGATCCTCTGCCCATTTTTAATGGGTTTTTTTTTTTTTTGCTATTGAGTTGTATGAATTCTTTATATATTTTAGATATTAATCTCTTACCAGATAATGATTTGCAAATATTTCTCCCATTTGGTAGGTTGCCTTTTCATTTTGTTGATGCTTTCCTTTGCTGTGCAGAAGCTTTCTAGTTTGATGTAGTCCTGCTTTTTACTTTTTACTTTTTTGCCTTTGCTTTTGGTGTCAAATGCAAAACATGATCACCAAAACCAATGTCAAAGGGCTTATCACCTATGTTTTTTTCTGGGAGTTTTATGGTTTAGGCTTACCTTCAAGTCTTTACTCCATTTTGAGTTAATTTTTGTGTATGGTGTAAGATAGTGGTTCAGTTTCATTCTTTTGCATGTGGCTGTCCAGTTTTCTCAACACCGTTTTTTGAAGAGACTCTCCTTTCCCCATTGTATATTCTTGGCTTGCTCATCATAAATTAATTGACCATATGGGCATGGGTTTATTTCTGGGCTCTCCATTGATCTATTTATCTGTTTTTATGCCAATACCATACCATTTTAATTACTATAGCTTTGTAATATAGTTTGAAATCAGGGAGCACGAGGCCTCCAACTTAGTTCTATTCAGGGTTTTTGTGGTTTTATACAAATTTTAGGATTGTTTGTTCTGTTCCAAAATGCCATTGAAATTTTGATAGGGATTGCATTGAATCTGCAGATTGCTTTGGGTAGTATGGACATTTTAACATTATTTATTCTTCCCATCCATGATCAATGAATATCTTTATATTTTTTCTTTTTCTTCAAATTCTTTCACTAACATGTTATAGTTTTCTTTCATCAATGTTTTAGAGTGTACGGGTCTATCACCTCCTTGGTTAAATTTTTTTCTAGGTATTTTATTCCTTTTGATGCAAGTGTAAATGGGATTACTTCTCCCTCTGAAAGTGTATTATTAGTGTATAGAAACACAAGAGATTTTTATATATTGATTTTGTATCCCGCAACCTTGCAAAATTTATTAGTTCTAACAGTCTTTTGGTGGCTTATATATAATATGTCATCTGCAAATAGTGACAGTTTTATTTCTTCCTTTCTGATTTGTTCCTTTTATTTCTTTTACTTGCCTAATTTCTCTGGCTAGGACTTCCAATACTATGTTGAATAAAAGTGGCAAGAGTAAACATTCTTGTTTTGTACCTGATTATGGAGGAAAAGTTTGCAGCTTTTCACCATTGAGTATGATGTTAGCTGTGGGATTGTCATATATATGGCTTTTATTATGTTGAGGCACATTCCCTCTATACACACTTTGTTGAGAGCTGTTGTCATTAATGGATGTTGAATTTTGTCAAATGCTTTTTCTGCATCTGTGGAGATGATCACATGATTTTTACTCTTCATTTTGTTAATGTGGTGTATGACACTGATTGATTGGTGGATATCAAACCATCCTTGCATCCCTAGAATAAATACCAATTGATCATGGTCTATGACTTTTTTAATGTATTGCTGTATTCAGTTTGCTGATTTTGTGTGTGTGTGTGAAGAAGATCTGCCCTGAGCTGACATCTGTGGCAATCTTCTGCCACTTTGTATGTGGGATGCTTTCACCGAATAGGCCACGAGTGGCGCAGTTCCACACTGGTAACCAAACCTGAAAACAAAGGCCACTGAAGTGGAGGACAGAACATTAACCACTTGGCCATGGGTCCGGCCCCTCAGTTTGCTAATATTTCATTGAAGATTTTTGCATCTATGTTCATCAGGTATATTGCCAGATCATTTTCTTTTCATGTGGTGTGCTTGTCTGCTTTTGGTATCAGGGTAATTAATGCTGGCCTCATAAAGTGAGTTTGGAAGTGTTCCTTCCTCTTTGATTTTTTGGAACAGTTTGAGAAGCATTGGTATTAATTCTTCCTTAAATGTTTGGTAAAATTCACCAGTGAAGCTGTGTGGTTCTGGACTTTTGTTTGTTGGAGGTTTTTGATTACTGTTTCGATCTCCTTCCTAATAATGTCTGTTTGGATTTTTTTTTTCATGATTCAGTCTTGGTAGGTTGTAGTTTCCTAGGAATTCATCCATTTCTTCTAGGTTTTCCAATTCATTGGTGTATAATAGTTCATAATAGTTTCTTATGATCCTTTGTATTTCTGTGGTATCAGGTGTAACCTCTCCTCTCCCATTTCTGATTTTATTTATTTGAGTCCATTCTCTTCTTTCTTGGTGAGTTTAGTGAAAGTCTTGCCAATTTTGTTTATCTTTTAGAAGAACTAGTTCTTAGTTTCACTGACCTTTTTTATTGTCTTTTCAATTTCTGTTTCATTTATCACTGGCCTAATCTTTATTTCCTTTCTCCTACTAACTTTGGGCTTTGTTGATTCTTTTCTAGTTCCTTCAGGTATAAATTTAAGTTGTTCATTTGAGGGTTTTTTTGTTTATTCCTTTCTGATTTCAATGACATTTATTTTTTTTAGGAGGTAGGCATTTAACGTGATGAACTTCCCTTTTAAAACTGCTTTTACTGTATTCATAAGTTTTAGTATGTTGTATTTTCATTTTTATTTGTCTCAAGATATTCTTTGATTTCTTCTTTGATCCATTTTTTGTTCAGTAGCATGTTATTCAATCTCTACATATTTGAGAATTTTCCAGTTTCCTTCTTGTACTGATTTTTAATTTCATATCATTGTAGTTAGAAAAGATCCTTGATATAATTTCACTCTTCTTAAATTTATTAAAACTTATTTTGTGGCCTGACATATGACCTATCCTGGAGAATGTGTCAACTGTCCTTGAGAAGAATGTGTATTCTGTTGCTTTTGGATGGAATGTTCTATATATATCTAGGTCCCTTTGGTCTAATGTGTTATGTAAGGTCAATGTTCCTTGTTGATTTTCTCTTGATGATCTGTCCATTGATAAAATTGGCGTATTAAAGCCCCTACTATTATTGTATTGCTGTTTATTTCTCCCTTTAGATCTGTTAATATTTGCTGCATATATTTAGGTGCTCTTAAGATAGGCACATAAGTATTTACAAATGTTATATCCTCCTGTTGAACTGACCTCTACATCATTATGTAATGCACTTCTTTGTCTCTTTTTACAATCTTTGTTTTAAAGTCCAGTTTATCTGATCCAAATATAGATACCTCAGCTTTCTTTTGGTTTTCATTTGCATGGAATTTCTTTTTCCATCCCTTCACTTTCAGTCTGCGTGTGCCTTTGCATCTGGAGTGAGTCTCTTATAGACAGCATATAGATGGGTCTTGATTTTTTATCCATTCAGCCACTCCATGTCTTTTGATTGGAGAATTGAGTCTATTTGCATTTAAAGTAATTATTGTTGGGTATGTGCTTTTTGCCATTTTGTTATTGTTTTATGGCTATTTTGTAGTTTCTCTGTTCCTTTCTTCTTCTCTTGCTCTCTTCCTTTGTGGTTTGATGACTTTATTTAGAGTTATGCTTCCATTCTTTCTCTTTTTTTTTTTGTATACCTACTATAGACTTTTGCTTTGTGGTTACCAAGAAGCTTACATATAACACCTAATATTTATAACAGTCTACTTTAAGTTGATAACAACTTAAGTTTGAACACTTCCTAAAGCTCTATATTTTACTCCCTTCCATTTCTTCTATTTTTGATGTCACATTTTGCATTTTTTTAATTTTTATATCTAACTAATTATTATTTAATTATAGTTACTTTATTACTTTTGTCTTTTACCTTTCATACTGGCTTTATACATGATCAAACCACCACCTTTACCAAATATTTACTTTTACTAGTGAGATTTATACTTTCATATGTTTTCTTGTTACTAATTAGTACCCTTTATTTTCAGATTTATACTTTCATATGTTTTCTTGTTACTAATTAGTACCCTTTATTTTCAGCTTAAAGTCCCTTTAATGTATCTTATAAAGGCAGTTTAGTGGTGATAAAGTCCTTCAGCTTTTGCATGTCTGGAAACTCTTTATCTTTCTTTCAATTCTGAATATGAATTTTGCAGAGTAGAATATTCTTGGTTGGAAGTTATTTTTCTTTTAGCACTTTGAATATTTTATACCATTCCCTTCTGGCCTGAAAAATTTCTGCTAAAAATTTTATCATTTTATGGGGGTTCCTTTATTTTTCTCTTGCTCCTTTTAAGATTTTCTCCTTGACTTTAACTTTGACATTTTAGTTATAGTGTATCTTGGTGTCAGTCCCTTTGGGTTCCTTTATTTGTAATTTCCTGGGCTTCCTGGATCTGGATATCTGTTTCCTTCTTGAGTTGAGGGAATGTTTTAGCCATTAATTCTTCAAATAAGTCTTCTGCCCCTTTGACTTTCTCTTCTCCTCCCAGTACCCCTGTAATGAGAATGTTGATCTGTTTGATGTTGTCCCGTAAGTCCGTTACACTATCTTCACTTTCTTTAGTTCTTTTTTCTTTTTACTGCTCTTATTTAGTGAGTTACACACCCATCTTTGAGTTCACTGATCCTTTCTTCTGCTTCATCTAGTCTGCTGTTGAATCCCTCCAGTGTAATTTTCTATTGAGTGAGCACGTTCTTCAGCCCTGTGACTTCTATTTGGTACTTTCTTATATTTTCTCATATGTTCCATTCTTCGCCTAAGCTTGGTGAGCATCTTTATGACTATTATTTTGAACTCTTTAGCAGGTAAATCACTTATCTTCATTTCATTAAGGATTTTTTCTTAGGTTTTATCTCATTCTTTCATTTGGAACATATTCTTGTGTTTCTTCATTCTCCTTGACTGTGTTGGTTTATATGCATTAGATAAGAGACACTTCTCCCAGTCTTGAAGAAGTGGCATCGTGTAGGAGATAAAGCTTATTGTTCAACCCTGCCCTAACTCTTGGTTGTCTTTCAAACCTTTGTGACTGTCCAAGCAGCTTATTTTATTTATAAAGGTTCTCAGTGGTTGAGGGTGTGCCAAGCCCTGTCATTGTCCCAAAGGGGAGGATCTCAGTTAACACGTACATTCAGGCTGATTGGAAGCCATACTCTCAGCCAGGAGCTTTTGAAGTATGCAAATATATACAGTTCTGTGGAGCCACAAATGTAAACCCCACTGACCACCAGAGTTTAGCATTCTAGAGGTGTCTACTTGTGGCAGCTGCAAAAATCAGGGCAGTAGACAAGGGTCTAAGCTTCTTTCTGAGAGATCTTGGTGAGCTGGAATGAGACAAAGGAGGAACACAAAGATTGCATCCACTGGCCTCTTTTCCCTGAGGATATGTCCATAGTTCCTTTGATGTGTGCCAAACCAGAAGCCTGACCTTCAGGCTGAAGCTCCTGGACAAGCAAATAGGCCTCTTTAACTGAAAGACTGGGCTGTGGCTTAGTCTGCAATGTGTGCAGACCACTGGGGATGTTACCCAGCCAAGACTCTAATTGTTACAGTTCAGTAATGCAAGCCCTCCTGGCCACAGAGCCACAAAATCAAGGGGCATACTCTGAGTGGCATCCACAAAAATTCAGGTCACCAGATGTAAAAACTAGGGCACTAGATGCACCTAAAAGTTCTTCTCTAGGAGATTCCAGCACTGGGGAGCATGGCAAGGGGGAAGCGCAAAGATGGCACCTGCCCTTTGAGGTCTTAGAAACCTCCCCTCAGGCTGCAGCTATAAAGATAAGCTAATAGGCCTCTTTCACAGAAAGACTAGGCTGCTTGGGCTGTTGCCTCTTGCTGTGCCCTGAGGGTAGGAGTCCTTTAAGAACTCTTTCTTCCTTGGTTACAGTCCTATGGGACCCTCAAGCATAAGCCTTGCTAGCCACTAGAGCCAGGCAATCTGGAGGTGTCCCGAGGGCAGGAGCCATAAAAATCTGCAAGCCAAAGGAGGGTACAAGCTCCTTTCTGGAAGGTACCAGTGAGTTGGAGCAAGGTAGAGGAAGAGTGCAGGGATGGCACATGCCAGTCTCAATTCCCAGAGAGTACCCCAGCAGGCCCCTGGATGTGTGTTAAACTAGATGCCTGCCCCCTCAGGCTGTTGCTTTAAGATAAGCAAATAAGCCCTCTTCATATAAGTTCTGGGCACCTCTTATAGTTGCTGCTTCTGCACTGGGCCATGGGGTGGTAAGTCTGAGCTTGTGAGCCATTTTAAGAGCTTTTTCTCAGTTCACTATAGCCTTCTGGGTCTCATGGAGATAAGTCTCATTGGTTTTCAAAGGTAGATGTTTTGGGGGTTTGTTTTTCAGGTGCAAGTCTTAAAAGTTGAGGTTCCCAATGTGAGGTTCAAACCCTTTGTTCCTCAAGGAGAAGCTCCAGGTTTTGAGTTTCATCTTGATTGCAGGTCCCTGCCGGGGTGAGGTTTATGGCCAGTTTGTGTGTCAGCCTCTCCTACCCACTTTGATGTGGGTTTTTTCTCCTTTGCCCAAAGTGTAGGAATCACTCAGCTAGTGTTTAGGGTTTTTTCAGAGGAAATAGTTCCATATGTAGCTGTAGATACTGTGTGTCCATGACAGGAGATGAATGCAGGATCTTCCTACGTCACCATCTTGAACTGATACCCTATTAATAAAAATAATTCTTTTAGATTTCCAGAAGATTTTCAAAATGTCTCTCACACACATGTTGCCTGATAGACTACTAGTAAAATAATTTTCTTTATATATAAAATCTGGTAACAACCAGAAATAATATTTTCATTGAAGTCATTGTAACCCCACAACTCAACTATGAGGTCTCTAAATGCTAGGATAGATAGATCTGTAGAAATCATTAGTATAGGACATATGTGTCCTCCTAAAAACAGTTCTCCATCACAGATTTTTGCACTCTTTATGATATTTTGTCTTTGGTTGTCTATGTCTGTTAAAAGCCCTGATACTTGCTGGATGATACTTGTATTGGTCTGTTGTGAATAACGCCTTGTCCAACTGATTCTCACTCTTCAGTGAGAAACATGAACACATTTGAAAGACTGTTGTGTAGTTAGTCTAGGGATTCAAATAATGCCTAAATACTCTAGATCCTATCAATATTATATCCGAATAGAAATTAAAGTAATATAGTTTCTATCAATAGTCATTTTTGCTTTTTGGCATACTCACTTTTCTAATCTCAAAGCCATCTCACAGAAATGATTAAGCAGTTTTCTAGAGTTTCTGTTTCATTTGGAATTATAACTAGAATGACCATATAATTTTTCAGCCAAAACAGAATACTTTTTAGAGTGAATGGAAAAACTATTAATAATTATTTGGAGACAACAAACATAAACTGGGAATGTCTCAGGCAAACAAGGACATATGGTCATCTTAATTATCATGATCAATATGAATATCCTTATATAAACTTGTTAGCTTAGTGATTTAAAAAGTTCTTGGTTATGTTGCTTAATATATAATGAAAATGAAAGCCTAAAGACATCATTTTTTTAAGCATATCTCTGATTTAATTACTTATCATTTATAAGGATGATGATGAAGATTCTATGGAATATTCTACGACAGTATACCAAATTCCACTCGAACAAAATTTTTCAAGTCATGAGAATACACACTCACAGAATGAAAGAAAATATCTCAGAGCTTATCTAGTCGAACAATATTAGTTTTCAGTTGAGAAAACTAGGGTGTAGAAAGGCAAAGTCAGTTGCCCAGTGCTATGCAGTTAATGAGTAACAGAGCCAGAGATAAACCCCAGGTGTTCCAGTTCTCAGTTAACACCAAATTTGTGAGCACACTACTTCAGTTACTTTATATCTGCATCTTTCCTTTTAAAATGGTATTTAAGACAACTGTTGAGTAGAGGAGAGTAGCTTGAAGGAGACTAACAATCCCATTGAGAACCATTAGAAAAGTCATACATAATACAAAAAAAAAATCTGTTAAAGGCATCAGAGAGCTGCTGAAGCAACCAGGACAAGAGGGAAAATGTTTACAGACAAGGGACATTGCAAATATGAGCTTACATTCTGTAGCCATTTTCCTTTGAAGGCATTAGTTGATTCTAGGCAGAGGATGAAAACTTGGGAACACAGGTTTTGCGTGGATAGAGTGCCATGGGTCATAGACAAACAGCCATTCTTATGAGGCTGGAGAGAGAAAATTAGAAACTTGAGGGCTTAAGATCACAGTGAGAAGGAAGGGATAGACAGTGGGGAATACATAGCTGGTTTCTCCCTCTAGGTATTTGCTGGGTTCAGAAGCTGCAAGGACAGGAATATGTGATACTAAGCGGAATACCTGTCAACAGTGGAGAGGGATTTTTTTTGCAAGTCTCGCCTTACTACAAAAAAAGAGTGTCGAGTATGGGACTCCCCCTAACCCCCAGCCCCTGGCCCTGATGAAAAAAAGAAAGGGATCCCGATGAACATACCAGGTCCTAAAATAAAAACCAGGGATAGCTACACCCTAAGAACAAGGGTGAACTGGAGGTATTCTGAGCTTCACTAAACCTGTGCTTTGATCTTAGCTCAGCTCAGTACTTGACTGGATTACCGGGGTAAGTCCCTATCTGCCTAGTAGAGGAAAGGGTGACTTTCTCTAAAAGAAGAAAGTATCAACTGGAGTTTCTATTATTTTTTAATATATAATACCTAATATTTGGTCAAAAATAATTAGTCATGCCAAGTGAGATGAGCATACAACCCACCATCCCCCGAAACACAAGTTAAAAATAAAAGGCAAGACAAGCAGATGATCTAAATATTTGTATTAGCAAAGACTGAAATAAACTATTAATGATATGTTAAAAAAATAGAAATATGGATGAGAAAATAGAAGGAAAAGGAAGAATTTCACCAGAAACTTAGAACTATGAAGCAGAATCAAATGGAAGTGCTAGAAATGAAAACTACAACGGAAAGTAAATACTCAATAGACAGAGAGGACACATTGAAAAATACATAACATATTATAAATTGGAGCTCCAGTAGGATAAGAAAGAATGGAGCATGTACAATATTTGATGAAACAGTGGCTGAGACTTTTTTAAATTATTTTTTAATAATTTTCTAATAACTATTAACATCAGTTTGCATGTATGTGAATAAAATCAATAGAGTACATAGCAGAAGATTAACTCTAAACATCCTGGAATGCTAAACAATACTATAACTTCACAGGTCAACGCCTCCTTCTTGAAGTCCCTTGTTTCTCACATGAGAACTTTTTCATCAGGCTACCTCTGCCTGAATGACAATTCGTGGCAATCTGTGTTCATCGCTACCTGTCTCTGCACCCATGTGCATAAACTTTGTATCCAGTGGTCAGATTTTAGAGTCACTCATATGAGTTAAAGCACTATTTCTGAAAGCCCTTGTTAAAAAAGCAACAAGAATAACAAATGAGTCTTTTCACATACAAAAACATCTCCACTAGTTCTCCAGGTATATTCTTTTATGCAGCTAGATTCACTCTCCACCCTTCTCCACTCTGCTCTGTGTCCTAGAGTGTCCACAGATTGAAGCAACAGGCTCCTACAAAAGTCTTCCACAGTATGGCACCAACCATTAGCAGTCTTATTTCCCACAATGCTTCAAACATAGTCTGCATTCCTCTAGGTCCTTGCCTTTATGCATATCATTGTCTCTGAATACAATGCCCGCCCTAGCCATATCTACCTACGAAACCCATTATACTTCAAGAATTTATCTCAATTACCACCTTTTCCATGAAGTGTTTTATCTCATTGCCTAAATGTAATTTTTCCCTTCTATGTTCTCCTTGAGAAGAAGTGTGGTGGATCATAAAAAGATGATCTCTGGAATCATATAGAGCTTAATTTGAACCACGGCTCTACCACTTACAAACCATATAACTATGATAAGTGCTGTGATAGCCAAAGCACAGGGTACCAAGGAGGACTACCCAACATAGCCTTGGGAGGAGATGAAGGTCAAGGAAGCTTTTTTGGAGGAAATGATGTTTAAACTGATAATTGTAGATCAAACGGGGCTGTCAGGCAAAGAAGGGAGAGACAGAGGGAATATTCATCCATAAGATGGTTCTTCTAGTAAACATTTAAGGTGTGATTCCTGTGTAGACAGCAAGTGACCTAGTGAGGGATATACACATGTGCAAGAAACCATCCCACCTTTTAAGAAGATTCTCTCTGATAAAGGAGGGAAACGTGTGCAATTTTCTGAAGTGCTAGGAGGCATATGGTAAATACCACACAAGTGACTCAGACAGTAATTAAGAACTCAAAAACAGGAAGCCCCATCTAGGCCTGGGGCAATTAAGAAAATCCTTATAAAAGTGGCATTTGAGCTGGGTATTAGAATAAGAGAATAACTGAATTGTGCATTATTTTAAGAAGATTAATTAGATTTTTGATAACAAGATGAATAGGAGAGAAAAGAAAAAACAATTAGGAAATCATTGTGATAGTTATGAGTAAAAGATTTTCAAATTTAGCTTGTCTGAATTTCTATAACTAGAACTTGGAGTGGCTTAAGTACAATGTAGAATGTAAGGTGTCAGAAAGAAACATCATCAAGCTATAAGGAAGAGATAAGAGTTAGATTAACGTGCTGATTTTTCTTCTACCTTCCACCCCATTCACCAATCCATTCTGTGTCCTCCCCCCTGCTTGGTGCCCCAGTTGGCTCACCCCTAGAGACTGCACCAGCACCTGGGCTCCCTTGCCCTCTGGCTTCTGGCTGGATTGAACCAATGGAGGAGAACATGTTTGGGGTATTTCTTCCCTGCTCCCTCCCTGCTTTGGCATTACACCTCTAGAAATAGCTTCTCCTCTATGATTCCCACTCTCTCCCAGCTCCAATAATGGTTTTCCCTCTAGCTCCTTCAGCCTTAGGGATGTTAATGGTTTCTTCTGTTGCCGGTTTCTGGGTTCCTCACCATTCTTTATTTGTTCCTTTGACCTGGCCCACACCTCCATAAGGGATCCTTTCATGAGAGTTTCTTCGTTTGTGATCTGGGGAAAATTCTGTTTCGTATTGAGAATCAGACTTATACAGTGAAACACTCAGGGATAAACTGAAGACTTATGGAAAATAAACCAAATTATTATCTAATAGGTGCTTATTTATTTTAAAATATAGCAGTAATATTTTGTGAGGGCAAAACCCCTCAGCAGTCATCTTGGTCAACTCTTTTCTTTTTGTGCTGAGGAAGATTCACCCCAAGCTAACATCTGTTGCCTATCTTCCTCTTTTTTGTTGTTGTTTGAGAAAGATTAGCACTGAGTAACATCTGTGCCAATGTTCTTCTATTTTGTATGTGGGTCACCACCTTAGCATAGCTGACAAGCGGTATAGGTCCGTGCCTGGCATCCGAACCCATGAACCCAGGTCACCAAAGCAGAGCACACCACACTTAACCACTATGCCAAAGTGCCGGCCCCAGTCAACTCTTATTTTTAAGTATAAGGACCACACCTGGGACTTGAGGAGATGTGCTATCAAGAAGAGCAGACACAGCCAAGGATGTGGAAGGGGCAGGTGAAAAGAGGAAGGAATAGACATCAAAAGCAAACTTTTACATACTTTATATTTTTATTCAGTGCCACTTTTGGCCCTGAGCTTGAGTTGCTGATTTTAGAAGAGACTGAGGGAGAAAATCAAGAAAACCTGGCTGGAGTGCTTCACTGGTGACCACCTGATACCCTGGGGATGCTTTGCTGGCTAATGCACAAAGCTGCTGATTCTGTTTGATGGAGCAACACACACTCCCTTACATGTTTGTTTGTTTTTTGCAATTCCTTGGACCATATTGTTTGTGCTGACCATTGTCACTTAGCATTAGGTAAGAACTCAGCAGTTACATAAATTTTCCAAAAAGACCTATTTTAGCTTTTACATAACCTTGTCATGGCTTTCCTGCTCTTGGCAGTTTTTCGTCTCTATTTACATTTATCTACATCCTACATTCTGTGGCAACTTCCTGAACTTGGGAAACATTTTTAGTCATTAGGACTATGATTAGCAAAGGCCCAGGGTCCCAGTTCCGTTCCTGCCACCAAGAGAGGTCACTTCAGACCAGAGACCATCTGGGAAGCCTAGAAACTCCTGGCGGAAGCAGTGCAGACCCCCAAGAAATACTGGAATAAGACCAGAGCCTCTGGAATCTTCCAGGCACGGGATAAATTCCTGCTCAATTCCTCTCCAATACAAACCTGAAGCTCCGAGAGCATCTCATGCTCCCAGAAACTTCTGGAGCTGTCTCTGGACTCAGAATATAGCTCTGGGAGCAAAAGTTGTCCTTAAGTGACAATAAAAAGCACTCATGTGTGCTCTGTCATCCCTGTTCTGCTTCAAAGCATGGATGGACAAGCTGTCCTTGCTTCAAACTCTCTAATGGCTCTATGTGGGTGTATTTCTTTCTCCATGATCAGCACGAATTTGATCAAATCTGAAAACCCTACATAATGTATGCCAAGCACATTCGGATTCATTTGCATGTAAATCATCACAGATGACGCTTTATAAAGATTTCTAAGATGCCTCTTAATAAGCATTTTCAAGACTCTTTTATTTTTCTGTAAACACTCTCTTTAATCTCAAGCTCTGGAAGGTTTGAATTTGGTTTCAAATGGCAAACCCAGGAATTTTGAGCAGATTCTGACAGGCCCCAGTTCGCCCAGCCCTACTTTTCATCCGTCAGAGACTGATTCAGAATCCCTCGGCCAGACGGATGAAGAGTCCCAGCTGTCAACTCGCGTCTCCCACTGGTACTTTATACTCATTGGCTTTAAAAACAAGAGTGTTTTCACGTTTTAAATACTCATTTACAAACCGTTTCTCATCTCTTGAGTCTCTGCAATGTTCCCTCGGAGGCCTCCATGCTCCCAGGGGAATTTTGCCTGGGTTAGGAATAAATAGGAAGAAGGGGGGGGGGCGGAGAACAACCCTCTGCTGATAAGCTGTCCCAGCTGACAAGCCCTTCCCCTCAGACCCATCCACTTAGATCAACGAACATTTCACAGGCTTAACCAGTCATCTCCAGGAGAAGACAAGGCCGCTACGTAGCCACACATACGAAGAGGAACGCAACAGTGGAAACTCTTCCCGCAGATTTCAAGTAGGGAAAAACGTGCGTCTCCTGTCTTATGCAACCCCACAGAAATACCCTTCTCTCCTTCAATTGCTCTTTAAATCAGTGTTTATTTTGTTATTGTTTCCTTATGATTTTCCGAAAAAACATTCCACTCACCCTCTCTTTAGCAGTGTCCTCATTGCCCTGTGTATTTTTCCATATGCATATATTCTATATACATAAACACAGATCAACAAATGTGCAGTTTAGAAATTTCCTCTTGAGTGACATATATCTATTAGTGCCTTGTGTGAATATTTATCTGAATTCAAGCATGTATGAAACTGGAGTCAGTTTTTGTAGGATTATAGTTACAGTGACTTTTTGTGACATAGTCTGTCAGGGTCTTCTGCATGTGGTCCACAAATATATATTGAATTCCACAATTAAAATGTACCATTGTCTGATTAATAAAATATATTTTAAATAGTAGAGGAAGTGTGTTCTGTGGTCTCTGAACTGGCTAAAACATGAATGATAATGATTATATCAGTAAAATAATTATTATTAACAATAAATATAAACAATAATGAATAACAATAAATTAATAATTATTATGTAACTAACACTTTATGTCCACAAAATTCTTCCATATACAATCTATTTTCACATACAACCTCATTTTTCATCTTGAGATACTGGTTCAATTTATTTGCAAGCTATATTAGTCCCAATGTTAAAGGTATCAAGACATCTTTTGATTTTACCGTTACCATACAATTGTGGAATTATTTCCTCCTAAACCTCTGCTGCCAAAATACAGAAGAAAGATGACTGAGTTCATTAATTTACTACACTTTCTGGTATATGATAAAGAACATATCGAATGTCTCCTCTCTTCTCAACCTTGGTATATTGGTTAGAATACAGGTCAAAATGCTCCATGAAAAATAATCAAAAAATAGAGTGGAACAACCAAGTTAGAAGTCTATTTCCTTCTCATGTAACAGTTCAGAGATAAGCAGCCCAGAGCTGGAGGCATCCCTTTCTTTCTCCACAGGATATGTAATGCCCAGGCCTGCCATCCAAATATGTGGCCTCCATATCTGGGCCCTAGGCAGCTGCTCCAGCTGTTGCCATTTCCCAGCTAGGAGAAAGGGGTAAGGAGAGAGAGGGGAATGTATGTGAGATAGTCTTTAAAGTTAAAACCTTAAAAGGTCACTTCTTGTCAAACCTACTGCAAGAACTTAGCCATTGAGTAATTCACATAGGGGAGGCTGGGAATTATAATGTCTAGCTGACTTGCCACATGCCCTGCTGAGAACCAAGGGTAGATTGGAGGGGAGATTCTATTACTAAAATGAAGAAGAAGCAAATGGGTACTGGAAGAAAATTAGCAGTAGCTGCCATAATTTGGCCAACTTATATTTGTACACTTGGTGTATGTTTCCCCATCTGGGAATCAGGATAAGCAGAGGGCGCATCTGGAAAAGAAATTGTCCTAAGAGGTAGCCAAGGGCAAAAACTTAGTCCCATAGTATTTCTTCCATCACTGAAGGAAAGAGACAGTACTGAGGATAACATGGAGTTGGCCACTGGCACATCTATTCTATCTCAGCCCTTATGCACATATATCTGAGTCTGCGGGAGAGAGAAAACCAAAAATTTTCAACAAGAGATGTTGTTCACCCATAGTTTGTAAGACCTGATGGGGAAAGAGCAGTGCATAGTTAGTTGGGTGCAACCTCCCAGGGTCTCTGGATAAGGCAGTACCGGGAGGCAGTTCCAGTGATAACAATTGTCTGAGTGGTGCTAGGACATTGTAGGTGGCATCAGGACTAGTGTTTTTGGGTTGGAGCCAGCATTAGATGGCATAGGGACAAATAGGCAGGCTAGAGGTCCTCAGAGGATAGTAGCAGGAGATAATTCAATGGAAGGTGACAAGGCACTATAAGCCCAACCCCAATTCCCAGAACCATCATGTTGGAAGATGGTTGATTAGAAGGAGTCATCAGAGAGAAAGGTGACCCTCAGCTCTGATTGAAAGTAAAAGTTAGTGTGATGTCATTGGAAAAGTCTGTATATCTTATGCCTATGTCAGCATATCTTATGCCTACGTGTTACTTTTACAAATTCAACAGGCTACAGTGATTAGGTACAGAAAAGTTAAAATATAGCATTTACTCAAATGACTATTTTCATTATTTAACAAAGTATAAAATAATCCAAAGGGCAGATTCTCAAATACGTTCACCAGCAGTTTTTCTCTAAATTACAGAATTGTCCCTCTTTTGAGATTATGACAAAAGCCAAACAAGAGGAAAGCCACTTCCCCTCTTTATATAAAAAGCCCCTCAATTTTTGTCTCTCAATACACAGTAACCCTATCTTCAAAGTGACAAAAGATGCATCTTTATGTAAATGCTTTGAACTGCATGTAGTACAGACTTCCACATGAGAATCAAGTTAAAATTCATTCCATGTGTTCCGAAAGTATGGTATTCTACCAGATGAGTTTGGGTGGATACAAAACGTTCAGCACATTTGATTTTCCATTGACTTGATGTTTATGTTGGGTGTTCAATTGTTTTAAAGCATGACTAAAGAGTGTAAAAACGCGATAGACATTCATGGGTCCAGAAGAATTCTCTGCTCGGCTGCGTCCCCTGAGCTCCATCTATAGGTATTTCCTAGACCGATTATTTCTTTCCAAACCTTTTGAGTGTTTTGGGATTGCAGTGTTTGAGAAAAGTGGTCATCATAAATGACAATTTTCTACTTAAAAAGCTCTCAGCAAAGAAGCTTCTCTCTCTCCCGCAGGGGTATAGGATTCCTTAAAAATTTCAAGAGTAAGAAAGTGAAGAAGAAAGGGTGATTTTCCATAGCTCAGTATGTCTCGGGGATATATTAGTTGACTTTTATATTTTTCTCTCTCTCCCTTAAAGCCAAGGAAGATTTCTAAATCTTGACAGTACACAGGGTGGGGGCTGGGTTGGGGGGAAGGAAGCTTAGCAATTTGGGACAGATTCTTAGAAATAATTGGCTTTACTTATGACCTAACACTAAGGGAAAATGTTTCAGGAGGCTCCAATTTTATTGCCATTTTTTATTATTTTTATTTAGTATTGGCTTTACTTTTTAAATGTTTAGCCTTTTTCACCTGCCATGATCTTCCCCAGCGAGTAACTGAACACTGCTTGTCACGTGGTCAGCCTCCGATAAGACTTAAGTATTAGCTTCAATTGTCAGTTTCCTCTCCCCTCCACCACCTCTTAAGACTATGAGGTTCTCACATTATAATTTCAAGATTTCTTCCTTTTTCCCTTTTTTGTGCTGGCAAAACCTGCTTTTCACTTGTATTAAAACTGTCAAAACTGCCCAAAGGGAAAAAGTATATGTTTTCCCCTTGGTACTGAAAAGAGTGAAGAAGCATATTTTGGCAGTTTCAGTGTAGGTGTGAAATTTTTCACACAGCTCTGCTAGAGAGGTACACAAGTCTGGCCCTGTTGGAGAATCTGATATTTCATGGATGGCAATTTCTTTAAAAGGTATGGCCTAGGGCTAAATTAAAAGATGGGGATTTAGACTAGAAATGATAGCATTCCGTTGAAACAATTGTCAATTATGTGAGAGATGCTGTTGCATATTTAGAAAACAAATGGTGCCCCTTTAAATTTTCCCCATGGCAAGTTTTATCGTAAAATAAAGATTTGGAGTTATACATCAAAAATGTATTTGAGCTTATAGAAGCCACACCATAACAATGCAAAATATATTAGACTGCGAAGTATTGATTTGACCTGAAAGCATATCAGTTAGTGAAATGCAGAAACCAATAAAGCATCACCATTGCTGGGTAGGAGATCTCTAGACACGATGTATTTTTACATGTAAACCAATTGTTGGCTTTGCTGCATTTAAAAAGGGATGGCATATATTCTTAGAAGTCTTTTTAAAATTCAATCAAATCAATTACATCGATTCCATATCCCATATTAAACAACAGTCTTACATTAAAGTTGACACATTTTGATGACTACCATGAAAGTACCAAAGCTGGGCTAAATTCTCTGGATTCTTTCCCCCAAAGATTTGGCTGCCAAAATATGAATATAAAGATTGATTTTTATTTTACACACAATTTATAGGCCGCTCCATGGCTGATTTTACCTCACAATTTGTTTAATAACAATGGAAATTTATTGAAACATTTACTGCCCATCCTCTGATTTCATCGCAGTTTTAGAATATTAGGTTAATAATTGATCAGATTCACAGGAAAGAGAATTGTGATTTTTAAGTCAAATAAGATTCATATAGCCAGTCCTTTACACTCAGACATCAAGGATGCCTCAATACAATTGAATCTTATTTTAGTGCATTTAATATACTTAAAAACCCATGATACGTACAAGAACTACTTCTTTCTATTCCTATTAGAAGATATCCAAGAAATGCTGTGGATTCACAATGTCTTTTCAGTTCTTGAATATTAAGTGAGGTTGAATCCTCTCAGATTTTATATGTGTCCATAACTTATTTTTATTGTAGAATTAATTTTTGAGATATGGGGAACCTTCTCTAATGGAGGAATCCCCCTTAGTATATCACTCAGTCTTTGCTTGAATTCTTTTATTTATTTATTTATTTTTAAGGAAAGGCAGTTATATTCTGTAACCACTCAAATTTTAGAAGTGGATTCTTATGGTAAAATGAAATCCTTTTCTCTATGATTTTCACTTAAATTAATTCTGTCTCTGGAGCCATAGAGAATACATTCACTCCTTAAGGTTATAATGCGGATATTTATAGATGTTCATCTTATTTTCCTTTGGCCTTTGCTTCTTTAGGCTTAAAGTTCTCCGTTTATTTAGCTTATTGGCCTCAAGTTTGTAGTCTCTTATCTGGGACAGGTATTAACTCTTCTCTCACTATTTTGAGTTTCATCTCAATCTTCCTGTTTCCACCTTAAATAATTTCTCTCCCTTACCAACTTTTCTGTTGTTAGATGCTGTTTCCATAAGGAATTTAAAACATTTATTCTGATCAAGAAACCAGATAAAATTATGGCACAGAATTTTGACATTTGCATGCATCACAATTTGGTTCCCAGAACACCAAGTTTCTAGAACACTGTGTATGTGGATCCTCTCATCATTGCACATCTCAGCATCCACCCAATGCAACCGTCAAACCAACAGCCTAAGAAGCAGGCAGGGAATTTCTCAAACGCTCCAAATAGCTGCACATCACTGCAGATGATGACTGCTTGGATTTAGGGAACATTTTTTTGGCTGGGGAAACATTCCAATGGGATAGATTAATCTATGTAAACCGCATAGCTCAGCTGAAACTGCTGTTTGGCATTCTAAATTGCCAGCTCCGTCTCCTTTCTGCACAAAAATGCACATTTCTTCCTATAATAAAGATATTTTATAATAGCAATAAGGCAACTCCAGGGTGTGTGGTTATCACGAGATAATCATACCCTAGAGGGATTACAGACACTTGGCTGTGCCTCGTAACACCCCATGTGTGTGTTTATCTCATGATAACCACACTCGCTTTTGTATCTTATTGCCTAATTATCCTCTTCTAATGCAAAATACTAATTTTTTGTCTGAAACAATATGTGCAAGGATGCATTGCTAACAATCACGGGAAGACATTGACAAACAATGCGGCTGCTACTCTATATTCACCTCCCATAGAAAACTGACACACGAGAAGAAAGTTCTGAGAGTGATAGGTGAACATTCCAGGCCATTTTTGAATGAATTTCTCCTTAAAAGTTTCTCCTCTGTTTTACCCATTAATGTTATAAGATAAATTACCCAGACATTTTTTTTCTCTTTTAGACAGAAGATTTCCCAATTATAATAGAAAATTAGAGAATGAGCAGAAATTTCAAACCTGAAAAAATGACACTAACTTCATTTACTTCCAAAAAGTTAATGGCAGAGATTGATTTTGATTTATTGAGTTATCTAATTTAATAAGAATATCTGTATGCTGCTTAGCACTCCTTCACATATATTTCAACTGTCAACCTTTCAAGTTGAAAAATGTATATTAAATTTTCTACCTTACAGTAGGGCAATTCATATGAGTCCATCAATCTTGAATCATTTGACTAACTTTCATAAAGCGAAATTATTGCCTATATAATTATCCCAATTCTACATCGTAATATTTATTATTTTTATATTACATTATTACATAACAATTAAAACCAATAGTGGTTACATGCACAGATTTCCTATGAATCTGATCTCAGAAATGAACACTTCAAGTTTTATTTTCTAAAGTTTTACTTGCATATCCTTGATTATATTTAAGACCCTGCAAAGGTCATTAAGAACACTTGTATTTCATTACTCCAGTTAGATTTTCTTTTTTGCTCAGAATAAATTTAATTTTTCAAGACTTTTACCAAAAGATAATAGTATATTTTTAAAAGTTCATTTTATATATGTATGTGTGTGCATGCACATGTACTTGAGTTCATGTGTGTGCATATGTGTGTATAAACATACTGCCTGTATTTTTCATAAATACCCTTTCAATACTTGTTTCCACAGACCGTGACCGTTTTTATCAAGGCCACTTCTTATATTTTCTTAACCTTACAAACTCAGTTTCCTCTTCCTGGTTTCTGACTTCATAAATATCACTGGGTCAAATTTGCTTCAATTCAATAAACCTGTTCTTTCTGAACTGTCTGGTTCTGGGCTGCGAGATGAGCTGTTGCTCTGTCCCCGGAGTCCTGTTCCAAGGGTACATTCTTGAACTTTGATTTGAGGGCTGGATTATCCATCTGCGTTTGCTAACAAAGACTGCACTGAACCGCACTCCATAAATGACAGGGAAATGCAGCAACAATTATTAGTGACTCGAGGCCAGCCTTAGATTGTTGTAAGGACTAAAGGGTGAAAAAAAGATACTTTACGAGTTGATACTCCATTAACAGAGGGAAAATGCAATGTTTACTTAACTGTTTTTTATTCAACTGGCAGGTAATTAATGGGAAATACCATTTTATTGTTTTTAGACACATGCACATTTTCTTAGAACTGAGCGACATCTTAGAGCTCATTTATCCCAATCACCTCTTTACACAGTCAAGAAAATTTGACAACACCATCTATTCTATTTACTTGTCTTTCACTAAGAGCTGGAAAGAAGATCTTTTAAATCAATATATGTAATTACCTACACCAGAGATGGTATGAGCCTGAAATTAAGCAAAATTAGCTAAAGCAAAACTTTTTAGACTACCGCGGGGCACTCATCTGTCCTTCCCTAGTATATACTTGGAGAATGAGGAATTTTCACCTATTCAGCTGAATAGTTTGAATAGGTGAAAATATCGGACAGCCTTGCAAACTTTTGAATGTCTTGTATTTTCATTTGACTTTGTGAAAAAAAATTTCCAAAATGTAGTTGTAGAAAGTTCTTAGAGTTTACTAGACATTAAGCAAATATTATAAAGGACCTCGTTACTAGAAACCAACTAGGTCCTGTGTACACAAGCATGATTACGCTTTAATACATTACTGAACTCATATGAAAGAAAGCAGAATTTTCCTAGAACCAATAAATACACAAATGAATAAAAAGAAAGAGTGAGCTGAAAGTAGAGTAAGAGTGGCAAGATAGAGGAAAAGAGGAAAGTAAATGCTACTCTGGAGGTAATTGCTGATCCCGGTCCTGGATGAGAAAACAAGCCCTAAAGCTCATACTTTTTTATGACAATCCAATTTAGCAGGAAATTAATAACAAAAAGGTAGATTTTTAAATCATACTTTACAAGCTAAAAAACATAGTTCAGAATTAGTTATGGTACAAAGAAGAAAACAGAATGGAATTGGGAGAAAAAACAACTTAAAATCAAATGTAATTAAAATACGAAATTTGTAGGATGGCGCAAAAGTAAGAATTTGAAGGATATTTACAGCCCTAAATTATTATATTAAAAAGAATTGCTGAAAAATAATAGCCTAAGCATCTAACCTAAGAAATCAGGAAAAGAACAATAAACTTAAGTATAGTAGATAGATGTAAAACAATAGAAGACTAGAAATAATAAAAATTAAATTAAACATTAATGAAAAAGAAAACATTGCAGAAGCATCTACAAAGAAGTAGTTCTTCGAAGAGAACCCCAAGTAAAGTTAATTTAAAAAAAGAAAGAAAATGGAGATAATGCATCAACAATACTAGAAAGAAAATGGGAAATATTTGTATACAGGTTAGATTTAAGTGTAACTAAGAAATATAAATCTCCTAGTGACAATAAATATGAAAGTTATAAGAATGGACACATTTCTAGAAAAATATAAGTTATTACAAATGACTTGAAACACTGAAACACTGTATTTTCTGTATTCATTAAAGTATTTGAAAACTGGGACCAGATGGGTTTACCAGAAAATTCTACCAACTATTCAAGAAACACACCATTTCAATCTTACATAAACTCTTCCATAAAACTTAAAATTGGGGGCACCACAAGTCATAATATAAGGTTAATATAACTCTGAAATCAAAATCAGAAAGGGAGCATACAAGGTAGGAAAATCACAAGCTCATTTTATTCATGAATTATATGAAAAATTCCTCAAAAACATAACAATATGAGGAATAAAGAGAAACAAATGCCTAATTACATTTATTATAAGAATTCAAGGGTGATTTAATGCTAGTAAATAGACAACTGTGTTTACCATATAGGCAGATTAGAGGAGAAAAATGCTTTTCTGAATGGATAAAGACAAAGCATTTGATAAAATTCAATTATCCATATATATTTTATAAAATTTGCAGACACAATCTTTCAACCAAGTAGGCAAACAAAATGCTTAATGGTGAAATATTAGAATCTTAACTGTTAATATCAGGACGGAAGTCAACTAATACAAGTTGCTGGCAACATTGTCCTGGAGTTCCTGGCCACACACTAGAAAGAGAAAAAAAATCATAAAGTCTGGAAAAACAGAAACAAAACTGTTGGTAAACAGCTGATAAAAAGTTTCTCAATATAGACAAGTCCAAAGAATATACAGAACAAGTTTTGGGAGATTCGATTAGTAAAGTTGCTAGATTATAAGATCAGTATATGAAAACCCATTACATTTGTAAACAACAGCAAAAATAGTTAGAAAAAATAAACTTAAACATACAATAACAACAAAAAGTAGATGGTACCTAGCAATCTGATAAAAATGTGTAAGACATCTATGAAAAATATATAGAGAAAGACAAAATCTCAATAAATAGGGATACCATATTCATGGATTGAAAAAACTCAAAATCGCTAAAAAGTTTTGATGCAATTTTGATCAACATCTCAACAGGAATTTGTTAAGAGAAATTGGCAAACTAATTCTAAAATGTAAGGGAAAGAACTAGAGGTAAGGAAAACAAAGCTACTCCTGAAGAAGATGGCAGCTTACTCTACGAGATGTCAAAATTCATCATAAAGCTGTGGTAATTAGGGTAGTATGATACTAGTCCAGGGGTAGACAAGTGGATAAATGTAAGAGGAAGCAAAACCCATAAACAGATATATGCATCTATGGAAACTTGGTATATGACAAAGGTGGTATTACAGATCATGGCAAAATGAGAAACCCTTGATTAAATGGTGCTGTGACAATTGTTAATCCATATAGAAATATCAATGTAGAGCCTTAACACCAAAAAACCCCAGAAAATAAACTCCACATAAATTAGAATTAAATGTGTAAGTCAAAACTTGAAACTTTAAGACTACATTTTAGGAGACACTCTTTAGAAACTCAGAATTGGAAAGGTTTTCTTTGGCAAGACACACACTCACACTCATATGCACCCACAAATGCTAATTAAAGAAGAAGAATCTTAATAAATACAATAACTTTATAATTTTAAATTTATGTTTATTAAAATATCATACAAAGATGAAAAGCTAAACCACAAACTGGGAGAATATGTCATCAACAAGGATTAATAACAGAATATCAAAACAACTACTGCAAATTAATAAAATAAACTAACAGAAAAATGATAATTAAAATTCACCAAAATAAGGAAGTTCAGAGGGGAGATTAGTTTTAAGAGGGAAATGAAATTTGAGGCCCTGTTGAGTTTTAAGGTTATGGCAGAAGTTGTGGATCAATCTGACCAATAGAACACATATTGGTGTGGGTATGAAGAATGTGGAAGGGAACATTTGCTTAGCCTGGTGACATGGGTGTGGGGAAGAGAGTCAGGATGCTGAACAGATATTGAACTAGTCTTGTTTCAGCCTCATCCTGCATCCTGGCTCAGAGCTCGCTGTTGGGCACCGCAACCCCTTACCTTCTACCGCTTTTACCCTGTTCTGCAGCATGAATTGACTTGCTTCTTATTGGCATTGCTTCCTTCATCCCTTGTGGATAAAAAGAGTTCAACTTTTGTTTTGTTATATAACATGCATCTTTCTCAACTGCTATCTTTCTCTCTCCAATTATCTTTGTCCTTGGGATCTTGCTTTTTTTTTTTTATCCTCTGTTTTTGATTTGGTGATGGGTAAAGATAAATTCATATGCCCAATATGCCACAATTTACTTGAAATCCTCTACTTGAAAGTTAAATCTAAATTGTCACCATCCCTCATCAGCTGAGGTGTTTAGGTTCTCTAGGTCCCAATTGTGTGTTATTAAAGAAAACCATATTCTTTGGGTGTGAATTTTGGCTCCAGCATTTACTAGTTAGGTTAAGCAAGATAGGCTATTTAATCCTTCTTAGCTGACATTTTCGTATCACAAAATGAGACTCTTTAATGTGCACCCCACGAAAATATTTTAAGAATAATATAAGCAAAATTCCTGGGTTATGTAGCATATGTGGTCATCTTGCCACTTCCCATCTGGTAGAATAGTAGTACCTACAGTATGAATCCTTGATTGTAACCCAGCTGTATATTTTTCCTGACTTTCTTGGGCTGCTTTCAACTCGAGGATGTGTAAGGGACATTACAGAAAGGCTTTCTGTTTCGCTTGGAACATTGGACTGAGTGATCATTGAGATATTTTCCTCTTGAGATTCCGATTGCAGCTTTCTCCTTTGGTGTTTACTTTACTCCAAGGGTTATCAGCAGCAGCATTTAGGCTGAGAAAACGTTAAATCAAGTGAAACTGATCACTGGTCTATTCTTCCTGGACACCTCTTGGGGACTGCTATAGAAACTTCTACTGAATTTAGCACTGTGACCTGGATGCCCAACAGTTTGGTGATCTGATCTCTGTCTTGTCTCTAGTATGTTATGTTCTCAATCCCAGCTCACTGCTTTAGTTTCTTTATAGGGAAAAAGAAGGGGAGAGCTTGGCCAAGAAGGTTTGGTCCAACCGTGAATGAATCTGAAATCTTAGAGAGGAGGCTGGGCTCATAGTGAGAAAATAATGCTGGCATTAATCCACTTAGAATTGCACAGTGCTCCCACCCCTCCACCTACAATGTGGATTGGTTTAACACCCTTTGTGGGTGTTATTTGGCCATTCCCTTCAAATGCTAATGACCAGCTAGTTTAACACTCTTTATTGGTGTTATTCGGACAGTCCCTTCAAATCTGAATGAATAGCTTGCTTTGTTTCCATAGACAGGAGAGCCAAATAACTTCAGGGCCTAGAAGCAAATTATTTCTCTGGTATAGACCCACCCTGAATGATGAATTGGGCTCTATGGTGGCTGTTTCACTGAAGACTGGGATTTCCCTACCCATCGCAAACCAGGCCAAAAAGGAGCTAAACCATTTTCTCCTCATTATCACCTCATTAAGCTCCCCAGGCCAGTGCAGTGCTGGGGTAGAGGCCTGCTACAGGTAGCTTAATGAGTTTCTTATTTATAGGCCCCTGTGCTACTATGCAAAAGCTTGTTATTCCCAGGCCTGGGATATGGCATTTTCTAAAGGGAATTGAGAAATGCAATTATCAAGCATCTTAGTATGGGCCTCACACTGCTTCATTTGGCCACTGGACCGACAATAAATAAATACATTTGTTAGATTTGTAGAATTTGATATTGTGCTGCAGTGTTTACCCCAATTTTCTTGTTTTCTTCTTCTAACAACACAGAACAGATGCTGCCCCAGATGTAGAAGATGCAGATGTTGCCAGCTTCAGGATAACTCCAGATTCATAACTATATGTGGCATTCTACAGATTACTCAGTTCAATTTTGAGGGGAAAAATTGTCCCCCAACTCACAATGTTTAAATATTTTTTCATGATTTGTATGTGGCTTGGAGATCACACAATTGAGAAGTGCAAAGCAGTCCCATTTTTAGTTCCCACACAAAGATATTTAAAATAGCTGTAATTCATATGCAAATATACAAGACTAATCAGTGGTCCATATTTTGAGTTTTCAATAAATACAATAATTGCTAAGAATTCAGGCACTGAACATTTATTAAGCACTGACTATGTGTTTGGCATCAAGCAAGGTACTGACAGGATGTAAAAAGTTAAACACACAAGTCATTGTCATAGATTCAAAGAAATGTATCATCTGAAGAAGTCATAGCAGTCATAACTTCGGTTTATATAGAGACAAATATACATTTATTCAAGTGTGTGCCTATGAATATGTATGTATGTGCATAAATTTCTCCACAAAGACACAATATAGATTGAAGGAAGAACAGAATAATTTGAAAGCAAAATAAAAGTCGGTCAATAGCAAACAGACCAAATAACAGGCACAATATCTGTTGTCAAATAATAATATAAATAATTGGTGACTTATAATGTGAGAGGGAAAAACCACATAAAATGGATTTCATTAAAAGAGGGGGAGAATCTGGCTTTATTCATACTATTATAGAGAGTTAAGCAGACACAAATAGTGTAAATATTTGAATGCCTGTGCTGAATGATATGGAGTATACATAAATGATTATTATAAACCCTCTTCTCATCTTGATTATGGGTGGGGAGGAAGTAAGGTAAGTATATTAAAACCATATAATATTATACAGAAAATAGCCCATTATAGAAGTTAAAAAATAATGATAAAGTACCAGGAGGAATTCTTCTAATTTAAGGAATGAAAGCAAGCAGAATGGTTGAGTTAGAATTTGAGTTCAGAGTTAATAGGATGGGAAGGTTTCAAAAGAGTACCCTCCCAATATTTCCATGTGAGACAGACTTAGGGATAGTATGTGATTACCAGGAGCTTCAAAGATAGAGACATGTTTTGAGGTTATATTTTCAATGCCAGTCTCCCATTTTCACTTGGCTTTTGTTATTTGAGGTGGTTAACTGGCCAGCAGACATAGATAAGGACGTGGTTACATCTCACCCTACTCTGTGCTATTTCTGCCATAAAAAATTAACAAAAGTATAAGGCACAGAATTGGAGGTTGTATTCAGAAAATATGGATTAACTTTTCCTAGTAAGAACTTGAAGAATATGTATTCATACCTATAAATGAGGTATATAGTAGAAGATATAGATTAAAAAATAGATTAGAGAAAGAAAGAGTAGGTGAAGATTAGAGAAAAGGTGGGTCAATAAAGCTGGGTTAGGAATTTCAGGCTTTTCTCTCTAGGCAGTTGGAAGCAATTTTTTCTTCTTCTTGTTTTGTTTTCCCAGCAACAGGATGGAATGGCCAGAAGGTTAATGTAGAAGTGACATAAGGGATAGACTGGTGAAGGGAAAAACTAGAGGTCAGGAGATCATTTAGGGGCCTATTTAATAGTCCAAGTTAAAGTGAAAAAATGAATTTCAGATAAAGTGGAAAAATAAAATGAATTCAGGTGATAGTTTAGAGTTAGAACACTAATTGAATAATTTAGTTAGAACACTTTCATAGTGAAAGATTTGTATAATTGAAGGACAACTAAGATTTCAAACTTGGAAAACTAGGAGAATAGCAATACCATTGACAGAAATGTGAAAATCTATGGAGTTTTGTTTTAGAATTTGGTAGTGGGGGAGATGATAAAAATAATTTTTGGAATGTTAAGTTGGAAGTTCAGACATCTTTTACAATAGAATGTTCAACAGGCAATAAGAAATTTGAGACTGTAGCTTGAAAGATAATTGCTGCTATAGAATAAATCAGAATATTAAGACATTGTAGAAAGAAAATGGAGACTGGGAAGATCCATTATGTATATGGTATGTGAAGAAAGAAGAGAAATCTGAGGAGAAAAGAGAGGAATCAGGATTGTGAGAGTAAAAGCAGATTAGTTCAGTTTCAGAGTAGTTTCCATAACAGGAATATTCAAGAAGAAATAGATGGTAAACAGTATCAAATGTTCTAGAACAGTTAAGTTCAATAATTTAGAAAAGATCATTGGATTTTTTGGCCAGATGGTAAGAAATGAACAACTGAATATTAATCTATGAAAGTTTCTAATTTAACAGATATATACTGAACATTTAATCCAAAAGCAACAGAGTACACATTCTTCTCAAGTGCACATGGAACATTCTCCAGGATAGATCATATGTTAGGCCACAAAACAAGTCTTAATAAATTTAAGAAGATTGAAATCATATCAAGAATCTTTTCTCACCACAATGGTATGAAACTAGAAGTCAATTACAAGAAGAAAACTGGAAAATTCACAGATAGGTGGAGATTAAACAACAAGCTACTGAATAACCAATAGGTCAAAGAATAAGTTAGAAGAGAAATCAAAAAATCCCTTCAGACAAATGAAAATAGAAATACAACATACCAAAACTTATGGATTGCAGCAAAAACAGTTCTTAGAGGTAAGTTCATAGCAATAAATGCCTACCTCAAGAAATAAGAAAAGATCTCAAACAACCTAACTTTACACCTCAAGGAACTAGGGAAAAAAGAATATATGAAGCCCAAAGTTAGTAGAAGGAAGAAAATAACAAAGATCAGAGCAAAAATGAATGAAATAGAGATGAAGAAAACTAAGAGCTGGTTATTTGAAAAGATAAAATTAGCAAACCATTAGCTAGATGCACAAGAAATGAAGAGAGAGGACTCAAATAAATAAAATTAAAAATGACAAAAGAAGGCATTACAATTGATACTGCAGAAATACAAATGATCATAAGAGACTATTGTGAACAATCACATGCCAACAAATTGGACGGCCTAGAAGAAATGGTTAAATTCCTAGAAACATATACCCTACCAAGACTGAATCATGATGAAATAGAAAATCTGAGAAGACCAATTACAAATAAGGAGACTGAATCAGTAATCAAAAACCTCCCAACGAACAAAAGTTCAGGACTAGACAGTTTCCTGGGTGAATTTTACCAAACATTTAAAGATGAATTAATATCGAGCCTTTTCAAACTCTTCCAAAAAATAGGAGAGGAAGAAACACTGCCAAACTCATTTGATGAGGTCAGCAATATCCTAATACCAGAACCAGACAAGGATGCCACAAGAAAAGAAAATTATAGGCCAGTATCCCTGATGAACATAAATGCAAAAATTCTCAACAAAATGTTAGCAAACTTAATTGAACAATACATTAAAAGGATCGTGCACCACAATCAAATGGGATTTATTCCAGGGATGCAAGGATGGTTCATCATTTGGAAATCAATCAGTGTGATACACCACATTCACAAAATGAAGGATAAAAATCATACCATCTCAATAGACGCAGAAAAATCCTTTGACAAAATTCAACAAGTTTATGACAAAAACCCTCAACAAAGTTGGTGTAGAGGGAATGTACCTCAACATAATAAAGGCTATATATGACAAAACCACAGCTAACATCATACTCAACAGGGAAAAGCTACAAACTTTTCCTCTAAGATCAGGAATAATACGAGGATGCCCACTGTCACTACTTTTATTCAACGTAGTATTAGAAGGCCTAGCCAGAGCAATTTGGCAAGAAAAAGAAATAAAAGGAATCAAATTCACAGGATGAAGTAGCACTGTCACTATTAGCAGATAACATGATATTATATATTTAAAACCCTTAAGACTCCACCAAAAACTGTTAGAACTAAAAAAATTTAGTAAAGTTGCAGGATATAAAATCAATATACAAAAATACGTTGCATTTCTATACACTAATAGTGAGCTTTCAGAAAGAGAAATTAGGAAAACAATGCTATTTACAACTGTATCAAAAAGAATAAAATGCCAATGAATAAATTTAACCAAGGATGTGAAAGGCCTGTACACTGAAAACTATAATACATTGATGAAATAAATTGAAGACACAGATAAGTGGAAAGATATTCCATGCTCGTGGATTGGAAGAATTAATATTGTTAAAATGTTCATATTACCCAAAGCAATCTACAGAATCAATGCCATTTCTATCAAAATTCCAATTCTAAAATTTATATGGGACTACAAGAAACCCCAATAGCCAAAGCAATCTTGAGAAAGAAGAACAAAGCTGGAGGCATCACGCTCCCTGATTTCAAACTATATTACGAAGCTATAGTAATCAAAACAGTGTGGTATTGGCATAAAAACAGACACACAGATCAATGGAACAGAATAGAGGCCCAGAAATAAACTTAAGCATACATGGTCGATTTATGACGAAAGAGTCAAGAGTATACAATGGAGAAAGGACAGTCTCTTCAATAAATGATGTTGGGGAACGTGGACCAATATCTTATACAAAATGAAAAATATAAAAGTCATCAAAGTTTGAACATAAAACCTGAAATCATAAAACTCCTAGAAGAAGACATAGGCAGTAAGCTCCTTGACATTGGTTTTGGCAATGATTCTTTGCCAAAAGCAAACGAAATAAAAGCAAAAATAAAAAAGTAGGAGTATATAAAACTAACAACTTTTGCACAGCGAAAGAAACCATCAAAAAAATGAAAACACAATCTACCAAATGGGAAAAATATTTTCAAATCATATATCTGAGAAGGAGCTGAGATCCAAAATATATAAAGAACTCATACAACTCAATAGCAAAAAGTAATCCAATTTAAAAATGGACAGAATATTTGAGTAGACATTCTTCTAAAGAAGACATACAAATGGCCAACAGTTACATGAAAAGATGCTCAACATCTCTAATCATCAGGGAAACGAAAATCAAAATCACAATAAGATATCACTTCACACCTGTCAGAATGGCTTTCATCAAAAAGACATGAGATACCAAGTGTTGGCAAGGATGTGGAGAAAAAGGAACCCTGTGCACTGTTAGTGGGAATGTAAATTGGTTTAGTAACCATGGAAAACTGCACAGCAGTTCCTCAAAAAGTTAAAAATAGGACTACCATATGATCCACCTATTTCACTTTTGGGTATTTATCTGAAGAGAATGAAAATACGAACTCGATAAGATATATGCATTTCCATGTTCATTGTAGCATTATTTACAATGAAGTATATAGAAAAGGTTAATATCTGAGTAAATATAAAAATATTTATACCAACAGGAAAATGACAATAATTTATTAAAGTAATTAGAGCATTTGAAGGGGAATAATACAGGATAACAATAGCACAAATGGTGAGAGAAGGAGAAATGCAATTTCCTTACTAGAAAGAGATAAAAGGTGTAAATTATTCTAGGCGTTATTTGGATAACCATTAAAAACAATTAAAAATATAAAATTAGCTAGGTAAAATAGGGAATAAAATGAAAAGATTAATAGCAGAGAAGTTAATAAATGAACAATGGGAAATATAAAACAGGTAGGAAAAGTAGAAAAATATAGTAAGATAGAATTAAACCCACAAATATTACTAATCACATTTAATGTAAATAGAATAAATATGACACTTGAAAGTCAAATTCTGTCAGACTGCAAGTTTAAAATGACAATATGCTATTCACAGGAAACACACCTTACATATAGGCATGCAGAAAAATTGAAAGTAAAAGGATGAAAAAAGTTTACCAATTGAATATCTTTTTCTTTTGGAAAGTTACTATAACTACGCAATTTAATATCAGTCTAAGTAGAATTTAAGACAAGATATAATATAAGAAGAGCATTTAATAATGATAAGTCGTCCTAGTTAATCTACTAGGAAGATAAGAGAATTCTAAATTTGTACACAATAATATAGGCTTAAAAAGAAAAAATGGACAGAACAGAAAGGAGAAATAGACAAATCCACAATCATAATAGGAAATTTTAACATCTCTCTCAGTATATGATAAACCATGAAGGTAGAAAATCAATAGATAAAAGATTTGAACACCAAGATTTAACAAATTTGATCTAATTGATGTGTATAGAACCCTAGACCCAATAACTACAAAATACACCTTATTTTCAGATGCACATGGAACATTTACCAAAACTTTTCTTAAACTAGGTCATAAAGCAAGTCTCAATAAATTTCAAAGGATTAAAATTGTATGGTGTATGTCCTCTAACCATAAGTTAAACTAAAAGTCAATAAGAAAATATTAATTACAAAACACCCAAATATTTTGAAATAAAGCAATAGATAAAATGAAGAAATCCAAAAATTGTTTTTGTGAAAGACAAATAAAAGTAACAACTCTCTACAAAGACAGATTTTAAAACAAGAAAAACACAACTTTAATAGGAATGAAAAATGGAATACTCCTATAGATGCTGCTGACATTACAAAACCAATAAGAGATTATGGTAAAGAATTTCACATCAATAAATTGGAAAGTCTAGATGAAAAGGCAGATATTACAAAGATAATAAGAGGATATGGTGAACAACTTATCAACAAATTTGAAAAATTAGATGAAATGGATAAATCTCTTGAAAAGCATATTACCAAAATGGACACAAGAAGAAACAGAAAAACTGCATAGTTCTGAATATTTAATTTAAAACCTTTCCACAAGGAAAATGTCTGGCCCAAATAGCTTACTGGCAAATTTTTTCAAATATCTAAAGAAAAAAAATAACACCAATGCTACACAAACTCTTCCAAGGGTAGAAAAAGAGGAATACTTTCCAATTCATTTTATGAGAATAGTGTAACTATGCATCCAAAACCTGAGAAGGACATTAAAAGACATGTTAACCATGTCAAGATGTTAAGGGGAAAACAATCCTATGAGTTCAGCAGATCCAGAAAATTTTGTGATAAAATTCAATACCCCATTATGATTTAAACACACACACACAAACACGCAAACATATAATCACCTCAGCAAACAAAGGAATCAAGAGGAACTTCTTTAATCTGATACAGGACATTTACAATTTTAAAAAAACCCCTACAAATCTAGAACAAACATTATGCTTCTTTTAAATACAGTACTAAAGGTCCTAGCTAGTGCAACAAGACAAGAAATGGAAATTAAAAGTATAGGGAGGGCATAAACTTCCAGTTATAAGATAAATACGTTCCAGGCATATACTACAGCAATACCACGTCATATACTTGAATGTTGCTAAGACAGTAGATCTTCAATGTTCTCACTACAAGAAAGAAATGGTAATTATGTGAGGGGACCGAGAGGTTAACTAACTCTCCTGGGGTAATCATTTCACACCATATAAGAGGCTCAAATCATTACAGTGTGCACCTTAAACTCACACAATGTTATATGCCAATTATATCTCAATAAAGCTGGAAAAAATAAAGGTAAATGGAGTGGAAAGGTAGAAATAAAACTGTAATTATTCACAGAAAACATGATTGTGTTCCTAAAAACTCCAAAAGAGCCCACAAGATCCAAGAGAATTAATAAGTGAATTTAGTAAGTTTCCTGGCTGCAAGGTGAATCAATATATATAAATGAGTTGTCTTCTTATATAGCAGCAAAAGACATTTAGAAATTGAAACTTAAAACAATACCATTTACAAGAGTATAAAATAAAATCAAATACTAGGAATAAATCTAACAAAAAGTATGCAAATCCTCTGCACAGAAAACTATGAAAAACTATAAAACTAAAATAAGTGAGAAATATAATGCATTTATAGATTGTATTTTGGGAAAACTGCTATCCAATCTCAACCAAAATCCAAGAAAATTCCATTTTGCGGATAATGATAGATTCTAGAATTTTTACAGAAACACGAAGGATGAAGAATAACCAAAAGTCTAAAAGAAAAACATATCTAAAGGACTTACACTACCAGATAAAAGACTTCTTCTAACTCTACATTAATTATTGGTACAGTGTGGTATTGGTAAAGGATAGACAAATAGACTAGTGGAACAGAACAGAGTGTCCAGAAATAGAGCCACAAATATGTAAGCACTTGATTCAAGACAAAGTTACTGCTGAAAAAACAGAGTTTCTAAAAACAATGTCAACAAAATTACCATTGTCTTAACTACTAATGTACCTAATCTTCATATGAATTTGAGAGATTTGGTCATACCATTTTACAGATAAGAAAAATATGAATTTTAACTCAAGGTGAATTCTCTATTTTTCTAAATACTGACAAGCCTTCTCCATCTTTTCAAAACTGAAATCAACTTTGACAAGCTTTCAATTTAATAAATTGACATTTTGATTATCACATAACTTAATTATATGTTTAGTGAGCTTTATTGGCATATTAAAATAATTACAAAGAGATTATAACTGAAATGACATGTATTTTAATTCAAGGACATGATGAAAACCTTATATTAATGTCTATATTCACATTTGAACTTCAAAGTGTTAAACTTATTAACCTCCAAGGAATGTGTAAGAGATCGAATCTTCCTAAATATACAGTTTTCACATATAACACCATCTTGAAAACATCTGGACTTCACAGAAACCACGGGGTGAGAAATAATCCTTCAAGACCTAACACAACGACATTCCTATCAGGGTAAAAAGATTTTTTTTCAGAAAGTGTTTGATTTTTCTGTAAGTACAACTAAAATATAAATATATACAGCCCTGTTCCTAATGTAGCTATCTGATCTTTGTATACTTTTGGGGGAAGGTCAGGCAAACATTCTCTCTGAAGATTCAAAAACCTGCTTTTCCCCAGAGACAGAATCTCAGGGAGAATTTGATAGGCTGACAAAAGAGACAACCATTTGGTAGTGCATAGGTGTGGCTGAATATCAGTGGAAATTTAGAAAGTGGAAGAATTCTTTTCAGTTGAGATTTACAAACAGTATCCTTTATATCTTCCTGGTGCCTCGCTGTAAAACTGAGATAAGTTTGAACATTCATCAGCCAATAAAACACAGTAACTATATAGTAATGTAAGACAAGAACAAGGGGGAAAATCTTGTATGACAAAAAAAAAAGAATAATAAAAACATGAAAAATCACCATAATCATGAGAACTATTTTAAAACCCAAGTCTAATAAGTAAATCCCACAAGAAGTTCAACATCAGATTTTGCGGGGCATTTCTTCTGTAGGCAGCCCCTGATTTTGTGTTGCCGTGGCTGATGTTGAAGTCACAAGCTCACCTCATAAGGGGAATGTATACTACATGTCCAGTTTGTTATAAGCTTTGCTATTTCCCCACCATGGGGTGTCTTCTCTGCTCACCAAGGGAGTCATGGGAGAGATGTCAGGGCAAAGGGCTGACTCAGCAAATTTGTGGAAACCAAGGCTCATGTTTCCTGTTCAAATTGAATCAGAACTTGATGAATAGAAGTTCACAAGGCAAAAGACTGAAGATAAGTGAACCTGAAAGAGATGCTGAGCAATAGGTGTCAAAGGGATGTTTCTCATCCTGGGGCCTGCTGCCACCAGGGCCGCTGCTATATGCCATTCCTGCCAACTCAGTAGGATTCAGGGATTTAGGCAGGCTCTTGATTGGAGCTCTCGCTCTACCACTTATTATAAGATCTCAGGTAAGCCACTCAGTTTCCCTAAATCCAAAATCAGGACAAAACACCTACCATAATTACCTCAGGGGTTTGAAACAAAAAAGATAAGGATATGGGAGCACTCCTTGGACTCACTTTTTTTTTTCTTTTGCTGAGGGAGTTTTCCTGAGCTAACATCCATTGTCAATCTTCCTCTTTTTGTATGTGAGTCGCCACCATAGCATGGCCACTGACAGATGAGTAATGTAGATCCATGCCTGGGAACTGAACCCAGGCCACGGAAGCAGACGCCAAACTTAACCACTAGGCCACCAGGACTGGCCCCGGACTCACTTCCTTATAAATGTGATTTCTGTCTTTGTACACATTTAGCAGTATCAGAGTACTGCTGAAACAGCTCTTGGGGAAGAATATGAGTGAAAACTCTTGGATTTAAGTCTTCTTTCAATTACTAACTAAGACTTTGGGTCAGATGGCACGATAGGCACTTAGGATACAGAGGTGAAAAATCACTGGGGCTTCTTCATCTTTCGGATGAAAAGTGCAGGCTAGATAATATCCACTAATATCCAGAGCCACTCCACGCAAGAGGATTATACACATGCAGCCTGTTGAGCCAAGGCTGAGCCCATGCGGTTTGCTTGGGACAGTAAAATATGAGTGAAAATGATATGTGTTCTCTCCACACAGAAATGTTAAGTTTCAGCACGTAGGTTGACTTATTCTTTTACTCTTTCCAAACCTCTCACATTGTCAAAAGATATATTAACCCCTTGAAAAAGCCACGCTGTCCATGTGGCTCAAGCAAGGATTGCATTTTATTGTTTTAAGGGTCCTGAGGTTTTAGGATTATTTTTTTCTGCAGAATAATCAACCTCATCTGTCCTGATAAAACAATGAAATGAGTTTTTTCTTAAACCTAAAGTTGTTTAATTTAAGGACTGGACTTTCTTTTGAGTTTATATTCTTCCTACATTTTTATACTCTCATAAAATACCCTTTCTTTTATGAAATGATTATCATGCTGTTAGGAGTGGAATTCCAAACTGTTGGAATGACATAAATAAATTACATGAATACAATAAAAATGTACCACATGACTGCTTTTAGGAGAAAACAATTATCTCTAATAACTGCTAAAATATTGCCTTCAAAAGATTTGCCAATCCAGCCTTATGTCATAAGATTTTGGACTTTCTACGTGAGAACACAAATCAGGTTTTGGGTTTCACACTGGGAACCAAACCGTGATAACTTTGTTCATGACCTTGAAACACAATGACAGGTCTCTGAATATCTCATTGTTAGAATCTCATATGGACAGAGCAAAGGTGAGGTATATTGGATGACTGCTCTTCCTATGTTAAAGCATTTCAAGGCCATATTACAATTTACTGTCTTCAAACACCTGCCCACATATTTTAAGCAGTGTGAAAACTGTTGTGTAATTCCTGTATAATTAAAAGACTTCTGATCAAACACCAAACAATCGAGGATTCAAGTCTGTTTGAAAGGAGGTTTAGGCTAGAAGACTGAATTTTTAGAAAAATAAGGGAGAATTCTAGAACCTATATCAAAGACTGCTATGGAATGGGCAGTTTCATTTAATGAGTGGAGTGGATTGGAGGGGAGGAATAGAGGAAGGGGCTGGGGAGAAGGTCGAGAATTGCCAAACTCGGCTCAGCTTGGCACTTGCCAATTCAGAATCCCGGAGGCCTCCCTGGAGCCCTGGTGTGCCTAATTCCTTGTGTTTTCGTTTTCCTTTTAGATGCCTTTCCAGTGGAGCTAACAAAAAACAAAACAAAATAAAACAGTCTCCAACATACTAAACAGCTGTCGCCAAGATCAGAAAGCATCAGAAAAGACCCTAAAAGAGTTGTCTAATCCCCAAGGAAGAGCTTGTTTAAGTGCAGAAGTGCTTGCAGCAGAAACTTTCGAAATTTCAGGGAGTGGAATTTTATTGTCAGAACTTTCAATAAAAGTGCAGCTGCAGATCCTGGGAGCATTAAATAAAAATTGCCAACAAGCTGTCTTACCTGTGTGCACTCCACGGAAAGAAAGGGCAATTGTGAGCAAGTCGCGCTTGTACGTCAGTCAAAACTCTGACAGCTACCCTGTGAAGTTTGACAAGCTGCCATGTGCTCGACTACCTAAGATACTCTTAACTGAACCATAAAAAGACAAATAAATTAGTAATTGTATCCCTCCTGTCAATGTCCTTTTTCGTGAACTTCTCAAGCTGTTGGTTAACATTGTCTGGAATGACTTACCAATGTATTCTTAGCTTTCTTAGAAAAGGCAGATACACTTGATTTTTTCCAAATTGTTTTTTGAATTGATTTAAGAAAATGATACAGATATTACCCATTTCTGGACCTCTCGTTTTACTCCCTGGTCTGCCTCCTCCCATTAGGAAATCAGACCAATAAGATTAACATAATCTTTCTTGGAATTGACTGTTCTTTTTAAATAGATCCCATGATAGACATGTGTAAAAATCAATAACAGGCTCCTCATTTGTCAAAGCTAATGACTAAACTCATTTTGAAGTTCAATAGTGGTTACTGAAGAGTGGCCACACATTATATATCTAATCCTGTAGGTCTCTCCACTTATTCCGCAGAAGAACAGAGAAAAAGGAACCTTTGTTCCTTGAGGCACAATAAAAAAGCTTGTGTCTCCATTTTACTTGTACATATTCATTTTTCTTCCAAACTATGGCTATTTCTTGATAGTCCAAGCGAAGATGTTAAAGGAAATAAAATGAAGAATTAATCTTACAATTTGTAACACCTTCCCCCTTTTATTTACCAGTTAGATTATGAGCTCCTTCAATACTCTCCATCTTAACTCCTTGAGGTTATGGGCCATGTCCTACATATTTTTAATATCCCCAGAGAGACTAACGCAGCAACTTGGTTACAGGTTAGCACAAAATAAAGATTTGGTTGAATTAAACAGAATTGCATTATCCAATATCTTGGTCCCTGGCATAGCAGTTATCTTAGAGCAGACATTCATATCCAGGGTAAAATGCAAAAGATGCAGCTTTCTGGCAGACTCTTCTGTGACAGACTCCCTGCATCACAGCGTGGTGTAAGCAGGGTTTGCTTCTGAGGTGTTCCTGCTACTTCCCAAAAAACCTTTTCCTAGAACCGCAGAAGGGTGAAAACTGACAGCTTCTAATATAACATCCTCCTCCCTTTTACATATCCTCTGATTATAGGTGGACGCCAGCAACAAAGCATCCTAAAATCCAGAATACAGATGTGGATGAAACACATTCATGGCATATAGCCCCTAACTAATTGAGATTAGATTTTCAGTTATTATTAATAAAGGCAATATCTTATATCTGTGTAATGCTTTATGCTTTACATAGTTTCTTCATATATATCATCTCATTTCCCAAACCCAAATCAGAACACTAATACATATTTCCTCCATTTCCCTAGAAATTCCAAATTGTGGTTGACTATTCTGTATTTCTCATTTCATCAGCGAGTTGCCTTTTTCTGGGCTCCAGGTTGTATATTGTATTGCGTGCCCATTGGACACAGCCATCTCATGGAATCAATAGGTCAGATACAATTTGAAACTCCCTAGGCAATGGATTTTAAAAACTGCTTGAGGGTGGGGGAGAGAGACAGGAGGAAAAGGAATCCACAGAAACAATAACTGAAGTGGAGTGATACATTGATGATGGGAGCTGGAGAACTCCTGTTCTTTATAATAGCTTCTCAGGGGAGAAGCCGCCCTTTTCCAGAAGGAGGTGTCCTGGGAATAGCAGAGCCACTGCCACTCCATTCTTTTGATGAACAGAAACCTTATCAGTGTAATTCCTCTTGAGAGTTGAAGAGCGAAGGAAGCAGTTTAAAGACTTTTGAAAATTTTGGGTTTGAGGGGAAGAAAGCCCAGCACTCGGCTTGTTCATTTGGAATATCTCCTATGAAGGGGAGGGTAATCTGCCAAATTTAGGACCCTCTCCAATCTCACAGATACTGACAGCGATCTAAGTTCGGCGCGCATGCGTTTATCCTTGCCAGGGGAGAGAGGAAGCAATGAAGTGAAAAGGATGCTGAATGAATTAAATACAAAGTATAAAAACAAAAACACTTGCCTCCAACATAAATATCACAATGTGATCATATTTTCAATCGCAGCCATGCAGTGAGGATGTCAAAGCATCAGTCATTAATTAAATAGCATAAATCATTTTGACTTAAGAATAAGACACAGACACCTTGCAGTTTGTAATTTAAAAAGTGTTGCATGGCTTTGACTCTCTCATTACAAGACTATGAGGTTTGAAAAATGAAGAAAGCAGGGGAAACTTACACTGTCTCACATCATGGCTTTGTGGCATATATGAGGCAAAACAGGCTTTTTAAAAAATATGTATAGTCACAGAATCCTCAAAGCCATAATTATCTGGTAGCATAGGAGGAGGATTCTAAAGCCTTTTCATGTTCAACAATAGGCTATTTGTGTGGAACAAAAAAATCTGGGTTTATAAGGAAAAGCACTGTCATGTAATTAGCACCTCTCATTTGTGTTGTATAATGTATTTAAAAAAAAATATTGATATTTTGCCCCAGTGGCTTTATCCAACAATGGTTTGTTTCCAGCTCACAGTCCATGTCCACCGTGGGGTGGCAGGGGCTCTGCTTGTTGTAGTCACAGAGAAGCTCAGGCTGAGGGAGGCTCCACCATAACTCTTGCTTCCATGGCCACTTAGTCAGGAAAAGAGAGAAAGTGACTCGTGCTGGCTATTAACATTTCCACCTGGAAGTGACACATGTTTGGTTTATTCACTTTTTTGTTACCAAAGTATGTTCACTCCTATTTTTTTAAATGGAGGTATAATTTATGTACAACAAAATTCATACATTTTAAATATTCAATGATTTTTAGTAAGTTTACAGAGTTATGCAACTATTAGCTCGATCCAATTTTAGAACATTTTTCACACCACAAAAAGATCCTGCATGCCACTTGCCATCTACCCCCATTCCCACGCCAGGCCCAGGCAACCAATAGTCTACTTTCTGTCTCTACATATTAGCTTTTTCTGGACATTTAGGATAAATAGAGTCATAAAATAGCTTGCCTTTTTCATCTGGTGCCTTTCACTTAGTGTACTGTTTTTGAGGTCCATTGAGGTTGCAGGTATTAGTAATTGCTCCTTTTTATTGCTGAGAGGTAGTATATTGTATTGATATAGAACATTTTATCTTTTCACCCAAAATTGGACATCTGGAGTGTTTCTGCTTTTGGCTATCACGAATAATGCTGTTATATTTGCATACAAGTCATGGTGGGGAAATATCCCCTTTTTAAAAAGAGGTACTTAGTAGTGTAATAAGATGGGGAAATTTTTATTCTCCATCAATTCCTTATGAGAAGTCCATTGTTTTTGAGAGATGTGCGAGTGTAGGGTAGAAGTCTCTGTATACTCTCCACTTTAAATCCATTGCTGCTTGGTACCGAGGCTTCCCAGACAGAAAAATAAGTCAGAGAATCTAGGCACTTTCTCTGGGAAGAGTCTGAGGGAGGAAACATCAGATAAGGGGCAACAAAAAGAAAATTAGGAGAGGGAGGCAACCATAGCTAGGATGGAATTTTGTTATAAGATAAGCATTGTGATATACACATTACACAACTACCTCTGTGTGGCTTACAACATCTTTGGTAACACCTGCATTTTTTCATTAAGCTTTGTGTGTAGGTAGATTCTTTAGCAGGAACTCCAATGGGAACTGACTTCTATGTCTGGGTGGATGCAGTAGACATTCTTGGTTATATACCAAAAGCATTGGCCTATTCTCCTTTCTTAATGATGCTCAGCTTTCATTCAGGTGTCTATCCCTTAATCACAGCTTTTCTGCTGGAGGAAAGATGACTCCACCCACTTAAGACATTCTATTTTACTGGCCATAGTTATAGCTTCAGTGGTGGGCATGTGACCTTAGCTACTACAATTAGGATGATGTTTAGGAATTTCGCTGGAATTTTGAAAGGAAGACTCTCTCACAGGGACTTGAATGAAGAAGGATGCAGCCTTGGTTGTGTCCTATGACCACGAGGGAGCCAGGCTTAGATGAAGCTTACAATGTGAACAGCAGAGCACTGAGATAACAGTGTTGGGACACTGAATTAACTAACCTTCACTTTTCAATTCCATTTCCCAATTAGGTAAGCCAGTAAAGCTCCCATAATGTTTAAGCCCCTTACTGTTTGAGTTGGGATTTTTATTCCTTGCCACGTAAAGATTTCAAACTGACAGATATTTGGAGTAAAACTAAACACAGCAGAGTTGTAGGAGGCAGAAGCCCTGGGGACCCTGAGACTGTAAATTTTGGAAATTAGCAGATATCATAGGCTGTGGAATTGTCCGAAGTCTGGGCCAATTATACCCTGAAATCCAAAGGGCAAGAAGGCCCCAGCTGATATATAGGTTACATTCGTATCTTTCCACAGTGTTTTTGTAACCAGTATGTAGTGGACATTAAAGAGCTAAAAGTGCTTTGACCTATCTCTGGGATACCTGGGGAGATGTGCCCTTTGATCTTGTACAGCAAGCAGTAGGGACCTTTTAAAGGCAGAAAATCAGAATGTCCTGCCATAGCAACAAGATTTGTTTTGTTTCCCTCCCCAACCGCCTGATAAATGAATCTCCTCTTCCTCCGTTTATTGGAGAATCCTCTGTACATGTATATGACAGCACTTATGCTGCACACGTCATGTGTTTCCTTGCTTGTCACCCAACTGGACTGGGAATCTTTGCAGACAAAGACAGCACTATTACTCCATGTATATTTAGTGTCTAGTATACCACCAGGACAGTAATAGGATACTCAGTAAATTTGTTTTACAAAATGAGTCTACATGCTTATATTTTTCCTTCAAAACCATAGGCTTTCTTATAAGAGACAGCCTCATTTCGTAGTAGAAAGAGAAACAATACAAAAAGCTGTGATTTGTAAAGTCAATGTATTTCTACTTTGGCTAATAACTAGAAAAGCTGGATAAAATATGAAAAACATCTGTTTGGAGTCATCAAAGAATTTCTGGGGAATTCATAACTCAAGGAACCAAAATCCTGAGTAGAAGAGTTCACTGTGGTGATCCCAACAGTATGCTTACTACTTTTTCCTTGAAGGATATGCCAGTTCTTAAGCAGTGCAGGACAGAGGCTGAGAAGCCAGGAAAGAGTAGCTGCTATGAGAAGAACTATGAACAAAATGTTGGTGATCTCATGGGACTAAGGAGACAAAAGTTAGAGTTAGATCTTCTAAGAAAACTGGGATTAAGCCACCAAGAGCCTGGAGAAAAGAGAGGATAGAGAAGTGAGCCTGTCCGTCCACATTCATTTCCCTTTTGAATTAATTTGCCAGTTGTGAAGCTGTGTGGTATAAAAGGCAGATGGAACACTCAACAAAACTTTTAGTTGTCCCCACTGCTTTGAAGACAAAAAGGTGAGTTCAGGACCTAGCAAATATGAGAGGCCCTGGTAAACCCCCAGGCTCTCATTTGTGGCCCCAGGGGGTCTTCACCATAGGTGTTGAGGTAAATAGAGGTAGGAATGATACTAGGAGCTCTGAAACTCAGTCTGAGATCAAATCTTCTCCTGATTGGATTTAAATGTCTACCTCTACTCTAGTAGCTTACCAGAAAAAAATGCAAATCCTGAGTGAGAGAGACCATCCACTGTCTATAATTTCTCATACGCAAAGTCTGTCATTCGAAGATTACCTAACATGCCAGGAAAGAGGACACAAAGGAAAAACAGACTATAGAAACAGACCTACAGCTGACCAAGACAGTGGTTTAATACAACTGGGATAAACATGTTAAAAAAATGAGTAAAATGATGAAGGATTTCACTATATATATATATATATATATATATATATATGTGTGTGTGTGTGTGTGTGTACATATGTATATGTGTGTGTATATATATAGATATATATTCTGTAAAAAGAATTGAATGAAAATTCTGAAACTGAAAAATACAATTACTGAAACTAAAAACATCACATGTAGATTTAATATCAGCTTGGATAAAGGAAAAGAATGAATATAAACTATTCAAACTGACACATGGAGAATAAAAAAGAGGGCTGGTACAGAAAATATCAATAGAGACAGAGGAAACATTTTTTTTAAAAGGTCTAACCTATATGCAATTATAATCCCAGAATGGTAGGAGGCAGGGAATAAACAGAAGCTATTTTTAAAGAGAATGGCCAATAATTTTTCAAAACTAACAGAAGGTATTATGCCAAAGATTCAAGTTCTACAACCCTAAAAAGGATAAAATACATAGAAAAATACTGAAGTATATCATAGCAGACATGTTTAAAATCAAAGACAAAGAGAAAGTCTTAATAGCAGTTAAAGGAAAAAATGCACTTTGCCTTCAAAGGAGCAACATTAAGACTTACAGCTGGTTTCTCAATAGAAATGGTGGACTCTGAAGAAATAGAGTGCTGTCTGCAAAGTTCTTGGAGAAATTAAAACTTTATACTTAGGATTTTATATCTAATGATAATAACTTTCAACACGAAGGCAAAATAATATTTTTAGGCAAAAATATGCATAGGGATTTGTCTCCAGTATATCTACATTGAAGTAGATATTAAAGGAAGTTCTTTAGGTAGAAGGAAATGATCCTGGTTTAAAACTCCAAAATGCAGGAAGAGATGAAGATCAACAGAAACGACAAAAAATGTAGTATAATGACTACACAAAACAATGATAATGCTGCCTTGTGGGGTTTAAGATATTTTTGGAATTAAAGTGCATGACTCAAAAAGGGGGCAAGAGGGGTGTTCTAAGGCTTTAGAATTGCTTGAAAAGTGGTTAAAAATTACTAACTTATAAATCACATGAGACAAACCGAAAACTAATGTAAGATGACAGAAAAAAGTAAGAAATCACATTAAATATAACTGGACAATAATTACTAAAGTAGGCTAAAACAAAAATATACAGTACTTGTGAGAGGCACATCTTAAATACAAAAATGAAAGTAAAAAGTTGAAAACAGGAATACCATGAAAACACTAACCAAAAGAAAGCTCATGAGGACAAAGTAGACTTTAGGCAAAATTCAAAACCAAAATTAAAGAGGAATATTTCATAATGATTAAAGTTCAATCTGTAAGGAAAAGACAACAATTCTAAATTTTTATGCAGCTAATAACGTATCTCCAAAATATGTAGACCTTAGGCAAGATTCAATACTAAAACCAAAGAGGAATATTTCATAATGATTAAAAGTTCAATCTAGAGGGAGAAAATAATAATTCTAAAATTTTATACACCTAATAACAGTTTCAAAATGTATAGGACCAAAAAAAAAGAGAAACAGAAGTCTGCAATCTTATTATGAGACCATCAGCAACTGATAATGTGCAGTAACAAGCAGACAAAGAATCCATATGAATGCAGAAAACAGAATCACAACAGAAATTTAAAAATTGCCCTTACTGACATACACAGGACATATTCTGAACAATGGCAGAATGGACATGTTTTTCAAGTACACATAGAATTTTTGCCAAAATTGACCATATGCTAGGCCATAAAACAAGTCTTCAAAAATTGTGGAGAATTAAAATTATAAAGAGCATGCTCTCTGATCATAAGACAATATACTGGGTTGCTTCTGAGGGAATTCGGTTGGGACCTATTCAATGTTGGTCACTATAGCAGTGGCTGAAACTAGAAATAGATGGAGCAGAGAGGATCTGAAGTGATACATAAGGAGGTGTCCCAAATACTTGTCCTTTTGTGTGTGCAAGTATTCCTAGGTGTTAGGGTAAATAGTCATATTTTTAGACTGTCAGTTAATGGAAAAGGTAGCTGGACAAATCAAGGAGAACAAGAGATATATGCACACACACGCATGCGCAAACACACGCACACACGCCTGCCCTTAAAATGGTGGGGGAGCAGGCCCAGTTTGGAATGGCCTACCAATCGCATGTATCCCATCACTCTTGTTAACACTTTGTTACTTTGCTTGTGTTTACTTGAGTGACTGTATAATGAGACTCCGGTAGCTATGCTGTGCTGGATATAACTAGAACTGGTACTGGGTCCTTTTACTCTCTCCTGCCTTTTTTTTTCTTTTAACTAATTTAAGTTTGCCCTCTCTCCGCTGGAGGCTTGGAAGAAATTTTTCAAAAGATAGGTAAAGAAGTCTAAACATTGCTAATTCAGAGGATAGGCTGTGCAAGTCTTCATCCTAGTTACATTTAATCAAATAACTTAGGGTTAACTTATGGGGACCTGAGCCTTCCCACAGAGCCCGTTTACCTCTATTCCCCAAATATCAGCTACAACATGAATAATAGGGACACAATAAGAAAGGGCTGAAATAAATGCATTTTCAACATGATGGAAAACAGAGAGAAGTTGGTGAGAAATTCTTTGAGGGGAGAGTGGGAATCAGGGAAAACTTCCTTTTAACTGAGTTCTAAAGAATCATTAGGACTTTATAGATGAATCTGGGCACGTAAAGGGAAAGAGGCTGACCACAAACAAGGGCACAGGGGTTTGGATATACATAAAACATTCAAGAAGTGGTGAGTTGGTGAGTTTTCTACTGTGGGTACAGCACAGAGTGAATGAGAGAAAGGAAATGAGAAGAAAGAGATGTTGGGTGCAGGTGTGGAAAGTCTTGCTCAGTTTATTAACATATTTGGCTGTTATGCTGGAAGCTGAGGTGAGTCAATAAAGGATTTTAAGTATGGAAGAATCATGATTGAAGGAAAGTTTTCCAACAATCATTCTGGTCACAGTACGGAAAACAGAGTGAGGAGAAATTAGAATTATGGTTTATGGGCATATTTCAGAAAAGAGATAAGAGTTTGAATCTGAGCAGTGACAGAGAAAACGAGCAGAATGAGGTTATTTGGGATCAAAGGCATCTTAAAGGTAGAATCAAAGAACTTGGTGACTGAATATGATAAGTAAGCGAAAAGAGTTAAGAATAATGTTCATGTTTCTAGCATGGCCTACAGGGTAGATGGAAATACTGTCAGCCCACGTGGAGTTCAAGAAATGGGTGCAGCCTGAAAAGAGGGTGCTGTAAAGAGGTCTTGTGTCATAAAAGCTACATGGTTACAACTGAGAATATCTTTAGAGAATAATAGAATGATCTCTTCTAGGTAATTTTTCTCCCAAGCTGAAGCAGCAATTATTGTAACAGTTTTAATATTACATGAGGTTTATATTGGGATATACATAGTTTTTAAAAGGTCTGGAAATGACAATAGGAGCAGGATGGTAGAATGGAAAAGCATTAAATTATAAATCAGAAGTCATCGTCTTCATCAGCCACCTGGCTGACCTTAGACAAACAACTTGATGTCTCCAGATCTTCATTTCATCCTTTGTGAAATGGGAGTAATAATGCTTTCTCTTCACTCATCTCACTGTGTGAGGACCAAGTGAGATGACACATTTTTAGTGAAAATTACAAAGTGCAACATAAATGGTGTGATAGCATTTTATTGTGTCATTTGTCAGTATGATAATTAAAAAAATAATCTTGATTGAAAATAATTTCTCAAAATATTTTCAGGGAAAAAGATTTAAATTCTAGAGAAGGGTTTAGTTACAGTGGAGGGTTTCTTTCTCTTTCTCTTTTTTTTCAATTCCTGAATATGGCAAATCTTCCGTCTGCCCAAATATTAAATCTATGAGGCTACAAACGTGACATTTCACATGGTATACATTATAAAAACAAACCCTGAAACATTTGTCTGGGGCAAAATAAAAGAAATTGAAAAATTGAAGATGTCAAGCTTTTTTACTTAATGCAAGATATTCCCATTATTTCCTTTCCTTTTAATAAAGTTCACACTTAGTTGCTCTCTTGAAAACCAATTCTTCCTAAAGCTTCTCTCTTTATCTTTAATATGACTCTTTTCTGAAGCTCTCATTTCTGTCCTGGCAGCATTATTACATATCTTACAGAATCGAGCATTAGAGATTAATTATATGTGAAGTACATCTGATAGCTCTGGGGTTTCTCTGGGTAGTCGTGAAGGCTACCCACTGGTGTCATAAACGCTGCGTAAATTTAATTAAAATGTAGCTATTTCATTGGGTCTACTATATGCAAGGAGGGCCTCTGGTCTTCTGCAAAAAAAAAACAAGAATGATCTAAAAACTTGCAAAGTTAAAGGAACAAAATACCCTGTGGTGGGGGAGAGGCTGCCAGAACAGCTGGGCACAGAGTAGAGAAGGCTAACAGACAGAGGGAGAAGGTCCCTGATGTAACAGTAACTCCTTCCAATTTAACCAAGCCCCTTCTGAGTGCTTCAAAGTCAGAGAAAATCCCAAGTGCACTTTCAGCTCTCTTTCGGCTGATTACTCAGAAAGCCCCAGGGGGCTGTAAGCAGATAGGAGTCTACACCATAGTGATTCAATGGCATCTCATCCTCCCAAATACCCAAATGAGCATTTCCACCCTGACTTCTCCCTGGCACTTCTCCAATAGTGAATAAACCTGAATAGCCAAAAGTGTCAAGTTCAACATCCAGAGCCTGACCAGGAGACCCGTCTGCAGCTTATAAGCCTTATCTTATACATCTGTGAAGAATGGGTCAGGGCATTTGATTCTCTGGAGAAATAACTTTCTTTGAAAGCCCCAGAAAATTCAGTTTGTCCCTTTTTTATTTTCTATACGAGTAGCAAGTAGCCACAATGTGATCTGAAAATGGAAAGCAGACATTCTATAAAATGACTTCTGTAAAAGTAGCACAGGACCCGTGCTAATCGTTTGGAGGAAGTGTGTAATAACAGTAATAATAATTGCCAGCATTTATTTCATGTTACTGTGTGCCAAATATATGTGTTATTTCCAGCCCTCACACCGATTCTGGAAAGAACATACCACCAGTCTGTAGTGCAATGAGCATAAGTTTTTTTTCTCCTCAAAGCCCCAGTACGTAGTTATATATCCTAGTTGTACATCCTTCTAGTTATTCTATGTGGGATGTCACCACAGTATGGCTTGATGAGCAGTGTGTAGGTCCGTGCCTGGCATCCGAACCTGCAAACCCTGGACCATCAAAGCAGAGCACACAAAGCAGAACACAGAACCGCTGTGCCACCGGGCTGGCACCCCAAGTATAAGTTTTGAAGAGAGACAAAAATGGTTTGAATCTGGGCTCAGCTACATTCTGGCTCTCTGAATCTCAATTTCTTTACCTATTAACTAATATTTGGCTGGTGAGTTCTAAGTGATGCTTAAATGAGTGACTATGTATACATATCTATACACACATATATATACGTATATACGTATCTCCCCAACACATTGTCTGGCAAACAGTGGGAGTTCCACAATATTAATTCCCATCTTAGTCTTCAGTAAGACTATGTGGATCTCAATTATTTTTCAAAAATTCTCTAAGGATAGGGATTTTGTGATTCTTCCACTGGTAGTAGCTTCTACTAGTGTTTAATTAATTTTGTAATGTAGAGTTTTCTCCTATCCAACATCAAGATGTGCATCATGTGAGAGAAACAGCTGTTCTATGCTAGATGAGTCACTGTTTCTTTATTTTATTTGGCATGTATGGAGAGCTGTAGACTAACCCTGTATTAGAACATCTCTTTATTCTTGTTAGTTTGGCGTGTGTGAGTAAAAATAGGGAATGGGGGAGGAAATGAATTTTGACATTTAACTAGGTCCAGTCAAGATGGTGATGTTGGAAGGTCCTGAACTCACCTCCTCCCATAGGCATACCAAATCTACAGCTACATATGGAACAATTTCCTCTGAAAAAAACCTAAAAACCAGCTGAGCAGCTCCTGCACATTGGATGAACAAGCAAAACCCCACATCAAAGTGGGTAGCAGAGGCTGACACATGACCTTGACCTAAACCCCACCCAGTGCAGAGACCCACAATTGGGAGGGAACTCAAAACAGGGAGCTTCTCCCTGAGGAGCAAAGAGTTTGAACCCCACATCACACACCCCAACTTTTAAGACCTGCACCTGAAAGACAAGCCCCCAAAACATCTAGCTTTGAAAACCAGTGGAGCTTATGTCTAGGAGACCTGCAAGTGTTGGCGATGATATGGAGAAAAGGGAACTCTTTCATATTGTTGGTGGGAATGTAAATTGGTGCAGCCACTATTGAAAACAGTATGGAGGTCCCTCAAGAAATTAAAAATAGAGTTACCATATGATCCAGCAATTGCTGGGTATTTATTCAAAGAAAACAAAGACACTAACTTGAAAAGATACATGCACCTCCATGTTCATTGCAGCATTATTTATCATAGGCAAAATATGGAAACAACCTCAGTGAGCATCGATGGAGGAATGAATAAATAAAATGTGGTAAATATGTACAGTGCAATATCGTTAGTCCATAAAATAAAATGAAATCTTGCTGTGTGCCACAACATGGAAGGACCTTGAGGGCATTATGATAAATGAAATGTCACACAGTGAACGAATACCAGGTGATCTTACCTATGTGGTGATTGGTTGTTGCCAGAGGCAGGTGGTAGGGCATGGGCAAAATAGGTGAATGGGGTCAAAAGGTATAAACTTCCAGTTATAAAATAAATGCCATGGGGATGTAATGTCATACATGCAGACTATAGTGAATACAGTGTTGCACATTTGAAAGTTGTTAAGAGAGTAGACCTTAAAAGCTCTCATAAGAAAAAAATTTTTGTAACTATATAGTGTGATGAATGTTGACGAAACTTATCGTGGTGATTGTTTTGCAATATACACAAGTGTTGAATCACTATGTTCTACCTCTGAAACACATATAATGTTATATGTCAATTATACTTCAATAAAAAAAAAGTCAGAAAAAAAATTTAACTAGATCCTATATGAGATTCTCTTTTGATCAGAATTACTTTTGTCCAGGATATTTTTTTCCTTTGTTCTCACAGCTGTCATCCTGAATCCTGGGACATCTCCTTTGTCCTTTATCCATAGATGTAAGACACAGAGATCCTGAAGAACTCTCATTCCATATAAGGTCAAGAGCTGTCCAAACTTTCAGTCTGGAGTGAGGGTTGAGAGGTGTAGGCAAGGTTGGAAAGAGGACATGAGGTAGATTCTCTCTGTTCTTACCACAGCTGTTGACATAGTAGTGGAAAATGATAAAATTCCTTAGAATTAGTCTCTGCAATTTTTAAATTCTCCATTCTTGGATATTTTACTTCTCAATCTTTTAATAGTCTCATTTACTCTATTGGGGCTATTTCTAAGTTATCTATACCTTAAAAAGTGGGCAAGTTCTTTTTAGAACATCTAAGTCAACAGTGAACATCAAGAGCTTTGATTTATTTTTAGGATGATATAGGTAGAATACAGGACTATGAAAAATTACATGCCAACAAATTGGACAACCTGGAGGAAATAAATCAATTCCCAGAAACATACAACCTACCAAGACTGAGTCATGAAGAAACAGAAAATCTGAGCAGGCTGATTACTAGGAAGGAGATTGAATCAGTAGTCAAGACCCTTCCAACGAACAGAAGTCCAGGACCTGATGGCTTCAGTGATGAATTCTCCCAAACATTTAAAGAAGCATTAACATCAATCCTTCTCCAACTCTTCTAAAAAATAGAAGAGGAAGGAACACTTTGAACTCATTTTACTAGGCCAGCATTTCCCTGACACCAAAACCAGATAAGGACACCACATGAAAAGGGAATTATAGGCCAATATCCCTACTGAACATATATGCAAAAATCCTCAAAATATTAACAAACCAAATTCAATAATACATTAAAAGGATCATACACCATGATCAAGTGGGATTTATTTCAGTGATGCAAGGAAGTTTTGACATGCACAAATCAATTAATGTAATATACCTATTAACAAAATGAAGGATAAAAATCATATGATCATCTCAATAGATGCAGAAAAATCTTCGACAAAATTTAACATCAATTTATGACAAAAACTCTCAACAAAGTAAGTATAGAGAGAATGCCTCAATATAATAGAGGCCATACATGACAAGCCCCTAGCTAATATCATATTCAACAGCGAAAAACTGAAAGCTTTGCCTCTGAGATCAGGAACAAGACAAAGTTGCTCACTCTCATCGCTTTTATTCAACATTGTATTGGAAGTTCTTATCAGAGAAATTAAGCAAGAAAAAGAAGTAAAAGTCATCCCAATCAGAAAGAAAGCAGGAAAACTATCACTATTTGCAGTTAACATAGTCTATATTCAAAACCCTTCAGATTCCACCAAACAACTGTTAGATCTAATTAACAAATTCAGTATAAGTTGCAGGATACAAAATCAATATGCAAAAATCTGTTAGATTTCTATACACTAATAATGAACCATCAAAAAGAAAAATTAAGACAACAATCCCACTTACAAATACATCAAAAAGAATCAATCCCTAGGAATAAATTTAACAAAGGAGGTGAAAGACCTGTACACCAAAAAGCATAAGACACTGATGAAGTAACTGAAGACACAAATAAGTGGAAAGCTATTCTGTGTCTGTGGATTGGAAGAATTAACATTGCTAAACTGTCCATACTACTCAAAGCAATCTACTGAATCAATGCAATCCCTATCAAAATGCAATGGTGTTTTTCACAGAAATAGTACAAACAATTCTAAAATTTGTGTGAAACCTCAAAAGGCCTTGAATAGCCAATCAATCTTGAAAAACAAGCCACAAAGCTTGAGGCATCATACTCCCTGATTTCAAGTTATGTTACAAAGATATAGTAATCGAAAAAGTACGGTATCGGCATAAAATAGACACACAATTGATGGAACAGAATAGAGTTCCACATTTATATTGTCAATCAATTTATGACAAAGGAGCCAAGAATTTATAATAGTTGAAAGGATAATTTCTTCAATAAATGCTGTTTGGAAAACTAGACAGCCACATGAAAAAGAATGAAACTGGAACACTATCTTACACCACACACAAAAATTAACTGAAAATAGATTAAAGACTTTGAATATAACATCTGAAATCATAAAACTTCTAGAAGAAAATAGAGGTGGTAAGCTTCTTGATATCGGTCTTGCCAATGATTTTTTCTATTTGACACCAAAAGTCAAGGCAACAAAAGCAAAAATAAACAAGTGGGACTATATCAAGCTAAAGAGCCTCTGCATGGCAAAGGAAACTATCAAAAAAATGATAAGGCAGCTTACTGAATGGGAGAGAATACTTGCAAATCATATATTTGGTAAGGGCTTAATATCAAATACATAAAAAGAAGTCATAATAACTCAATAGCAAAAACCCAAACAATCCAATTTAAAAATTGGCAGAATATTTGAATAGGCATTTTTCCAAAGAAGACATACAGATGGCCAACAGGCACATGAAAAGATGCTCAACATCATTAATCACCAGAGAAATGCAAATCAAAACCACAATGAGCTATCACCTCACACTTGTTAGAACGCTTCTTATCAAAAAGACAAGAAATAACAAGTGTTGGCAAGGATATGGAAAAAAGGGAACTCTTCTGCATTATTGGTGGGAATGTACATTGGTGTAGCCCTCTACGGAAAATAATATGGAGGTTGCTGAAAAAATAAAAATTAGAAATATCGTATGATCCAGCAATTCCACTTCTGGGTATTTATTTAAAGAAAACAAAACACTAACTCAAAAAGATATATGCATCCTCATGTTCACGGCAGCATTATTTACAATAGCTATGATATGGAAACTTATGTGTCCATCGATGGATGAACGAATAAATAAAATGTGGTATATACAATGAAATACTATTCACCATAAAAAGAAAGAAATCTTGCAATTTTCATCAACATGGATGGACCTTGAGGGCATTATGCTAAGTGAAATAAGTCAGACAGAGAAAGACAAATACCATATGATCTCATTTATATGAGGAATCTAAAAAAACAAAAAAATAACCAAGCTCAAAGCTACAGAGAACAGAGCAGTGGTTGCCAGGCCAGAGGCGGTAGGTTGAGGATGGGTAAAATGGTTGAAGGGGGTTAAAAAGTACAAACTTCCAGTTATAAAAGAAATAAGTCCTGGGTATGTAATGTACAGCATGGTGACTATGTTTAATAATACTGTGTTGTATATTTGAAAGTTGATAAAAGAGTCGATATTAAAAGTTCTCATCACAAGAATAAAAGATTTTGTTACTATGTGTGGTTGACTAGATTTATTTTGGTGATCATTTCACAATATATACAAATACAAAATCATTATGTTGTATACCTGAAACTAATATAATGCTATGTGTTAATTATATCTCAATTAAAAAAAGAAAATACATATAGGTAAAATTAAAGTACTGATAATGAATTAGAAATTTTAAATAGAGATAAAATTTCTAAGTCTTTGTACTACCCAAGAAATAAGTAAACTTTGACTTATTTAGTCTAAAATACAGAAAGTTGATTGTATAAATCACTTCCCTAAAATTAGAGCATAAAAGAAATAGAACAATAAAAATGGACTCAATCAATCCAAAAGAAGACGAGGAGAAAAAAAAGAAAAATGTAACACTGGGTCAAGGGGAATGCACAAAATAAATGAAAAATATTATCAGTTATATAAAATATAAGTAACTGCGTTTACATTTAAAATATTTAAAGACAAAGATTCTTAAAAAGGATCAAAAAATACAAAGCTATATGATATTTACAAAAGGTAAATCTAGAATATAAGGCTACAAAATGCTGGAATATAAAAGCATTAAGGAATACAGAAGACACACCGTGACCTAAAGAAATCTTTTGTAGCTATGCTATATCAGACAAAATAGCCTTAAGGCAAAAGGCATAAAAAATGATAAAAGTTCATTTTAGCGAAAATATACAGGAATTTTAAGCTTTATGAATTGAACAACCAAAAGCAAAAAACAAATAATGCAAAAATTGACAGAACTGCAGAGAGAATTTGAAAAACTCACTATTATAATGGAATATTTTAACACACATTTCCCAGTAACTGATGGATAAAGTAAACCCAAAAAATCAGATATAAATAAAGAAGACTTGAACAAACTTGATTTAACACACATATAGAGAATTATGTACGACACCAGGAGGGGATAAATTCCTTCCAAACACACATAAAACATTTATGTAAACTGCTCAGAAACACAGCCATAAGGAAAATCTTAACAAATTTGTTCGACCATAATGCAAGGAAGTTGGAACTAATAAAAAAATAATACTAATAAAATCAAAACCAACAAAACCCACACTATACTTTGGAAAATTAAGAAGCATATTTCTAAATGACCCATGAGTTAAAGAGATACTGTAGTGGAACTTAAAAAACATTTAGAACTGAACTATATTGAAAATTATGTGTCATAATTAATTACTTGCAGGTAAATTAGTATTATTCATAAAAGAAAAAATAAAGCTTCAATCAATGAGCTAAGCACTTAAATTAAAAAGTTAAAAGAACCACAGGAGGGAAAATTAAAAGAAGGAACAATACACTACTACTACTCACAAAACAAATTACTACTACTCACAACAACATGGATGGATCTCAAAGATATAATGTCAGTTGAAAGAAATCAGGCACAAAAGGTTATACGCTGTGTGTTCCATTCCATCAAGTTCAAGAGCAGACAAAACTAAGAAGTAGTGATAAAAATGATGACAGAGGTTTCCTCTGAGGATATTAACTGGAAAGGGACACAAGGGGACTGAACTCTCTAGAATGTTCTAGATCTTGATCTGGATAGTAGTGTCACAGATGTATTCATTTGTAGAAATTCATTTACCTATATAGCTAAGATTTGTGCACTTTACAGTATATATGTTATACTTCAACAGAAAGGCTTAAGAAAACAACACAAAGTAATTAAAAAGAAAATGAATGCATAATAAAAAGAGCAAAACCAAAAAGTCTGTTTTTCTAAATAGACTAATGACATATACAAGCATTCATGTGCACTGATCAAGGAAAATAAGAGAGAAGAACAAATAGACAATTTTCAGGAAAAAAGGGGGACATAACCTAGGCGATGTACGGAATAAAAAGATAAAAAGTGAATATTAAGGATAACTTACAGCAGTACTCTTGAGAACATAGACAAAATTGATTAATTTCTAGAAAAAATAACTTTCCCAAACTGACTAATGAAGAAATAGAAAATCTGAAGAATTGTCTAATTAGAGTCGTACCCAAAGCTTTGGCCAAAGGCTAAACTGCCAAATATTAAGGTAAACATTCAACAAAAGCCAAGCAAAGACAAGTGAAATCATCACAGGATGAATTTCTGGGATACAGTATTAAATCTGAAATTTATCTGCATTATTTGTTTATCGTAGCAATTATGTTTTAAAAAATTTTAGCAGATTACGAAAGCTTGACATTACGTTGCAAGAACAGTAATTCTTTTCTGTGTCAGCTGCTGCATTTCTCCTGTGACCATGCTGTTGTATAGTCAGGATACCAAAGATGCTCTTTTTCAACGGGCATATTTAATACTATCACAGACTTCTTTATGGCTAGCTGAATATAATAGAGGAAAAAGCTTTTCATAAAATATTTTCTAGTAGTAAATTTGTACTTGGAATTCAAAACTTGGGTAAATCAAAAAAAAAAAGCCCCTGTATTTTTAGCTACTAAAATTGGTTATGAATCCCTAGCTGTTATTTTTACGGGCATTTTTACATTTTTAAACTTCATAAACTAAATACTCTAAGAATAATCTTAAATTATTGCCACATCCCTTTTTTTTCAAGCTTGATTAGCAAGAAGGAAATGTCTCTAACACATTATTTTCTTCATACTCTTCGTACGTTTATTTATATATGCATTTAAGATGACTTACGAATTAAAGTTTTCATGATATTGAAGTTTTCTTCTTCATGAATATTTAGCTGATAATATTGATATTCTATTTATAATCCATTTGTTCAAGATGAGAATTATAGCAAAATAAATAACTTTTGAAATTTAAGATTATCATATAATCCAACATCTACTATTATCCCTTAAATTAATACTTCAGTTTTTAAAATCATAAATTGGTTCAAAATGATAAATATTCTTGAATTAATATAGTAGCTAATGTCTTTCTCTCAATATATATTAGTTTTTAATTATTAAAAAATTTATACTGATTGCTTGTTAATGCTAAAATAACTTTCATACTCATCTGCTTTGTAGCATCTGATCTTACACGAGTAAATACACATTTCTACCTCAACTGACAAAATTTCTTCACAAGCTCACAGGAAAATTTCCCTGTGTACTTGAATTTTATTCCAAATTGCCTCTATAATGTTTATCTACATGAAGATTGGGAATTTAATAGTAAATCTGAATAGCTGATGTTTATTCTGAGACAGTGTTACTCTCATTACATGGGATAGAAATCATATATGACCACACGATCATTGATATGCACAAATTCTGGTTTGCAGAAATCTCAAAATGGCATTTGACTATTCAGGCTTCCAAAGGCTGAGAAAGAATTTGAAGATAAATAGGGGCTTTTGACTAAATACTAAGACTGAGGTGAAATTTAGCGTATATCTAAATGATCACTAATGTTAAATTACTAGTAAAAAAAATCCAACAAAGAAAACACCAGGAACAAATGTTTTTTAAAAAGTCTACCTAATAATAAAGGAACAAATTCTAAATTTACGCAAACAATTACAGAACACAGAAAAAGAGTAACACTTCCCATATGTTTTATGAAACTAAGATAAACTTGATACAAAGCCTGAATGATATAGTGCCAGAAGGGAGAGCTACAGACTAAAGGCATTTGTGAAATGAGATGCAAAGCTACTAACCAAAATGCCAGCACATCAAATTCCCCCCCACAGAAATACATCATGACAAGGCTGGATGTATCAAGGATTGCTCGGTTAATATAAGAAACTTGATCACGCTAATTCACCAATAAAACATTAAAGGAGAATAAAATACGTGATCATGTCAATAGACGCAGCAAAATACTTTGCAAAATTTAACATTACTTATGATTTTAAAAACTTAGCAAATTACTGTTTTCAATGTTAAAGAATTCTCTTTAATATTTGAAACAAGACAAGGGTGCTAGGTACCTCCACCACTGTTCAACATTATTCTTCAGTTCTTGCACGATACAAAAATAAAGAAAAATATGTAAGTATTAGAAAGAGGGAAAATGGATATTATTCACAGATAATTCAATTGTCAACAGAAATCCCAAAGGAATCAACATATGGTTTGTTAGAATTAAAATCTGTATATAGCAAATTTCTTAGATACCAAATCAATTTCATTTCTGTTCACAAATTGCAAAGAATTAAAAGTGAAACTCACAAAATAGAAACTATTTATAAAGAAAAACTATATAAAATAATAAATATTACAAAGCATGTGCAAGCCATTTACTGAAAAAAATATAAACTTCATTGAAAGTAGGTCTATATATGGGGATATCATGTTGTGAGATTACAATAGTAAATATGAGAAAAATGTTGATTCTCCCCAAATTGATCTATAGATTCAATTTGATTCCAATCAAAATGTCAACAGGGTATGTTTGTGTGTGTGAAAGAGAGAAATAAAACTGAGAGAAAGAGAGAGAGAGAGAGAGACTTGGAGATACTTGAAAACGAATCTAAAATTTATGAGGAAGAGTAAAGGGACAAAAATAGCACATTGCTCCTGAAGATAACAATTTAAGAGGGGAATTTGTCTTAGCAGATATCCAACCTTAGAATAATACTGTACTATTTCAGACAATGTGGTACTCTTCTAGGGGATATGCCAATTAAACAGAATAGAAAATCCGGAAATGGACTAGAGATGTAAATATTTCACTTGATTTATGGCAGAGTTAGTACTGCAGATAAGTGGAGGATGTTAGAAGTTTTCAATAAATGGCTTTGGGACGCTTGGTTATCCGTATGGAAAAAATGAAATTTGATCCCTATATTATCCCATAACTAAAAATCAACTGCAGGTGAATTAAAGCTTAAATTCTAAAGGTAAAACTATGTAGATTTTAGGGGACGATTTGAGAATAGTTTTATGACCTCAGGGTGGGGAACAATTTCTTAAGCAAGATGCAAATAGGGCTCAATGAAAGGGAAAAATGATGTTTTCAACAATGTGAAAATGGAGAACTTCTGGTTCATCAAATTATGCCACTAGAGAGTGACTAGACTTGGAGGAAATGTTTGCAGCATGATAATCAAATGATTCAAATTCAGAACATTTAAAGAACTCTAATGAATCATTAAGAAAAAGGCAATCCAACGGAAAATGGGCAAAAGACTTGGACAGACACCTCCCTAAAGAGGAAAGGCAAAGAGCCACTATGCTTATAAAAAGATGAATGGATTCATAAGTAACTAGAAAAATATTAGCTCTGATGTGATTGAAAAGCAATTTCATTCACTGCTGGTAGGAGTATAAATGGGTACACACATTTTAAAAAGTAGCATTATCTATTGGAATTGGAAATGACTCTCCCCTGTGACTTAGAAATTCCATTTCTAGATATATTTCCTAGAGAAACTTTTATACATGTCCATTATCAGGACACATGTGTAAGAAACATTCATAGCAGCCCTGCTTGTAATAAGAAAAAAATCTGGAAGTGGCCCAAATATTGAGTTACATTTATACAATGAATACCACGCAGCAGTGATGCCATGGGCAACAATATGAATAACTCAGCAGAATAATGTTGGACATGGTAAATTCACACAATATAATTGATATAAATACACATGGTGCAACACGCATTTATAGTTATCTGAAGTTCAAAAGTATGTATCAATAAATACTACATTGTTTAGGTTAGTGATGTGTGTGGTGAAAATCAGAGACAGTGAATAAACTGATGCAAAAAAAATAAGACATTAGATACTTTTGGGCTGGGAGGGTTTGGACTAGGGAAGGAACACACAAAGGGACACCCAAAGGGACACACAAGAGCCTTTAAGGAGCACAATATTGTTCCCTACAACTAAATACTCAAAACACAGATACAATCAAAGGAAAGATTGCTAAAGTTGAATTCATAGTTTTTAAAAACTATTTTCATACAAAAATTACTATAAACAAAAAAGACTGACAAACTAGATTAAAATATTTGTAAAATACATCATAGGTAAAGAATTGATATCCCCAGTACTTAAGGAAATCTTAGAAATAGATGGAAAAGAAGGCCAAAAAACTTAATAAACAAATTACCAAAGATATAAACAAACAATTTTTTAAAAGATATTAAAATAGTCCTTAAGTTTTTGGAAAGATATTCAACCACCCTCACAAGAGAAAGTAAATTAAAATCACACAGAGACAATCAGATTAGAAAAATTAAAAAGTCTAACAACATATTCTATTAGAAAGGCTGTGGATAAACAGGCACTCATAATTGAAATGTAGAATGTCAATTTCCCTCATGGAGGGAATTTGGCAATATCTACCAAAACTATCTTTAATCCAGCAGGGTCACTTCTGGGAATTTAGCCTAAAGATACATCTTTATGTACAAGTAAACACACATGCACAAAGCTATTTATTGAGTATTGCTTGTAATTTCAAAATATTATAAATAATATGAATGCCTATACATAGGATAGTGGTTGAATAAATAAGATCATACAGTCTCTCATTGGAGTAATATGGAGCTGTGTAAAAAAAATGAGGAATATTTGTATTACTTTATTTTATGATATTATGATAAGCAAAAAAAAAGTAAATAACCCAGTGAAGAAAGAAGGTGTGTAAGAAGGCAAAATAAGAAAATATGCCTGTGTCTGCTCATGTGTGCAAAAAGGAAGGGTAAATTAAAAGCTAATGATACGGATTACCTACATGGATGGGTGAAGATGGGAAGCACTGGCAAGAAAGAATAGAGGGGACATGACAGGCACTTCTCTGAGTATACTTTTTTGTATAGTTCTGACTTTTGGAACCGTGTTAAAATATCATCAACAGAAAATATAATCAAAAAGGATGGGGAGAAATGCCCCAAACAAAAGAGAAACAGAACCAAATGAACCAAACTCAATCTCAGTTGAATACAACATGACTACAGTGAAGGGGAAAAGGGGGACATAAGTATTTTTCCAATAGTATTTAGATAATATACCGTCAAGCTAAAGACAAAAAGAATTGTGAAAAAAATGTTGTCTTTTCCCCTACAGAGGTATGAGTGAGAAATTTTGAAATTACTTTCTGTGTAATCTAGGATTTAGTAAAATAAGTAAATATATTGTGGACAATGAAAGACAGATTGCCCATTGTCCAAAAGGGGGAGAGGCTAGAATGAACCTTGTGAAACTGGATTGGAATTAGAGTTATCTGAATGAACTTGTGATTTATATACCCATACACACATATGTGCACACATAATGTATATATACATATACAGTCACGCAGCACTTGACGGGGATAGGTTCTGAGAAATGCAGCATTAGGTGATTTTGTTGTTGTGTGAACATCATAGAGTGCAGTTACACAAACCTAGATGATGTAGCCTACTACACACCTAGGCTGTGTGGTACTAATCTTATGGGACCCCATCGTAAATGCAGTCCATCATTGACTGAAACATCATTATGTGGTGCATGACTGTAGATGAACTATGTGTATACATACTGGACCATATACATATGTGTATATATATGCCCATACATATCCACATCTATTTTTCTCTATCAATCTACATATGTACCATCTGTCTATCCCCTATATACGTAGGTTGATGTAGAAATAGATATGGATGTGTGTACGTGAATTTACACACATGTGAAGAGAGACGGGTGTATAGGTGGATATGTGTTTGTATATGTGTATATATACATACATATATTTTCTAGCTCTGTTCACTAAGAGACCTAGCAGTAATTAGTAGCAATGAGTATACATTGTGCTCAGATCTTTGTTTCTAAGTATCATTCTCCACTAAAGGAAAGAAACTCTCCTTGGAAAAATGACTTATTCCAATGCTGAGAAAGTACAAAATGAACCTGAAATAACTTGTTGTGTCAGAGAATAAGGAAATGCTCAAAAATGATGGAGACATCAGAAAAGCATATAAGTAGATACAATTAAACACATTGTCTTCAGCATTTTAAAAAGGATTTAGCTCTAAAAATTTCATATTTTTACTTATTACAAATCCAAAACATTACTATTCTAACACCTTTCATCTCTAACCAATGGGGCCTTGCCATGGATTTGAGACTGACAGAAGTTGAACTGAACTGATGTGAGTAACCTGGTACAAATAGTTATATCACCAAAATGAAAAACAGAATTGTGTTTTAGCATTGAGAGCTGGAAATGATCTAGGAAATTATTCTTCTTAATGGCTATACAAAATCACTGGCACCTCAGAATCACCTGGGGAGTTTACTGGTTGGTTGGTTGGTTTTGATAGAGATATCCATCCTCTCGATTCCCAGCAGTCTCCACTGACTGCAATACAGCCCCTTGCTCCCCCCCACCACCACCATTTTATGAGAAACAAGACTTAAAGACGTTACCATGTTTGTCTAACTTCACATCATAGTTCAAGTCAGAGCCATAATCATGAGGAAAATCAATACAAACTAAGAAAGAGTTGACTCCCTTACTTGGGACCATTACTACAAGTCTTACTTGGTCACCACTGCTACCAACACTGCTTCTTCCATTTTGTCACTTATGTCACAATAGAGAAAGCCACCAAGGGTGAAAGATGACAGAGAAAGGAATTTGCAGCTGATTGTATCTGGGACACCTAAATATATCTTACACATAAACTTGTAATATAGTAAGTGGAATCACGTATTTTCAAACCAGGAAACCCTGGGTCAAAAGCCACTCTCCCATTTATAGTTGTGTGACCTGGAGAGAGTTAGTTGACTGCCCTCAAGCTCACTTTCTCTGTCTGAAAAGATGTTTAATAACACTCTGCTCCTCACCCCCACAAAGTCATAAAGTGACCACTATACGTCAAGTGCTTAGAAAAGCAGTTCATTTTCTCTCTTCACCCTCCCCTTACCCTATTCCATTAGCCCTGTATGAATGTCAGCCTTGGAGTGGCTTTTTGAAAGAAGTTTGAAACTAAAGCATCAAGAACCTAGCAGATTTCAAACACTGAACCTCCTCCCCTACATTTCAAGAGTTTCTGTTTTGTCTCCATGTCTCTTTCCATTTCCCTAAACCAGAATCTTTTTGCCATTCGGGAGACAATAAATTTGTGAACATACCTAAAATATTGCTATTAGAAATTGTAATACGTACTCTGTTTCTTGAGCATAGACTAGAAAAAGAGCTATTACATTGTACAAGCACTACTATTTGTGTGTCCCTAAAAATTAAGAAATTCTAAATTACGTGAGATCTTTTTTATTCATATACCTGATTACTATGTGGCTGGGAGCACCAGTTAAAAAAAAAACAAAACAAAAAAAGCCCACTTAGGATCAGAGCCCAAATTGTTTATTGCAGAAATTTCAGGAAAGAAGCATTTACACAAAGACAATACTACCTTAGTCCTGCTTATGATAATAAGATTATTTTCCTCAGCCAAGCTAATAAGTTAATACCATCAATATTTCCCCAGTTCAACATTAGATTAAAGTATCTTTATCTTCCAATTAACCTGCAATTATGTGTCTTCATATCTGACATTCTCTTGGATTTTGGTTAATCCATGCAATGCCAATATTTAAAGATAAGGTCCTCAGGTCAATCAGCTAGAAACCATTCCCAGAAGTTAATGCTAATCAAATTTGCTCATGCAATTCAGCGAGTATATTGCCATGATAAGTTTTAGAACAGATGCTTGACGCTGAAGAAAGCTCTTTATGGTAGAATTTAAATCCCTTTTGTTCAGTAATGACAAAGGTTATTAAAATACACTTTTTTTGGGGGGGGGGGGTAGTGACCTAATTAAGGTACTCGATCAAAAACAATCGAAACAGCAGCCCCCTTATAGCCTTTCCAAGTATGAGGTTTCTCAGCCTCTCAATGTCGCCCTGATGAAAGCCCAGCATGAGGAATGGATAGAATTATGACCTCGGCTGAGAAATTAGCCTTAAGCACTTGTTAATAGAGGCAAATAGAATTTTACAAACCAACATATAAACTTTGTGAGGTTATTTTATTGCTTTCTGCACCAAGGTAAAGTAGATTGATATAATTACCTCCCTTACATTCTTATTTAATTCATTTTTTAAAATCTTGGCTGATGATGGGAGGTCTAAAAATCAGAACAGATTGAATCTGGCTATTCTTTTAGCTTGAAGCTGCTTGATTCTTGATTAAACAGGCTTCCTCCTGAAACAGATCCGAATATCCTGTGCTCTCTCCTTCCATAATTTTCCACAACAAAAAAATGATTATATTGATTTTTCTAGAGTATTCCCGTTTTGAGGTAAATGGTTGAGAACACGTCTACACACACATACGTTAACACACGTGTGCATATGCACATGCACACACGCTCTTCTTTCCTCAGTGTCCAAAATTCATCATTCTATTGAACTAGCCATTTCATGTTTGAAGTAGGCATTGAAATATTAAGCACAAAACAGTTAAATCTAGATGTTTCTCTCAATTAAAAGCTGGAAAGTTAAGGAAGATTGAAGAAATAGTCTAAAAAAAGTGTCTTTCCACAAAATTAATCTTTCCCCTAAAATATTTTGAGTATGAGCCTTTTGCTTAGATTATTATATCTCTTCATCTTAAAAATTTTCTCAGTCCATTCTCATTTAGAAATTACCAATGTTGGTAAACATATCTCATATACGATTATGATGAAGTTCAAGTGTATATTCATTTGGTCTCTGTAGGTTGGACATTTTGAATGCATTTATAAAAGGATCTCAGGTTTGAGTTATTGTATTTGTTGACCAGAAAGTTTCCTGGTACCATTAGCATTTTTGTTGTTGTTTCCAATATGATATAATCATAGAAAGCTAGACTGAGACGTAGATTATTATGAAATTCTCAGGCTAATCAAAACTCCTTATAACGTTTACAAATACAAATCATGATGTTGTCCCTTGTAGACTAACCCTTCAGACCATCTGTGAACCAAGTTTCCCTGCCTGATTCGTATCCTTTCAACCAGATCTGAAATGCTATAATAAAGAAATATTTCAGGGACAATCTTCATTGTCACCCCCATGCTGAAAATCAAATTCAACTGTTCACTAAACAAGTTCACTAAACAAAATCTCTCAATCCATCCAGTATCTCCTTTGCAGATTCTAAACCAGAACTACTTAACCAAAACTGTCAGAGTCCATGTGAAAGAGCTGTTTCAATAGGACATCTGTGTAAAGTTAAAATAGGCTGTATCAATTAAAGGCTCATGACCATGGGTCACAATACTTTACATCCAGGTAGAGTTAAAGCTGATCTTTCCTTTGAAGGCCATTAACGAGGCCAGTGTCCATCATTATACCAAGCAAGTTCACTGCTACCTTGTATGTTAAATGCAAATCTCAGAATCAGGGTGAAATCTGGATCATTAGTTAAAACAAATCTTGTAAAAAACAATCTTGTAAATGAGCTGTAGCTTTAAAAACATACCATTGCCTATTCCAAAAAAGGACCTTCCCTAGATCAGAGGCCTATTAAAAACCAGAAATGTTAGACATCTGTGGCTGTGTTGCATGAAGGCAAAGACAGAGACATATTAGTACCATATGTGAAGGAATATGATTCCACAATCCAGCTTTGCTGGTATTTCCCAAAATAAGTTGCCAGGTTTATAGAATAAATAAAATCAAAGATAAATGGCTTAAAAAAAAAAAAACCCAGAAACAGCGTCTTACAAATTAAGCAATTCTTCTATCAAAAAAATAATATCTCTTGATATATGTAACATGTTATAGCAATTTTTTACAAGTTGCTCTTTGAAGCAGACCACAATTATAGGTAACGGACAACCTATATTCAAAGAGAAATATGTGAGAAAAATTCTTTTAGGAAAAAGATGCTTGGGGTGAGACGGAGGTGGGGACCGAAGCTGAAATTGGATCTCATTTTGTTTGTTATTGTACCAGCAGTTCCTGACCCTTTTTAAGTTCAAGGGTAATCAAAATTTGCCTCACAAGGGCCACAATTTACGCTGTAGTGCCCCATTATAGACCAATAGAGTATCATTAACAAGCTATAGTGTTGACTCTGCTTGAGGCCTCTCGACTTGGTTTGTGACTGAGAGTTTCGCGGCTGAAAAAAAGGGGGGCTTTCTAATGACCAAGGGAAAGCCCTGAAGTCTGAGGAATGGGGTCCATTCTTTTGACAGAATAACTACATCATTAATTCTTTCAGGACAGAGCAGGGAAACATCAACCTTCCCATTCACAAGTTGGGGTGGGGGAAGGTGGTGGTGACATTTAGTAATGAGAATTGGATCTTCTTAAGAAAAAAAAACAAAGCAACAGTTGAATTATGCTGGCAGTGGTCAAAATGAGGAAGTAGCTGAGGCACTATCTAATTTAGGAGAGCTCACTAACCTTGTAAAGCATTGATTAATCTAACTAATCTTGTGTAATCACATTGTTTCTGAAGTAATAACTAAGCCTATCTTTAAGAAAAGAGAGGGTGCTTTCCTTAATCAGTTTATAGCTATAATTTCCAAACAGGAAAATAGTCTTAAGGGGCAAATATCTCAGGGAGTAGATACAGTAACTAGATCTAGAGTCAGTAGAAGCAAGAAGTCTATACTCATGAAATTAAAGCCAATATATTACCAAGGAACTCTTCTGGAAATGAGAAACAAAAGGAGGAATTGCTGTCTTCCTGGGATAGTGTGCAATAAGATTTCTCAGAAGGAAAAGAGAAGGCCTCGTGAGGAAGCCTATGTCCCTAAGACTTCGTAACTATCCCATCTATTCCCAGGAACATGGAATATTTTCTACCGTCATTGGGAAACTTGTTGGAGAAGATACTTGCAAAGAATCTGCAAAAGGAGTACAGAAGTAAGGTTTAATGCCAGTTCCCCAGGATCATATTCATCAGAAGATGGAAAAACATGCCTGAGTTCCTTTTAGTATAAGTTCATATGGGAAAAGAAAGATAAACTTTAATTTGGGTTCAGTGTGACCAGATATATATAGAAAACAACAAAGAGACAAAAGAGAAAAAATGAACTTACTCTCCTTGAGTAATTTTATGTAGGTTTTCTTGGCATGCTACACGGCATACAAGTCAGCTTTTCTAGGTTACACTGAGGAGTGGACAAACTCCTCAAATCTCAGAGGCTTACAACAATAAAACTTTAGTGATTGCTTAGGTCAGATGTTGGCTGGAGATAGCTGACTGTCTTGGCTCCATAGCTCTGCTCAGAGCAATGTCTTCTTTGGGAGTCTGGGCTGACAGAACAGCTTCTCTCTGGGGTACACCTTCTCGTTTGCTAGTCAGAGGGCTAGCAAAACCATGCAGCAGCTCTGAATTCTTCTGCTTACATTTCACTGTCCAGGGAAGTCATATGGCCACATCTGACCTTACTTCAGTTAGTTGTAAAGTACCCTCATCCCCACAGGCACTGGGCATCACATGGCAATGGACAGGGATAAATAATGCTTTCACAAGGATGAGAATGTTTGGAAATAGTAATATAAGCTACCACAAATGGAAACTTTGAATGTGATCAAGAAAGAATAATCTTGGGGCTGGCCCTGTGGCCAAGTGGTTGAGTTCACACGCTTCACTTTGGCGACTCAGGGTTTCCCAGGTTTGGATCCTGGGCATAGACCTAGCGCAGCTCATCAGGCCATGCTGAGGCAGCATCCCACGTAGCAGAGCCAGAAGGACCTACAACTAGAATATACAACTATGTAGTAGGGGGCTTTGGGGAGAAGAAGAAGAAGAAAACGAGAAGATTGGCAACAGATGCTAGCTCAGGGCGAGTCTTTTAAAAAAAGAAAGAAAGAAAGAATAATCTTGATTTTCTTAACAACCGGCCAAAGAAATGTCAAAACAGATAATACTTTTAACCATACTAGAGACATAGTAGAATTATTCCTTGGATATAATCTATTAACTTATTTTAATTGGAGATGCCCAGGGTTTGGATAAAAAGACAACCAAGACAATATTTTTAAAAAATATTTTAAAACAAAGAAGATATCTGAGGAATCCACAAGTAAATTTTTCCTGCTGTTGAGAATTATGTCATTCAAAGGGTACTTCTAGGAGTGAAGATAGTTCAGTTAAGTTCAGCTGAGCTCTAGTTACCAAGCTGGGCCACTGACTTAACCTAGTCAAGGTGAATGGTACAAATTCCATACCCCAGATTAGGATGATATTAAGAGATTAAACTATATAATAACAACTTAATTAACTAGAACCTAATGAGTTGGAATATGGACTAAACTAGTATTTTTAGTCTGCTCAAATTTCAGGAGAAATAAAGCAAACAATAGCAACACAAATACATTGAAAGAACTGGCATATTCTCTTAGTTTATTAGAAATTCACCTAAATCTCCCCCACCTACACTAGACTAGATGATGACCTAGAGGTGCTGCGAAAAAAAAGGAAAAAAAAGAATCCTCTAGTAATTATATGTTTATGCTATTTAAAACTAGGAAATTAAGTATAGCTCTGCTTTAGAAAATTTAAGCCACATTTTTTTGAATTATTTTTAAGCATTAGTTTTAATAATTAATCATAAAATTCAGTAAACTATTCCATTCCTTGAGTGTGTAGTTAACCTAGTTTTATGTTTTTAAACTCAAACCGGAATAGGTTAGCTTATACTCACACAAGTGGGAAAGAGATTTCATTCGGTTATCCATATCAGTCATCTGGCCATTCACTGTTGCAAAGCAGTCTAAGAGCTATCTAACCTGTTAGCCTCAGTTTCCATATTTGTAAAAGGAAATTAGTTCCTGTGAGCGCTGAATGAGATAATTATGCAACAATTTAGAACCAAACTTGACACCCAGCAAATGCTCGATAAATGTTGGTTATCTTGTAAAAATTTATTCATCCATTTAATAAATATTATAAATGGGTCCTCTCAGTGGTTGGGAAAGGACTGAGCATAACAAGATGACCTGAGCCAAGTATGAGAATTTTCTGTTCTCTTTGAAATTATCTTTTCCAGAGCTCCTTTTACAATGGCATAACATTTCTAATTTGGGCAATTGATCATTTCTCAATCTTAAGTAAAATATTTAAGAAAAGAGTCATAGAAAATTTTGCTAAATAGATGTAAGAAAAGCTAAGCCTATTGTATAAACACCACTTTAGGATAATTCCTTAGCCCCTATCCAAGCAGATAGCTGTTTCTAAATTCTAATATTTCAAGAGATGTTTATTTTCATTAAAAGAGAAAAAATAAACAATTAATAAAAGGCAAATGCACTTAACCACAATTTTAAAAGCATATTGTTATGTCTGAAGTGATTCATTCCTCTCTAATCTAGATTCGATGGATGGCCTGAGTTGACTACCTACCTACTTTTGTTGGAGGCATAGCCGGAGGACTTCAAGATGAATAAGGCGGGGCCAGCCCTGTGGCGCAGAAGTTAAGTTCCCACATTCCACTTCTCGGCAGCCTGGGGTTCGCCGGTTCAGATCCCAGGTGCAGACATGGCACAGCTTGGCCAAAGCCATGCTGTGATAGGCATCCCACAAATAAAGTAGAGGAAGATAGGATGGATATTAGCTCAGGTCCAATCTTCCTCAGCAAAAAGAGGAAGATTGGCAGTAATTAGTGCAGGGCTAATCTTCCTCAAAAAAAAAAAAAAAAAAAAGATGAACAAGGAACCATTCCTTCCCTCTGGAGGCTTACAGTCTAGTCCAAGGTTAATGTTAGTATGCAAATTACTAACTAGAGTAGAAGATGAAACTACTTGTAATTCTCTTAACCTCCCACGTCCTCTCACAACCAATGGTGTCCTGGTTAACTTGCTTTCTGAAAACAAACGAAAAAGCCCTGATTTATAATGTTTGCCAGTATCCATGGTATAAATACTTCCAGCATAGCTGATTTCATGTTATCAACAGTTGAATAACCGGCTCATAAAGTTCCTGGATATCTATTTAACAGTCCATTCCTGAAGCATCACCACCCAGCTCAGCGTCCTACTGCTCCACCTCTATGGCCTCTGCACTAATTGCCCTTAAAATTCCCTTTTTCTTCTGGTCTGGCTAATTTGCATACAAATTTTAAGCTCCCATTCATGCCATTTGCTTCAGGAAGTCTTTCCCAAATCGTCTAATCTGAGGGTTTGGAGTTCTTCCTCTCTTCCTTATTTCTCCTCCGGCACCATGGCCTCACTGCAATACCTACCACACTATATTGACAGCACCTGTGTACTTATCCACATTTTTCCAGGGAACTGTGAACAAATCGAGTCAGAATCTGTGACTTATCTTTAATTCCTCATTGCTTGGCACACTTCCTCTCTTGTTAAGACAAAATCAACACGTGCACAAAAATAACTGTCACCGGAGAAGTTCTGCATACCCTGGGAGTTCAAAGGAGATGGAGAAAAGTGACCAAAAAAAATCTCATGGAACAGATGGCACCTGAGGATAGGCATGAAAATAGGTAGAATTTCCATCAAGAGAGATGGGAAAGTGGGGAGAATGTTCCGTGCAGAGAAATGGCACGAACTTAAAGTTCAGGGACAAGACTATGGGACGTGATCAGTGGAAAAAATGAATCATCCCGTAAAGGAAGAGCGTCAGTTAACACGTTGGAAAGAATAGTGGCAAGTCAGTCTGGTGAGGGTTATAGAGTTCAGGATTCTGAAGGTTGGGTGAGGAAACTGCATTTAATTTGGTAAATGGTGGGGAATTATTAAAGGTTTTGAGGCAGGGAATTATATAATTAGATCTAAACTTTAGGAGGATTATTCTGACAGGCAAGTAAAGGAAAGACTGTTATTAAGAAAGAGGAGGTAGAGGAACACATGAAAAATCTAAACGAAGGGATTTTAATGAGAGCGTAAATTGGGAGTGGTGAATTTTAGAGATGTGACACAGAAATTTTACAGCAGAGATATATCAACTGCACTTTTCTCCTTAAAATACAAATAAATAGTAAGCAGATAGGTCAAACAACAGAAACAAACTATATAGCTTCTTAGCCTTCAAATCATCCTCTCACTCCCTCTCTTTCTCACTTTCTTTCAATATTAATAAGCCTTTAGCCCTGTTTCAGAAATGAAAAATTCTTTATCTACGACAGGACTGATAATAATAACCAACATTACTGTCTTTACTTCCAATATTTCTGCCAAATTATTAATACAAGAGTTCCTTGTATTTTTCTTTTTTTTTTCTATTTTAGTCTTGTTAATACAAGAGCGATTTTTACATTTAAAAAACAGCATACACAACCATCATACTTTGCATGTCCCAAGTACTAGGAAATAAATTTTTCCATCAGCTCTTTAAAAACTTTATGTGAAACAATATATCATTATATACTGGTAAATCTAAATATAAGTTTATAAACAAAAATCATAATCATGCATCCAACTCTGGGTTATAAAAGCCAGATGACATAAGTAGTAATTCTCTTGTAACAGACCTTGTAATTACTAACAAACTCTCTCCCTTGACTTGAACATAAGCTTGCTCTTCAAAGCAAATTTATATGCTTTGTTTTAATCTTTAATGGGTAAGTCACCTCTGAATTACAAAAATCTTGAACAAGAGGTACTCTATCTCAATTCTCATTACAAAGACATCTTTAGTTTAGAGATGATCAACATAGGCAGGCAGCCTTTCACAATACTTTCTCTTGTCAATTATCCTTTTAATTTTTCAAGTTTAGGGTTATGGATAGCTCACAGGCAGTTGATGGATGAATTTATGATGTTATAGACCTAAGATGTATATCATATGGATTTTCTTAGTAGAGCTATATATTAAATAAAAAGACTTTAATAAATCATTGAAGTCTAAAGCCTTTACACAAAACTCTGGCTAAACAGAGAACTGAAGCCCATTGATACATGATGGTAGTATAATTTCTATCAGCTTATTTTTACTCCCAGAGTGGGAAAAAATGAGAATGATCTTAAGTCTCCTCCTGGCCTAAATCCTCTTCAGCTATCACCTTCTCTGTGACTTCTTTACTGAGCCTACTTTGATTCCATATCAATATTTATAGAAATGTTATCTGATGTATCATATTGTATTGAAATGATTTGTTTATGTGTCTGTCTTCTCTCAAACACAGGGACATTATCTTCTGTTCTTGTGTACCTCCATACCCTGAACAGTGCAAATCCTAGAACATAGTAGGCCCTCTCTAAATGCTTGTCAAAATGAACCAGTGTGCGCTCACATTACGTTTTTGCTGTTTCACATTTATGCATGTATAAAACACAGCCACTTTTGCAGCCCATTTACCCGCAACTTCTAGGGAAGAAATATTAGCCATTTCATTATGAAACCACAAGTGCTCATTAGTAGACTGGAGGACACTTAAAATACAACAACACAATGTGAAGTGTGGCAATAAACAGACATCGTCTTCTTAATGCTCAGCCTAGGTGTAGAATTTTTGAGGTTAATGCTAGACTCCTTACATTGTATAGGGATAAAATGTCAATGGGAAGGAAATGTGTAATATTTTTAAAAACGCAATTGGAAGTATACCTGTGTTCAATTGCTGCAGCCAGCTAATGCTGGATAAAGTAAAAGTTTTAGTTCAATGAGCCTATCAAAAGACAGGTCCTAGTGTAAGAGCAGTCCTGAAGGCTATGCTTTTAATCACAAGAGATTGTGGTAGACAAATGTTTTTCAATTAGGAGGACAAAAGCATAACTCTTCCCAATAGGGATGTTGACTGTAAAGCCCAAGAAGAAATCCAAGGAATAAATTGGACAGTTAATTCGGTAAATGCACAGCTGCTGAAAAGATGAGTAGCCGTAAGATCAAGTGTATAAAGATATCACCTCCTAAATGGGTTTCGAAGTTTCCAATAGGTAATACAGTAGACAGTATTTCTCCTACATCTAAGCCAACAGGTAACTGATTACCCTATTCAGAAGGCAACTGTGCTATCCAATGGTTATCATTCGGGGGAGGCTGAGGAGAAGAAAGACCCTCTCTTCTAGAAGAGCTTCTGTATGACAATTCATTTGTGTGAGACATACTCACATATTCAAATCACCATCCTTAATTATAGTTGTTGGCTGCAGTGAATAATCTATGGATGGTTTTGAGTTGCTGCCAAAGATAATCTATCTCCGGGGTGGCAGGGATGGGGGTCGAATAAGCTTTATGGGAAGTGAAGCTCTTTTCCCATAAACGATGAATCAATCCATTAAATTTGTGATAATCAATGCCCTGGAACCTCTTCATGTCATGGTGGGGGGGAAGGAAAACCTTAGTGGCCAATCATTATTAATTCATTCATTGCACTAATATTAATCATGAGGAGCTAATGTGATATTAATGTGACTATAATGTAGACCTCAATAAGAATTTCACTCTAGAATAGAAACATGGTATAGATTTTGTCTTCTAACTTAGTTACCTAACGAGTGCTTTTTAAAGATTTTAAGGGAAGAAGGAAACATCTGACATGCTCTCTACTTGAGTATGGAACTGGGAGGAATTATATGGAGGGCTCACCCATAAATTTCCTGGTTGGCCCAAAGGCTGTCTGAGTCAGTCAGCACTTCTGACAATGAAATGTTCTTCCAGGAAACACGCCTCGCTGAGACGGCTAGGGCAGGAGTGGCCGTGGAGGCAGATTTCTGGGAATAGAATCTAATCTCTAATGGTGCCTGTCATTTCTTGAAAGGAATTTGAGGGGGATGAACAAATAGGGCAATAAAGCTTGACTTTTGATCTTGGATTTGAGAACCTTTCTGGGATGACCTTAATCCAATCTCTTCAAACGTTTAATGGGATTCATTTCTGAGGACTTTGAGGCAAAAACAACCTCAATTCAACAGATCCAATGCTATAATAGTCAAGGAGAAAGTGGTCGATGTCCATTCTTGCTGGCTTAGCCCTAGTGCAGATCATTGTTTTACTGGAATGACTCCACAGCAGGGTGATCTGGAAAACTCTTCAGGCTGTGACTCTCCTCACTTATGCTGCCGCTTATCCCTTACTGCTGATATCAAATGAAGCAGCTCAGAATTCCCCACATGAAACGTATTGTTTTTTACTTCCCTGCTTTATTCATGTCAACGTCTCTGCCTAGAAGCTCCTTTCTCCCATCCTCAAACTAGCTTCCTCCTCATTTTTTCAAGTTCAAGTCAAGCATCACTTCCTCCAAGAAGCCCTCCCTGTTAATGCCTTCCCCTCGCTTATTTCTGTGCTCTCTGAAATTTCTGGGCACATATCTATTGGGATACTTGCCACACAATTCAAATGGTTATTTTACCCTTCTCCCACTAAATCATGAATTTCTCAGTACTCAAGTGTGTTTCTTATGCATCTTTGTATCCTCATCATTTAGCTGAATACTTGCCACATAGTAAAGAACTCAAAAAGTGTTAAATGAATAAATAACTTGAATTCATGAACAAATATCTTAATAGCATGTTTGAATATAGGCCTTTTATTTATATTTTAAGTTCTCTTTGGTCATACTAAGTGCATCAGTAGGAACCCACACAATCTTTTTCTAATATACTTCTTCAGTTTGTTGACTGTTTCATAATTTATTCATTTTTTTTCTTGGTAATCAACAATGTTGATCTTTTATAGTTTAGCCAATTCTCTGCTGCCTAGTCTAAGGTTATACTACCATTAATTTTATCTTTTCCAAAATATATTTCTTCTGTTGGTCATGTTTGCTTATATTTGAGAGAAAAATCTTATGGATGTATCTTACTGACATAATCCATGATTTCCACATTTATAAAGCTGAAAAACTAATAATAATGAGCCCTGCATCTTGTGATTACAAATGATGTGATAGATGAAAGGCCTTGTTATAAAGCCATGCTAATGAAGGTCAGGCCTCTTCCTTCTCCATGCCTTGGATAGATTTTGATATGCCTTGGAGTGAAGAGAGGGATAGCATGTTTTTCTCCTTTGGGTGAGCACTCTCCTAATTTCCCATTATATTTGCATCTAACTTTCCACAAGTTTCTAATTTCACGGATCTTCTTCAGGCCCCTCAAATCTGACACCTCTAAAAACTAGCTGGAGGTCTTGAAACATATTTCTCCTCTGTTCCCTGTGTTAGTCAATCACACGAGCGCTGTCACTGACGAGGGTAGAAATCAGTCCATGATGGGCTTCCTTTCAGTCCTCCTCGTGTTGAGAGCTATTACTTCTACCTTCAAATTATCTCTTGATGTCCCCTCCCCATCTGCCCAGGGCCTCTGTCTTACTTTACGTCCTTATCATCTTTTGTTCAGTTTATGCAGTAAGGTCCTGAATTATCCCCTTGCCTTCCTGGCTCTCCTTCCTCCATTATGTCCTCTCCACTCTAAAACAGGCATTTAATCACATAATACTCCTGCTTAGGAGCCTTAAATGACTCTTGATAGGATTAAATCTGAAGTCCTTAGGCTAGTACACAAGACCTTGTCCAATCTGTCCCCAAACACACTTCCATGTTCATTTCATGCCATGGGAAACTCGCTCTGTCCTCTGGTCACACGCAGAGTTAGAGCAGAGTATTTTGTACTGAGAATGGTCTGGGAAGGCAGGGAAGAAAGATTTCTAAAGGATCAAGGGTTATGCTGGGGTTGTATGTTTGTTATCTCCTTTCAGCCTCACAAGAAATCCATGAGGGTGTAACCACCCTTATTCTAAAAATAAGACAACAACAACAGCAAACCTTGGCCCAGAGGAGTTCCAGTCCAGATTTGCTAATGGCAGAGTAGGCCTTCAATCTGAGCACTGTCTGCCTCGTAAGTCTTTCCATGACACAATGCTGACTGGCGTTTCTCAAAAGCGCTTTCTGTCTACATTTGTATCCTCTTTCAAGGGGAGTTTCTTCTTTCTGAAATACTCTTGCCTCCTCTACTCTACTCCACCTGATAGTCCATCCATTTGGCTTCAGTACTCAAATTCAGTGTAATTTCTTCTGTGAAATTTGCTCCATCTTCTTTTCTCTTTTGCTGCTTCACGCATAAATCTGCTCTGTCGCTTATTCCGTCCAAACGCAATTGTAGTTACCCACTTTGCTGCCTTCCGGGGCAAGAAGAATATCTTACACACAGTTATTTGTAATCCCAGCACCTTATACAATGTCTGACACATCACAGGAGCTCTAGACATAGATTGATGGGATTGATCGAATGAATGTGTTTTTCGAATGGAGGTATTAGGTATATATCTTTCTCTGAAAATTCAGGTGTGAAAGAAATATAAATTTCATTATCTTTTTAAATCAAGTTAGGTCTTACCCAAAGTCTCCATCCTACTGAGCTGATGGTAAATTTAATCTCATCATTTTTGGAGCCATTGAATCTAGAAAGCTTACGAGTTGCCCAAAAGTTGGCAACCAGGAAAGAATCCTGGTTTTAACTCCACCATGGCCACTTTCTATTTTTCCACTGTCCAATTTACTTGTCTTTGCGGGTAAGTGGTTCACCACTTGTGCCAAGCCTGACTGGGGACCTTTGCTGAGGCTGGAAGGCTAGTGTCTGGGTCCTGCCTTTCTAGATGCACCAACTGGCCATTCCACTCTGAGGTTCTGCCTTCTCCCCTGCAGAACTCTTGGTCTTGGTGAGTATCCCCACTCTCTCCTGCTATTTTAACAGCTCCTTTTCTTCCCCGGTATAACTAGAATCTGCCTCTGTCCTTCACCCTAACACAATCCTTTCATAGAATTAATGAGCTGAAGCTGTCAGAAGAAGAAAGCAGAGTGAAGTTTGATTCAGTTGATGCCTACCTGAGGTCCTGGAATACAACTACAACTGGGGTAAGCAACCCAAAGGCCTTAGCTGCTCTCTGTGAGTGAGAAGAAAGCAAATGCACAGGGAACAAAAATCCAACAGTGCTTATTCTTTCTGATCCCTCTCAACTGTGAAACAAAACGCAAGGTGATATCTTAAAAATTTATCTTCCGTTATTGTCTATACACTTGTTTTGGATACCACCTAGTACATCATTTTGGGGGGAGAGTGGCGGTGCGGTGGTAGTTAAAGCATGAACTCTGCAGCCAGATTGCTTTAGGTTCAAGTCCAAGTTCTATTGCTTAACTAGCTTACCTCTCTGTGTCTTTGTTTACCTATCTGTATAATGGGAATAATAATAGCACCTTCTTTATAAGGTTGTGTGATTATTAAATTAGTTAATGTATGCAAAGATTTTAGAATAATGTCTGGCACATAATAATTTCCACATACAGGTTAATTAATACTGCTGTGTACTGTATTCTTTAGCTACCTAATCCAATATCTCACCTTCCTGTCTTTGTGGGTGATTCACACCGCGATCTTTTGTCTCTGATGTCTCTCTTAAAATTTCCACATGGGTATTGAATAATGTTCCCAGATATAGGCTGACATCAAAACTCACATGTTAAAATCAAAACTCTCATCCCATCCAGACACCTCTGTTCTCATTAATTTTGTCCCTTCCTTTCCCATGGCACTCAAAGCAAGGCAGAAGGTCCTATTGAAGCTCCCCTCACCCTCCTTCTCACTACCCCCACGCTAGTCCAGACCTAATTACCTATGTCAGGACAAACAAAACAGCATATGAATTGCTTCAAATTAGAAAGTGTTTTAAACTGAATGAAAATAAAACACTCAATATCATCAAAATTTATGAGATGCCATTTAAGCATTACTGAGGGGAAACGTATAGCACGAAATGCCTATATCTAAAAAGAAGAAACCTATCCAATCAATGCCCATATCTTCTTCCTTAAAAAACTAGAAAAAAGGAGAGCAAATTAACCCAAAGTAAGCAGAAAAAAGGAGATAATAAAGATCAGAGCAGAAATCAATTAAATAGAAAATAAAAATAGCAATGAAACCAAATTCTCTTTCTGTAGGATCAATGAAATTGATAAATCTTGAGTCAGCCTGAACATGGAAAAAGAGAAAAGACATAAATGACCAATATCAAGAAGGAGAGAGGGGTCTTCACTACAGATTTGACAGATATTAAAAGAATAATAAGGAGATATTGTGAACAATTCTACAACAATAACTTTGACAACTTAGAGGAAATGAACAAATTCCTTGAAAAACACAAACTACCAAAGCCCACACAAGAAGAAATAGATAACCTAAATAGCTGTGTATCCACTAAGAAACTGAATTTTCTGGTAAGAAAATAAAATAAAATAAAACCTTCCCTCAGGCCCAGATGGCTTCACTGGTGAATTCTACCAAATATTTAAGAGAAATAAAATAGCACTTCTACAGATTCTTCCAGAAAACTGAAGGAGAAGGAGTGCTTTCCAACTCATTCTATGTGTCCAGCATTGCCCTAATATCAAAACCAGAAAGAGGGATTATAAGAAAAGAAAACTATCTACCAATATTCCACATTTCCATATATATATGTTAAAGATTATATAGATCTAAAATTTACATACATATAAAAATATTCTAAACATAACTTTAGCAATTCAAATCCAAGAACATAAAAAGAGAATAATGCATCATACAAGGTGGGTTTATTTTAGGAATGCAAGAGTGACAACACTCAAAAATCAATCAATATAATTTCCCATATTAACAGACTAAAAATGGAAAACCATATGATCTTAATAGGCTTAGAGAAAGCATTTGACAAAACCCAATACTCATTTATGATAAAAACGTCCGGCAAAATAGGAATAGAAAGTATCTTCCTCAACCTAATAAAGGGCATCTAAAAAAAAAAAACCCCACAGTCAATATCATATTTAATGATGAGAAGCTACAAGGTTTCACCCCCTAAGGACAGGAACAAGACAAGCATGTCTTTTCCCGCTTTATTCATCATTGTATTAGAGGTTCTAGCTAGTACAATAAGGCAAGAAAAAGAAATAAAAGGTATCTAGATTGGAAAAGGAAAGGTAAAATTGTCTTTATTCATGGATGATACTACCATCTATGTAAAAAAATCTATTTCAAAATCAATTTCACTTCTATGTATTAGCAACAAACAATTGGAAATTGAAATTGACAAAGCAAACCCCACACCATTTGCAATAGCATCAAAAATATGAAATATTTAGGAATAAATCTGACAAAAGATGCACATGACCTGCAGCCTGAAAATTACAAAACAAGGCTGAGAAAAATTAATGATGACCTAAATAATTAGAGAACTATACCTTGTCATCAATAGGAAAATTCGCTATTGCTAAGATGTCAATTCTCCACAAATTGATCCATAAATTGTTCGGATAATGATGATTATTTTTACTGTTTTGACTATACCTTAATAAAGCTGTTAACCAACAAAACTACAAAGCCTCTTCCATGTCTCCCCATACTTTCATGTGGTAAAGTTCAAGATTTCTAGTGGAAAAACATGGGCTTTAAGATTTTCTTACCAGTTAAATCACTTCACGAAAATCATTTCACTGCTTTGAGTGTGGGCTCTCCCATCTCTACATCAGAAATAATGAAATCTGGCTGAAATGGTTGTTGTTAGGAATAATTATAACATTCTATGTAAAGTGCCTAGGATAGGGCCTGGCACTAGTATTTAAAATCTCTTAAACTCAGGTAACAAGTGTGGGCAGTTATCAGCTATGGCTCTAGAGATCCGTCACTGTTCCAAAGGAAGAGACTAAAGCATCAAAGAACTATCTTCCTTAGCCCACATTTTGCCTAGGGCTTATCCTGAGTTTATGTCACTTAATAATTTATAGAACCTTATGCTACACAATTTAAAAGCTTACAGATGATCACAATGGACATCGTGATTTGTTACCAATACCTGAATTTCGATACACTTTTGTTTGTAAAAAGTTTGTTTATACAATCACAGCCTTAATATACTGAGAGGTAACCCTGTTGCTACTGACTTTTTAAAAATTTGATGATTTTACAGGGCCAGCCCCATGGCCGAGTGCTCAAGTTCACACTCTCTGTTTTGGCGGCCCAGGGTTTACTGGTTCATATCCAGGCAAGGACCTACACACCACTCATCAAGACATGCTGTGACGGTATCCCACATAGAAGAACTAGAATGACTTACAACTACATCCTGGGGCTTTGGGGAGGAAATAAAAAAAAAAGGGAAGATTGGCAACAGATGTTAGCTCAGGGCCAACCTTCCCCCCGCCACCCCCGTCCCCGAAAAAAAGACTTCCCTGGAGATCTTATAAAAACAATTTCTTCATATTTATAGAGTAAGTCTTGGATCACGTGACTTCCAAGATCTTTGCCTGCTTTAAAATTGTATTGCTGGGACAGTACATAATGAATTATTTGAATTCTTTTTGAGTCCCATGAATTAAACATTCTTGGATATTTCAAAACATATTGTTGAATATTTAAGATAATTTTATAACTATTATTAACACACATCTGTGTTTTATTATAGCACATTATTATAAACTTATGAAGATTTTTCTTGGATAATTTGGATCAGCAGAGAATTCAGAGCTCTCTAAACTGAAGAAAGAACAGACTAGAACCACTAATACCAATATCAATAATGTCTGAAGGATACTATTGTTTTAAAATAAATGTCAGTGAAAGAGGGCCAAGGAATGACATGGGTCGGATAATTATATTAATTGTTACCTTAAGGCATTTTTTTTCAAGTATGCACAAAGATTTAAATTTTCTAGTTTGGTATACCTGGAATATTTACTTCATAATATTCAGTTTCATTCTACTTCAGAAGGTGACAGGATAAAAATGTACTTATAGCTGGACATCTAAATAGCCCATAGTTTATTTTGGGTTACAAAACTTGGAAACAAAAGAGAATACAGGTAAGTAGGATTGATTTGTGGGAGAGTGTGTGTACATGTGGGTGTTGTTTTCAAGATTTAAAAAGAAAAATAATAATCAATAAATGATAGATGTTTGTTGTTCACTTGCCTATTTTAGAAAGTTTTATTTTTAAAAAAGGGCATTGTTCTTTGCCTACTGGCCTAATTGATGCTTGTGCATATGTGTTTGTAAACCCATACAAATATGCTGTGCTGAATATTCTGGTATAGAATTCACAATAGAAAATCTAAACTTAACGGTGTCTTTAATATTTTAAGAACAAGATCACAGGTAATGAACATGTGTATTTGTAAACAAAAATACTCTTGTACTTTCGTACATACACATTTGTGTGTGTGTGTGTGTATACACACAGGGAGAGAGGCACACAGATATATACATACACCTAAGAATATTTTAAAAGAAACTTTTCACAATCACAATAGAAGTTGAACAGAGCAGTCACAAAATCTCCAAACCTCTAGATGATACCCAGAATAATTTTTTTTAGAAATGGAAAAATAATTATAAAATATATTGTGTTAATAAATCAGAAAAGGCGCTTGAAATAATCTCATAAAATGTTATAGCTTAAATAATGCCCTTCATCAGTATTCTTTGTTTAACATTTTATGTTTATTGATAAATGAAGATGCATTTAAATAATTCAAAGAAAACATTAGCTGCAAGCAAGGAATTAATAATTGATAGGACTGGAAGGACTCTTCTCACTTGGGAAATAGATAATATTAGCTTAATGTGGGGCTGTAGGAACAGAGGAAATGTAATGGATCTGCCTGCTTTAAACTGATGATGGTTATTGTGGTCTAAAAGTTGCTACAAAGGCAAAAGCGGGACAGCTCGGCAAGTGCAATAGATTTCACTCATAGGAGCTGACAGTGCAAATTGTGGTCTGATGTGCCAGATTTATACTTAGGAGGAGACCTAATGACCATGACATAGACTAAGGAGATGAAAATAAATAAATAAATAAATGCACATTAACCATAATTGGAAAATGGAAAGAAAAACTTTTGAACATATCAACACGATAAAAATAAAGAGATTTTACTTTTCTCCTTCACTGTGCTTGAGGTGAGAACACGGCTACCTTGCTTTTGACAAGAAACACCCATCATGGGGTTTTAGTTAGATGCTTGCTGCAAGTCAGGCAGCGGCTCCAGCTGCACATGTGGCAATGCCAACATCTTTTGGGAGTCATAGAGGATGAACGACCCCAGAGAGAAGAGACGCAAATGTCGGCTATTTTCATCTCACCTGTATTTGTCCTTCCTCAAATACTAGAGAAAACTGAGTCATACACATCTGGGAGTTCCAGAGGTCATTAATTTTGTCCTGCCTTCTCTGTCTTCTCCTTCACTTCCCCTCCCTGGGCGAGAGTTATTCCTGAGAGTATCCAGGGAAAGTTCAAATTACTCCCCAATAAATTCATCTTTGCCACTGGGAAGGACTCTATTTCTAATCTGGCATAATTTAAATATATGTCTTTACTAGTTAGGTTCAACCCATCTTGGTCAAAAAGAACCTCGAAATACGAACAGCCATTTCATAAATCATCCCTCAAATTTGTCACTTTTGCCTTAGAGACATTAATTTCCAAAAATGCAGATTTGGAACTACTTTCAGAAAAATTACTTCTTTGCTAAAACTTCAGCCACTTGCAGAGTCTACCGATATCTGCAGCCTATCCTTTTGGGCTGATGTGGAATTCCAAATTCTTGTGTACACTCAACTCTAAAGAAATAATAATCCATTTGACAATTTCTTTTTGGTTAAATATCACAGATTAATGTGCTTTTCCTCCCACCCATCACACAAAATTCACAAAAGAGCATATAGGAAAAGAAAAGCAAAATAAATCTGTATTTTCCCCAAATTTCTGTTTCCTCATTTGAAGAAAAAAGAGTTACAATGGAGTCACAACATCAGAGACCTCCTGAGGCCCCAGGCAGGCAAAGTAAACAGGTATAGTGAACTAGAGAAGGGGAGAAAACCAAAATGAGGAAAGTAACCAACTAATAGTGCCGAGGAGCTCCAGACTGTTGATGCCGAGCACAAATATGGATTAAGAATTGCCATATATTCAAGTTTCAAGAGAAACCAGAAATGTGATTTTTATTTTGTGTGTGGCATCTCACAAGCTTGAAATGTCAGACTAAACTCAAACAAATAAAGCTTTCTTGAATTGGTCCATGTTGTGGAAAGAAAATAAATGCATCGGCACCCCCATAGGTCAGGGGAGTGAGTCCAGCCAGAAACCCTGAGTGTATCCGGAGCCCCCTCCTGCCTTCCCGCTGAGGCATGAGCTCGCTTCCACCGGGAAGCCTCTCACTTGTGCAGACCATAATCTACCACCATTTTGATCACTCCTTCACTTGGTCAGCCAGTCTTCACATAGTCAGCAGACAACCACACTAGTTAGAACTTCGTGATACTTTGCATTCTAAAAGTTATTCTTAAAATTAACTTTTTAACTGATTATGAAGAATATGTGCGTATTGGGGCCGGCCTGTTGGTGCAGCAAAGTGCACACGTTCTGCTTCAGCAGCCTGAGGTTCCCTGGTTTGGATCCCTGGTCCAGAGATGACTCCGCTTGGCAAAAGCCATGCTGTGGTAGGCGTCCCACATATAAAGTAGAGGAAGATGGTCACGGATGTTAGCTCAGGGCCAGTCTCCCTCAGCAAAAAGAGGGAGATTGGCAGCAGTTAGCTCAGGGCTAATGTTACTCAAAAAAAAAAAAAAAGAGAGAGAATGTGTGCTTATTGTAAAAAGTGTAAAAATTATGCATAATTCTGCCATTTCAGAGCAACCACTGTTACTAGATTAGTATATTGCCTTCTATTTTCCTATACATATAAATTTTATATTATATACTAAGTAAAATCATAACATATTTGACTGTGTTAAGACACTATTTTCAATTTGCTATGAGCTCTTTTGTACAGACTTTTAAAGAAGGAAATTATTATTTGCACAGCTTTAAAAAATATTTTTCTCTTAAGACCTAGATCTGGTACCTTAATAATTGTGTTTATTGAAGACAAAAGTTTTATGCTTGCCAATAAAGAAGTGAGTTAGAATTAATCTAGGTCACTGATGGCATGTTACTGACAAGCAGCTTACAGGGAAAGATGTACAGGGAAAAGTGTCACGATCAACCCGGAGGTCACTATTAATCAGCTACTAACCACCATTCTGAGTTTTTCAGTTTCTTAAGAATGTGTTTATTAATTCACACATTTATTTATCCACATATTCATTCATTTATTTAGATTTTTATTTTTAATCTTGCGTTTGGTGTTTTAGGCATTGTGCTATGTGCTGGCAATACAGAGACAAATGGGACACAACCTAACCTCCTACCAACTTTTAGTGGCGGACACAGTTAAGGAAATGTATAACTAAAATCTCATGAAAGGACTAGAACACTCCAGAGGCTTGAAGATCTGAAGCCTCAAGCATGCATGTAAAACTAAATGGCTAAGTGGACCCAGCACTTGAACGGCATTAGTAGCATTGCCTCTTGATTCCCACGCCTTACATTGTCTACTTAGGGCATCTGCATAGTTCCTGGCCACGTTTTTAGGTAACTTGTTATTCCACTTTATAGTCAATGTGATTTTATAGTTTCTTTTTGCACTCTAACTTTCTTGCTTCTCTTATCTGGGATGAATTTCATTCTTTCTTCCTTTGATATATTTTTTTCAATTTGTAAATGCAATTCTATAATTTTTTCTTTCTAGTTGCTAGTTTTGAAATCCATCACTCACCTCTTGATCACATATTCATTATCTCAAGCATTTAAAACCATTTGTAAGTGCCAGTTAATGTATGTCACTATACACACCTTGTTGACTATCCATAGTCTCTGTGCTCAAAAAAGCTGCATTTTAGGTAATAGACAGAGATGATCAATGATTCTGAGTCTAAGGCTGACTCCTTTCCACTCAGAATTTCCAAACCAGTCTTAACTGTATTACAAAAGAATCAAATAACTAATTTATATCGTTATGTAACATATTTGGTTCCATCCTCCGTAAATTGGTAGGAGAGGGGAGTACATCTGTTCCAACTGAGAGCAAACACAGGTGACAGTTTGAAAGTCTGTGCCCAGGAGCATGTTGCTGGGTATCAAGACTGGTAGCCATCTAAACTGGACTGGCTAGAAGTGGGAGCCTGCCTTAGTCCATTTGGTCTGCTACGCCAAAATACCACAGTCTGAGTGGCTTATAAACAACAGAAATTTATCTCTTACAGCTCTAGGGGCTGGAAGTCAAAGATCAGGGTACTGGCCTGGTTGTGTTCTGGTGAAGGACCTCTTCCAGCATGCAGACTGCCAACTTCTGTGTCTTCTCATGGTAGAAAGGACTAGGGAGCGCTCTCTGTCTTTTATGAAGGCACTAATCCATTCATGAGGACTCCACCCTCATGACCTGAGCATCTCCCAAAGGCCCCCATCTCCTAATACATTAGGCATTAGGATTTCAACCTACGATCTGGGGGGAGTGGGGTGGATAGAAACATTCAGATCATAGTAGGGTCAGAGCAGACACAGTGACCAGATCAAGTCTAAGGAAGGAAAGCAGATAGTCAGCCTGGACCAGGTAGCATGGCAGACTGTGTGGGAGGAGAGAAGGCACGCACACCCCAGGACCCAGGCACACTTCTGCCTGACAGCTGAGTATTACCTCCTCCAATTTTTTATTTCAGCTTGTGGGGATTTCTGCCTCATGCCATAAAGAGCACAGTTTGGCTTCTAGTTCTAGAACTGTCCCACTATTGGCTATCTAACAAAATTAGGATATCAAATATGGTCTGCAGATATAAATTTCAGAAGCCTAGATATGCACTGTACCTACTTATTTAGGAAGCAGGAATAGCACTTCCTAAGAACCACAGTTCCAGTCCGTTATAAGAGCTTTTATCAATACATAAGAATTAGAAATTAAAATAGCTTAATATGGGGCTGGCCCTGTGGCCGAGTGATTAAGTTCTCGCGCTATGCTTTGGTGGCCCAGGGCTTCGCCTGTTCAGATCCTGGGTGGACATGGCACCACTCATCAGGCCATGCTGAGGCAGCGTCCCACATTGCACAACCAGAGACGCTCACAACTAGAATATACAACTATGTACTGGGGCGCTCTGGGGAGAAGAAGCAGGAAAAAAAAGAAGATTGGCAGCAGATGTTAGCTTAGGTGCCAATCTTTAAAAAATAGATAAATAAATAAAATAGCTTAATGTTATACAAATTTTAGCTATTAATCAAAAGTATATTAAACCCTCTCAAAGCACTGTGAATGGTGGATAGTCAATACACAGCCCCTACCTTCCTCTCAGCTCCAAACTTACTGATGAGACGAGACACAGATGTGTGAAATCATTGGAAAACAATGCAAGACAAAAAGGAATTGCATCATTAAGGTTCAATACCTCTTTCTGCTCATTGCAACTGCTCTGTTATAGAGAAATTTGGTGCAGAAAAACCGACAAAAGACCCTTCCATTGTAGTTTGGCCACGGTAAACATCCGAGCATGGTAAAGTTGTGCAAATACTCTAAACTTAGCTCTTTATTCCTAGAAGCTTTCAAATTGATTGAATGTGGCCTGTTCAACATTTAATGAAATTCACATTTCTGAGATTTTCCAGCTTGGATTTCTGTCTTTGCTTGATGGGTTAAATCAGGACATGTTAGCTTAATTAACTATTGCTGGCAAAGAGGGGAGAAAGATGAAGGATAATATATTAAAACTGAAAAGGAGAATTCAAAGTGATATCAGAAATAACCAATCAACAGGAACCCAACGAACCAGCCCTTGGAGATGAATCTCCTGAAGATGTAAAGATTCCCCATCCTACACATACAAAGCCTGGGCAAAGGGACCAGGGGTCTCCTGGGCTTGAAATTTCCTGTCACTCAAATTCTTGCTCACAGTTGCTCACCAGCATTTCTGTCTATGTTCTACAATAGATTTGTACATAATGTTGGGCTTTCAGAATTGCAGTGGCAGAAAGCAACATTTTTCCTAGCCACTATAGCTCCTCTCAGCATAACATTTAGCTAGATGAGCCAGCAATGACAGTAGACACATGTCTTGGGTTTTGTTTTCTGAACTCTATGTGCTGCTTTTAATAGCATGATTACAGCTGTTTGGTAAGTGATGCTTCTAGACTGAGGGGGACGGCAATGAGAAGCAGCCCAGCCAAGAGGGCCGGGAGCAGTGCGTTCTTGTTATTGCCAGCTAGTGGGGATAGAACATATGGCCACTTTACAAAGGTGAGTTACCAACAAACAAACAGGAATCCCAGCCAAATGGTTCCCAGCTGGATTTCTTCTTTTAAATTCATTTATGCTGTCTGCCCAATTTTCCTTCTCTCTTGTTATGGATAACTTTTTTAAAAAATTGGGGGTGGGAATATATTATGAAACTCATTTGCAACCAGGAAAATAACTTAGGAAATAAATGATCAGAGTGACACCCTGCCTGTAACTTAAGGACGATGAAGAACTAGTTGCTGTAACTAAAGAATGTTATAATTGACAGTAGAACAGGCAGCCTTGATCTCACTTTTGGTTCTAATGCCTGGTAGTTAGGTGGTCTTATGCAAGTCATGGAATGCTACCCAAGAATCTTCAGCTATAAAATGAGTAATCACCATCTTAAAGTTTGCTGCAAGGATTAAGTGACATATCAGATGGGGCTAGGCAGGCACCACACCTGCAGGGGGCATGCAGTAGGTACTCAAGGAGTAACAATTTTTTTCTTTTGAGGAAGTTTAGCCGTGAGCTAACATCTGCTGCCAATCCTCCTCTTTTTGCTGAGGAAGACTGGCCCTTAGCTAACATCCGTGATCACCTTCCTCTACTTTATATGCGGGACACCTACCCCAGCATGGCTTGCCAAGTGGTGCCGTGTCCGCACCGGGGATCCGAACCGGTGAACCCCGGGCCGCCGAAGTGGCACATGCACACTTAACCGCTGCGCCACGGGGCAGCCCCCAGGAGTAACAATTATTGATATTAATCTTCCAATGGCATTTCTTTTGCCTTCCCGGTGACAACATAGAGCCAGAATTTTGACTGTAACTAAGAGGCCTGAAAGTGAATGCAAGTCTTGGTTTTCTCATCTCCAAACTGGAGAGAGCTCCTCAAGGCTCCGGCTCGGCCATTCTTGCTCCTGTGTGAGAATGGCCCCCTTCCCTGGACCTAGCTGAAGAGGTGGACAGGCTCACCTTGATGGCAGCCCAGTGGATCCAACCTTTGCTGCTGGGGTCCAAGTTCCTTAACACCAGCCCTTCCATGAGGTAGTTGGGGGCTGGAGGTGGGGGGGGGGGGGGGGGGTCAGCGGGAAGGAAACACTTTATAAGGGTTTCATTAAGCCACTGATGGCCCAACTGGCTGCAGCTGGGAACCTGTCTGGCTCCATTTCCAGCTGCTCCTGCTTCACCTCCTCCCCACCTGGAACCTTTCAAACTCCTTTGATTTATTTGGAACTATGCCTATATCATTGTTTTCCACCCATTTTAATGTATCTTTGAAGATGCTGCTATTGTAAAACTAAAGATTAAACATCTTTAATTAAAAAAAAGGATTGCACTTTGTGTGTGTGTGTGTGCATGCGTGTGTGTGTGCGTGTGTGTGTGAAACTGTTTATTCTTTGTGGAAAGGTTGAACAAGGTCAAAAATGTCCTTAGAGAGCACTGACCCAGCCCCACCCTGTAGGTTCCTAGGGTCAGATGCCTCTGCCCCCCACACCCCTTCTAATGCCCCTTGTTAACAAAAAAGAATAATTTGAAAGGAATTTGTATATAATAATTACAGTAAAAATATACATTAAGCAAAACAAAAGAAAACCAAACAAGACAAAGTTAGCAAACTGTCAGCACCATTCACCCCATTTTCTCTCACCTGCCATGTCCCCCCCACCCCTGACATCCCTCTCCTCTCACTCCCCCGACAGGGTCTCTCACTGTTCCAAGTCCCTGGTATGATGACCACCTCCAGGGGCCAAAGGAGATTTTGAATGTTTGGGCTGGGTGGAGGATAGGGGCAGGACTCCTGTAGGATGGGCTGAGAGGCAGGGGCATCAGGAATTGAGGGGCTAACCTGGCAGAGAAACACCCAGGCACCAAGGATTACACAAAATCATCTATGTAAAAATACCTAGTCGAATTCCTGTTTCATAGTAGTATTCAGCAAACAGATAAAAGTATTGCGTCAAGGTTTCTGAAAGGTAATTTCTACTCATGTGTGAATGTGTGATATAGACATGGTAAAAAGACAGTTAAAACCATAAAAACTCTGTAATATTGTGAGTAAAATCATCATGTGGAGAAGCTTGCCATATTTCACAATAGTGTTGTTCTACCTTTCCTCTGATCATAGTACAGTTTATACAGGCAAAATGGTAAAAAAAGAAAAACACAGTATTTACTTCTGTTATTCAAGGTTGCTACCAAATATACCCCCCCACGCACACACACACACATATTACAAGGTAAAATATAAAAAATGGTGAAGAAATCAGGGTGAAGGAAATATTAGAGTAGAAAAAAATAAAGATGAGGGCCAGCCCAGCCCTGATGGCCCAGTGGTTCAAGTTTGGCATGCTCTGCTTTGGTGGCCCGTGTTCAGTTCCCAGGTGTGGAACCACACCACACATCTGTCAGGAGCCATGCTGTGGTGGCGCCTCACATAGAAGAACTATAAGGACTTACAACTAGAGTATAAAACTATGTACTGGGGCTTTGGGGAGGGAAAACAACAACAAAAAAAGACAAACCCAAAAGTGAAATTAAGTTATAAAATGTACTCTCTAAAGTGTTCTGCACTAGCTAAAGGGAGACCACAGGTTTTATTCTGAGCTTGTATTCTAAGGGAGTAAGCTAGATTTTAGCTACCAGAGTTATTCTTGCCTCTCGCATGGTCAGTATCACTAGAGTTTGTTTTTATGTTGGAAGTTCCAAAGCCAATATGAACCCTTCCCAACACAGAACATGGTCTACAGAACTTCTGTTCATTTGGCTGACCTGTTCCCGCTGCTTAGTTAAAAATATTCTGTATCCATTAGAAAAATGAGGCTGCATCGAGGCCGGATGCATGCTCAGATGCTTGTCATAGCCAGAAGGGTTGATATGGGAGATAACTGAGCCTGGCCAACTGGGGAACATACACCCCACCTGCTGCTCAGCTCTAGCCTGTCTTGCCCTATGGGAGTGTGGGCCCAGCATGGCCAGCGTCTACTGGTCAGTGTTTTCATTTCTGGGGATTACTCAGAAATAAGTTCAACTTTTCAGATCTACTTGTTTACTGGGTAATAGGCCTAATCAAAAAATACACAAGTAGAGGGGCCGGCCCAGTGGCGCAGCAGTTAAGTGCGCACGTTCCACTTCAGTGGCCCGGGATTCACGGGTTCAGATCCCAGGTGCAGACATGGCACTGCTTGGCAAAAGCCATGCTGTGGTAGGCATCCCACATATAAAATAGAGGAAGATGGGCACAGATGTTAGCTCAGGGCCAGTCTTCCTCAGCAGAAAGAGGAAGATTGGCAGCAAATGTTAACTCTGGGCTAATCTTGCTCAAAAAAAAAAAAAACTATATAAGTAGATACAGAAGACGATGATAAAGGCAGCATTCCAAACAGAAAAACACACTGGCAGTTCTGTGTTAAAGAGAGTAGAAGTTCAATAAAAAGCATTTTTTGAGAATGTTTCCTTCCTTGACAAAATTACTGAGACTACTACTAAGAGTTTGCGTCAGCAGAAAGCTTTTAAGTTTTTAAAATGCTTTCCTTTACAGGGCTTATCAAACTTTTCCAGCAAAGAATGACAAACAGCAGAGAGAATCGATGGTTACCACAGGAGTTCTGGAAGGATAGGCCAAAGTAGTTCCCCCAAAGTAAGAAAATTCTTTGAAAACGTAAATTTCATCTTAAAAGTTCATGCAAGATCCATGACATAGCTGTGTTTGTTTTAATTTAAAAAAGCCAAAGTCCAATCAATTTCAACTATCCTAGAAAATCTTATGAGAAAATTGATGTTCTGGGAAGATGCGATGTTTTGATCCTGTGGTTTCAAGGACCTGTCAACACCGCTAAGAACCTCCTGGGAGTATGTATAGCCCATTTAAGAGGCAAACAGCCTCGCAAATTCCTCCAAATCTCATAATAGCCTTTATGTGGAAGATGAGTAAGGGCTATTCCTGTTCTCATTTAGCAAATACAGAAAGTCAGGTTTAAGGAAATGAAATGCTTAACTCCCGCTTCCAGTTAGCAATGACTCGGACCTGAATCTAGGTCCTTCCATTCCATGACTTTTTCCCGTTTAGAACTTCCAAATTCAGCTTCTCCAAAGCTTCAGTTCACACTTGGTGTGAATGCTATTAGAAGGGTAGGCAGTCTTCCAAATCTTGGAGATGAAAAGGTTACCCAAAGAATTCCAAGGAATGAGACAACTTTGTTGATGCTGATTAATTTTCAAATAGTTTTTACTTGTTTCTGATAGAAGATAATCAACATATCGTATGTCAGGAATTTGATGTGCTAAGTTCTGCTTTGCCATATGTTTGCTCTCTGCTGATTTTGTTTACAAATGTGTAAGCAAAGGAAGAAGCCACTCTCTCTTTTGTGTTGCCGTGGCCGTGTTATAGACCGTTGACAACAGGGCATGAAAATTGGCCCTCCTCTTTCCGATGACTGGTATTAAATGCAACAGTCTTTGAGAGGCGCCAATTCTTGGTAACTGATGGTGGTCTTTTGAAAGAGGTTTTTCCAAATGTGTTTGTCTTCTGAAAGAGTAGTGGTTGGGGGCAGTCCATAACCCTTTCCAATAGCAAAGATGGATTAGTTTTGACTGACTCTGTGTGAGAAGCTTGGTTCTGCTCCAGCTGGCAAGGGCATAAAGCATAGTAATTAGTTGAAAGTAAAAAGAAAGTAAAGAAAAAGACAAATATTGTATCTAGTATCCTCCTTGGTTACTGGGGATTCTGACTTTCTTTTGAAATTAGAAAAAAAATCTTTTTAGGGCCAAGAAAAAAATTCCATAGTATCCCAGTGGAAAATCCCATCCAATAGTGGTTTTGGGTGTTTATAGTAATGCTCATTTTTTTTTCTTTTGAAAACCTTTTTCTGAATCATATTAATTAGTTTTGTTCCAGAGTCCCAGAATCTACGTGGAATCATGTATAAGATGAATAAAAGCATTAACTAAAATGGAAAGCTGAAGCACAATCCATTTCTTGAGACAACTGCTATTTAGTACAGAAGATGTATTAACTCCATAACATCTTCTATAGTGGTGAAAGTCTAGAGAAAAAGTTGTTGGCAAGAGGATATATATAATTATAATAAGTGTATACAATGTTGCACTGACAGTGTAAAATACAGTTTTTTTAAAATAGTTTTCAGGGGAGCAGAAGAACAAAGGAATAGCTTGAGGCCTCAAAACATTTTAGTCACATGATCTAATTCTTCATACAAATACCCTTGATAATTAAAGGAGATTAGGGACTATAGTTCCTAATTTATAGCTATCAGAAGTGAGGCAGAAAAGTTTCATGACTTGTTCTAAACGTCCATCATAGCAATAAAACTAGAAGACGCTTCTTCATGCACTACTAAGAATTTTAGAATTTGGTGGAACTAAAAAAAATTAGAAAAATGCAAGGACACTGATGCTAAAAGAAGGAAAAAATGCTTTGAATGTATCTATTTTCTTCTCAATGATTACCCTTTTCCAAGTTCTCCAGAATTAAAGATTTTAAAAGCATTTTATCTATCAAATAACTCATCCAAACTACTTAATCCCACTAAAAATGCTTCTTAGAAAACAGGTCTCTAGAAAATATACTCTCTCATTTTTAAATTGCTCTTCATAGTTCACTGAAATTTAGGTTATTAAAATCCTTCCTGTGGTGAGCTCTACTTAGCAAGCCCAAAGCAGGGGAGGAAGCTCTCTCACCCACAGAAGGCAGGTAAAGGGACTTATTGTTGGATGAGAGCTGCAGGAAGGACTTGTTGGGCATGCACTTGTACTTGAACCAATGACATGGCAGTTAGATACTCTTCTGCACGGGACTTAGAATCTGGGATATAAAAACAGACAATTTCTATACAGCCCTATATTCTCACTACCCAGTTTTAAAACCTTGTGACTTCCCAGAAATCACAGCACCATATGTCATAATAGTACCGTAGGAAGGGCCTGCTGGGCATGGAGCGAGACTATTCAGCAACCAGTACAGCATAGGCACTGACCAATTATAATAAATGCCAGCGGGAGGGGGCGTCCAGAAGGCCCCTTGCTGGTCCAGGCTTCAACCCTTTAGTGTCTGGATTGTGGGAGGTCTGAGAGTCTCAAGGGAAAGTGGCTGTGAAGGGAAAGAGCAAAGCAGTGGCTATTTAGCAAGTATGTAAAAGCATTTCAATATTTTAGCTACTAGTATAACTGCATCAGTTCATAACACTGAATATCAGCCTTACTATTACGTGATAATATTATTGAGAGAGTAATTCAGTTTTGATTTGATTAAATTGGAATGTAATTTTAAATTTTCGTTGGAAGAATGCATGCTGAGTTCTATTTGCTATTTAGGAATTTTATGTTACTAGGTACAAATGCACTTTTGAAAATAAACTTTTTATATTGGACACTGTCTGCAACATTGATATCATATCGCATTACCTCTGCGTTACTCACAAGAGATACATTTTGGAGAATAATATTCATATTCCTCAAGCTCTTCACCTACCCAAATGATAACCTCGAGTCTACAAAACTTTTTAAATAGAACTTCCACTTCTTAAGCTTTAAAAAGGAAGCCTATATTTAGCTATTTCAGGTTTTCAAATTCCAGAATTCACTCTGACTTATGGAATTCTCTTTAGATAAATAAGGCAAATACGTGGCTGTGGTCGAGAAGGCTCAACTTGATGCAGAACATGATCAGGAAAGAGCCTTGTGATACAGGCCACATTCTCCTACTTCACTGAGGACCACATGGCTAATGTTTAACAACTGGCATTGCCTGGGCCTGCACAGTCCAATACCACTAGCCACTCGTGGGGATTTAAATTCAAACTTAAATTAAATAAAATTAAAAATGTACTTCCTTAGTCACATTAGCCGCATTTCAAGTACTCAATAGCAACCTATGACTAGTGGCTAACATATTGGACAGCACAGATGTAATTCGATTTCATTGCAGAAATTTATACTGGACAATTCTGCTCCGTCCAAAAGTTTATTATATCATTATTTTAATTTCTCTCAATAAAAGTAAAAAGAGTTCACCTTTTTCTGTCTCCAGAGGAGAGAGAAACAGTTTGACTTATCAGTCAAAAATTATTTTCTAGTTTCTAAATACGATTATTGTCATGTTTTTTTACTTGTATGCTTTTAATTAAGCAGTTCTACAAAAGGACCACTGTGGGCCCTTTTATTCCAACACATGGTGAAATTTCTCAAAATTCAAAGTTTTCTATGCCTTTGTTTATGTTGTAAATTTGAGAACTGTATATAATTTTGTAATATGAATTTAATGTTGAATATGTCATATTGTGGCTCCAGAAATTTTCCCCTATATAATTTTCTACTAAAAATAAGATGAGACTGGCTTTCTAATCACTCTTCACCATTGAAATAAGATTTGTATGGGCCATCCCCGTTGGCCTAGTGGTTAAGTTAGGTGCATTCCACTTTGGCAGCCCAAGTTCATCTCCCAGGCACGCACCTCCACCACTCGTCTGTCAGTGACCATGCTGTGGTGGAGGCTCACATACCAAAAAAAGAGGAAGACTGGCAACAGATGCTAGTTCAGAGTGAATCTTCCTCAGCAAAAAACAAAAAAGAAAAAGAAAAAGATTTGTCTTAATTCTTGTTAGCAGTATATCAACATTATTTTGTATCAAAATTAATATTCAGGTAATTTTCTTATGTTTTCCAAATGCTGCCTCACCTAGAACAAGGAAAAGGCTTTTGGACTAAATTCAAGTTTTCCTCTACCATATTCAGAAAACTGAGTTTGCACGGGTAGACACTTCTAACATTCTCATGGACCTCAACATGATGCTGAATGTAATTTGTTTATGCCTCAGTGATTTTTGACTAGACTATAGTATACTACACCAACCAGATAAAAAGTAGGGAGAAAATTCCACCCACAGTGTGATCTACATGATGCAAAGCTCAGGTAAGATCAGTTGCTTCATTGGATTGACTGGTTCTGTTGGAAACATCTATCTATGAAGAGATGTAATTTGGAAACTAGCCATATCTTAGTTTTTCAATTTGTATCACCAGACAACACAAGATACAACAGATTCCTCCCTTTGCAGTGATTGTATAAGTGCCTTCTGGTTCATTCATATTCCATGGAAGGAGCAACTTCTCAAGAAAAGTTTGCAGGGTGTTAATTCAATCCTTAGATTGAATTAGGATTGATTGCCCTTAGATCATGGCAGACGGGACTGCAGTGGAGGGTGTGTTTTTATAGTTTTGCCCTTGGCTCTAATGGCAGTTGTGCTGGCACTGGTCTTGAGAATGCTATTGAAAGCATGTTTTCGCCAAGCTGGCCGGCATTTGGCCAGCTTGTATTGTATTGATACAGTATTTGCATTGGCATCGTGACTGCTATCCTCAGTTTTTAAATGTTGACATTGAGTGAAAATTTTGTTTATTTTTGCACTGTTAGAAGAAAAGAATAAAAAATTCTCTTGATACTTACAATCTACAGGATGTGATATGCCAGGGTAAATTCCTTAAGCTAATTTTCCCTTGAAAATATTTGTTTTAATTTTTAAAAAGTTCTAGTTCCTCATTGTTTGCCTTAAGTCCTATTTAAAACAAAGATGGGGAGGTAGGAGAGAAATTACATCAATTCTACCAACTCAATTCCTGGAATGTAACTAACTCTAGATAATTCAGGCTTTTCAATTTTGTTCTACTTATGACTTTTTTAAAAAATGTATCATCTCCAAAGCTTTTCTGAATAGCCAGAAAATCTTTATTTTAATCTTTCAGTTGTCTTCTCAAGCCAAAGAGCATGATCCAGTTTTTTTAGTATTATTGTTTTTATAGACAGTAGTAAAGACATCTATTTCTTCCCATGTTTTGAAAAGCAAATAAATTTAGCTTGCGAGACTACAAGGGATAAATTGCCAACATATGTATGTCAACAAATCAATTGACAAATTTTGATGATCTCTCTTACCATAATTCTCATTTGTAAGTCTGTTTTCCATTCTTACATTATCTTTTTCCTGGACCGTTATAATAGCCTCCTAAATATTTTCCCTGACTAGGTTCCCATGTTCATCTGCCTTTGAGATTCACCTATGTGAAATATAGTTCTGTGTAAATATATTGCAACATGAGTCCCTGTCTAAAATGTTAAAAGGTTATGTATTGTGCAAATCTCTTAGTCTTGAGGTCAGATTCAAAACTTACCGTGGTCTAGCCTCAAATAGCTTCTCCTGGGTCCTTAAGGGCAGGCCAGGGTTTTATCCAGCCTACCTGCCACACAGGTAGTGCTCAGGAAAATTTGTTGAAATTTCCTATACTACTTCTAGCTGTTGATTGAAGAAGACCCCAATCACCTCCCTATTCCCACTCTCATACCTTTATATGACATGAAAGTCGTATAATGTTTCCTCTACCTAAAATGCCTTCTTTTCCTCCATCTCGTCTTTACATCTTCCAACTCACCTCTTTAAGACACATCTTAAACGTTTCCCTTTCCAGAAATCTTCTCTGATTTTGAAACTTGAGTGTGCCCTCTTCTCTCATGCCTCTTTCGGAACATTTACAGCATATACTACAGTCTGCATTATGTTATACCTATTTGTCAGTTTGTCTTAATTATCCTACTAGATTGTAAGTTCCTTTGGGACTGGAAATTGTGTTATAATCATTTTTGTTCTACCCACAGTGCCTAATATAATATGATTAATCAGCCAATAAGCAAACTCTGCCCCATTTTAAGACTAATTGTGTAAGAGGCTTATTATGTAACAGATGACCTGGAAGAATCAATCAAAACAAATCCTATCTTATACACTTAGTGCCTTTCAAATGCTTATATTCTCTCACATTGTAACGCTGCAATACCTTAAATGAAACTCTTTATAAGGATATTAAATAGAAATAAATTCGTTTAGATGAACCAACATAACAAATAATTTTCCATATAAAAAGGTATTAAACTCAACTAAAGAAAATATCTACACTCATCTCACTCTCTAGAAGTAGAGATCCAACTTTATCACCAATTGTCCCTAGCTAGAAAAAGATGTCACTCTTAAAGTCAGGGTCTAAGCCACCTCTTTGTCCTCCTTTTTCGTCCTCTTCTTGAGTTCCGCTCTTGGCCTCACTGACTATGGTGGATATCTCAGGTGCCTCTGGGTTTACTTACCAGCTAACTGCTGTCATGCATGGCTTTTCTGTTCTTAACTCCATCAAATGGGAATATGCAGCTTCTCTTTTGTCCCCGTCTCTGGCTAGTTCTCTTTACAGTTGAACAATTCATGTATTGTCAAACTCACTCTCAAGAAGAGTTCATTTCTAGAGATCCCTTTTTGGAAGGGAGGCCATTCCAGGGAACAAACTCCCCTTCTTCTATGATGTTTATCCATCTTCCACTTCACACCAAATATACAAACCCATGAGTGATTGTGTAATACACTGCACTTACTGTTAAGAACCAGGTGCCACAGTCAGATGGAATGAGATTCAAATACTAACCCTGCCATATCCTGGCTGCAGGAACTTGGACACACTACTTAACTTCTCAGAGCTTTACAAGTGGGACTAAGGGTACCTGAGGCAATGCATGTAAAACATTTAGCCCCGTACCTGGCAGGGAGCAGGTTTGCAATAAATAGTAATTATTGTTGTTAGAAGTACAAAGTTGGGTTTGCAGCAAGGAGGAAAGCACATTCCAGACCAGGAAACTTAAAGTACAGAGACTGAAGCGATCAGAATGTGAATAACAATTGGAAGGGTCTAATCTGACCTGAAAAAAGAACTACATTGAGATGGAAAAATGAAGTAAACAGATGGACAACCTAGAATATTACGCTGGGAAATTGGTATTTGTTTCAGCAAGTGGAACATGACATAGTTTCCTTAAGTGGGTGGCATACAGTTTGAAAAGCCATACGTTAGAAGTGACTTTCTGAGAGCAGCATGTGAGAAAGTCTGAGATACGGAAAGATGGAGGCTAGGAGCTCTCAGAAGTGTGGCAATAATTCAGCCAAGTGACCACGAGGATGTTGGTCTTGGGACTGGAGAGGTAGAGAGGTGGTGTTCAAGTGAAGTGGACCTGGCAAGGGAGAACCAAAAGGATTTGGCAACTTCTGGGACACGGGGAAGGATATGGACAGGTCAGACAAGACCTTTAGAGAATGGTGGCTCCATTGATAAAAACTGGCAAATCGGGAAGCAGAATTGTTTTTGCAGTGGGATATGTTTCAGTCCACTTAGGCTGCTGTAACAGAATACCATGGACTGGTGACTTATAAACAACAGAAATTTATTTCTCACAATTCTGGAGGCTGAGAAGCCCAAAATCAAGGGCCAGCAGACTTGGTATGTGGTGAGAGCCCAGTTCCTGGTTCATAGATGGCCATCTCCTCATGGTGTCATATGAATTTGAGGGGAACACAAACATTCAGTATATAGTAGGATATAATAGGTTCAGTTTTAGACAATATCAGTTTGAGTTGCAATGAGATGATGGATAACGAATATTGCCCAGGTCTGTAATAGAGAAATTGCTAGCCAGTGCTAGGTGTCAGATCATTCCAAAAGAGAAGAGAATTGTGGGATGAATACCAATAACCAGCTTCACTTACTCCACAATTCTGATTCAGATCCGCTTTAATTTTTGAACCTGCCTAAACCACCATATAGGAATTAGTTTTGCCAAAATGCCTCTCTTGAAAGTGCTTATCTCCACTTTTACTAATTCATTAACATTCACTGCACCAAGAAACTCTTCTCGTATTCTCAGAGTCATAAGATGGCTTTGCTGTAGAGTAAATTTCTACCCCTGGAGCCAAACACCCTGGAATCTTGCTACAATCATATTCACAATGGATAGTAGGTCCAATTAGAGCAGTGATTCTCAACTGAGTGTGATTTTGCCCCTGGAGATTATTGTCAATGTCTGGAGACAGTTTTTAGTTGTCACAACTGGGGGTGGGTGGGGGCAGGGTGCTGGGAGCCTTTAGCTGATAGAGGCCAGGGATTCTGCTAAACTATCTACAATGCACAGGCTAGACACCCACAGCAAAGTATCATCTGGCCCAAATGTCAGTAAGGCCCACATTGAGAAAGCCTGAATTCGAGTGACCTTCAAGGAATTTATTCTGTTAGGTTATATCTTATACTTCGTTATATATTCAAAGTACTTTGTAAAGTAAATATTTGTTCATTGTTTGTTGATGTGTTGATCGATACACCAAAATAAAATCCACTTAAGATGTATTTGCCCTCAAGGTTTTCCCATGGCATGAATGCTAAGGCAGCATTTACTCTGCTCCTGGTTCTGGAAATTGGCAATGTTGAATAAAGACCAAGACAGTGTCCCTTTTCTGCCCTTAAGTGCAAAACTAATATTCCTGTTCCTTTGTTTCTTTACTTCTTTATTCAACAGGTTTACATTTTTTAAAAAAGAAAATAAAAATCTTAATAATTTTAAGGATCTTACAAAGAATGCTGTGTCTTGAATTCCATTGATGAGAAGGAAAAAAAAGAAAGAAAGAAATAGATTCAAAATGTCAGTTTGCCCTTAAGTGATGTATTAGCTACACGAAATCTCATTACAATTTGATGCCTGAATCCCTTGAAGGAAAGATCTTATATCGTGAAGGTAGCATATGTGTCATGTGATGTAAGTACTCACTTTTATTGAATAGGTAAGTATATAATAGCTAAAAGCCCCATAAATCAGCTAAATGTTCTCTCAATTTATAGAGAATATTTGATCTGAGAACATTACTGTCTGGTGAACGACAGGGAGGAAAAGGAGACACGAAATGCAATAGAGATGGATATGGTGGGTAATTCCTTTGGATTCAGAGTATCAGGTTTCAAGTCACAAATGGACGACCTGCACTGTTTCTGCACTGTCCATAGACTGCCCAGGCAATTTAAAAAATTTAAGACTTGCATATTAGACTTGGTGAATGGGGAGTTACATGCATATAACCAAATCACTCCAGAGGGACATCCAAAAATAACGGGAGAGGATGGATGCAGTGTAGATATATTCGAGGAAGTCATTTTTCATTGGACTTTTTATTTAAGCAAATTGAATGGTGATGAAAGAAAAAAACAACTATATTTGGTCAATATCTGTCAGAGAGCCTTGTTCATCAGCGGGCAAAGAACTGCTCTGTCGGGCAGCTAGGAAGGAAGAGGACAGAAATCCACAGCCCAGAGGACGACCTGGCATTTGCCTAGGGGTCTGAGGAATGAACTGCATTCTTTTCTCTTTCCCCATAGAAGGAGGAGGGAGACAGTTTCTTCCCAACTATGGAAAATCTTCCATCTCTTTCTCTGCAACTTTTTACTTTCTAACATGTCCAGGTTCTCATACATTAAAAATTTCATCTTTGACCTTATATAATTAGCATCTTAGTTCCCTTCTGTTTTCTGCTGCCAGCATTTGAATAAGTGACCTAAATCTGCTTCCTTCATTTTCTCATCAACTTCCTAAACCCTCTGCCATCTGACTTTCATCCCCATGACTGATGCCACTTTCTAGGTACCAGCAATCTCTGTTCAGGCAGCAGAAGCATTGCATATCATGGATAAGACCCTTGGTCTTCAACTAACTCTCTCCAAACACAATTGTCTTTTCTTGTTCATCATCCTACAGACTATTCTGAAGCATTGAATAGTATCTAAAATCTTCCTGGTTCTCCAAATTCTCTGACCACTCCTTTCTTCTACTTTGGTTTCTTTTGGATTTTGTGACCAAAAATATCTTTTAGAGCTTAGTCCCTTTTCATCTACTAAACCACACAGCCTCTGAGTTCATTTACAAAGACCCTTCAGACAGAGCACTTGCTCTCAAACAGTTTATGATCTAATTAGGGAGACAAGCCTACTATGTGAAGCGAAAACACATAAGCGCATAAACTGATGCAAATCTCCAGGGAACTCCCATAGCCTTTCACATAACAATATCTAATAAATGTAAGACGGATGGATGGAGGACAGATGACGGATGATGGATGGATGGATGAATTAATGAATAATTACAGAGAAGGAGCCAGATTAGTGCTGGAAAACTGAAGAAAGATTGCAGGAAAGTGTATAAAAGAGATTTAAATTGGTCTTGAAGAAAGAATAGAATAGAGTCCATGGTAGATTGAGAGAGAGGAAACCTTCCAGGCAAAGGCAACAGAATGAGCAGTTTTGGAGATAAAAATAAGAATAAATTGGTTTTGGTGCTCTATCATCTATGGTGTACTCATCTGTACAATGAGGTTGATAATAGAAAGTACTTCATAAGATTGTTAAATAAGTTAATATTTACCAAATATGTTTGTATTGCCAGGCACAGCATAAGTCTTCAATGTGTTCCATAATAATTATTATATTTGGAGGAAACGAGATCCAAAATATCTATTTACAATAAAATATACCAAGCAGCTATCCACTAATATTCAGGTATACAGAGTTTTATTATTTATTACTCTGAGGAATATTTGAAAAGTGCTGAAACATTTTAGGAAACAAGAGGATACTTAAAAATACCGCGTTCTTACCTGTTGATGCTTACCTTCAATAATTTAAAGTATATATTACTTAAAAATGCTGCTCATATAGTAACCTTTACTATGATAAATTTGGGTATTAGCTGCTTCTGAACTTTTGAACCTGTTGTGGGATTGAATCCACAACCAATACAGAAATGTTTCTTGTCATTTTATAATTCATGAAGTTAAATACCTTCTGCTTGCTATGGTTATTGAGGGAAAAGGTATTGAACTGTAGGCCTGAACTCCAAATGGATCTTTCATATACCTAGAAAATGTTGATTTGTGAAAGCTCTGCTGTACATCTTCTTGGGTTTATCACCAAGGGAGATTTATATTGTGGCTAAAATTGCAGTGCAGCCCAGGCCTGCCCTCTGATTCTAAGCCTTCAGCTATTTGCTGGGGTCTGTTTTCTTCCTCTTATTTCTTATTCCCCCAGATCACCCCTCCCCACGACGAACGTGACACATTCATTTCCAAATCTTTAAAAATTGTATTTCCTCAATTATATCTTTTTTATTCCAAGAGTTCCTCAAATCTCACTTAGCATCAATTTGTTCATTGTATGTACAGTCCATAATAGGCATGGTGCTAGGTGGTAAAAATAGAAATGCAACTATAACACGGTCCCTAATTTCAAGGACAGACTTTCTTCTGTGGCAGAGACAGAGGGATAAATTAAATGACGTGTTTAACTGCGAGAGCACAGACACTGGAATTACTTACTCTGGGGGAGCCCAGGAAGATTCTACAGAAAGTCTGGCCTTAAAGCAGAGCCTGAGCTTCTAGTAACTTATCTGCACCAATGTACTAATGTCTAACTCCATTTAAACCCAACTTAGCTTTAGGTTCTTTTTAGCCAGCCAAGTAATTTTCTTTTCAATTCCAATGCTCCTTATTATTCCTGTTTCTCAATTTCTTCTCAGACTTCACTCCACATTCAGCTGTTTGAACGGCACTCATCTATTGATTAATAAAACCTTTATCAAACACCCACTGTGTGGTAGGCACAGCTAGGTTCTGACGTACTAAATTCACTAAGGCAGAGTCCTGCCTTGCAGGACCTTACGGTCTAGTGGGGAAGCAGACATGAAAGAAGTGATTCCCATGAGAGTGAGACAGAGATGCACATATGAGGAGAAGCATCTGGGTTACAAAGCAGAGTCACAGGAGGGAGAAGGGGATTTTCGAGTTGAGTTTAAAAGGATGCCTTAAAAAACGCTGAGGGTGCTGGTGGTGAGGTGTGCACAGTTCAAGAGGCCCCGCGAGAAGGATCACCCCTTCCTGTTGGCCTCTACTTGTTTGGTTATTCCCAGAGCAAATATGACTGGAACAAAGATCATGACACAATTCCAAATTAGTTAACCTTAAATCATATCTTACCTTTTAAATCTTCCTATCCAAAAAGTATCCTTTGTGTTTCCAAAGGAACAAAAAAGATTAAAAAAGCAAAATAATAGGGCTGGCCAGGTGGCGCAGCGGTTAGGTTTGCACGTTCCGCTTCTCGGCAGCTCGGAGTTCACCGGTTCGGATCCCGGGTGTGGACATGGCACTGCTTGGCACACCATGCTTTGGTAGGTGTCCCACATATAAAGTAGAGGAAGATGGCTCTAGATGGAAGATGGAAGCTAGTAGATGGAAGTTAGCTCAGGGCCAGGCTTCCTCAGCAAAAAGAAGAGGACTGGCAGTAGTTACCTCAGGGCTAATCTTCCTCAAAAAAAAAATTTTTTTAAAAAAGCAAAATAATATTAACGGCCATGGTGTGTTTCCTCCTGTTTCTGTAGTGTCCAGAATGACTTGTCCACAGGATCAGTAAACAAGGAAGGGGGGGGGGGGGGGGTAGGTTAGACTAAATTGAATAAGGCTCCCTAAAGTAAATTGTCTTTGTTCTTGTCCACTGTCTCACTGCTCTGAGATCAGAGGCTGTGTGCAGGATATGGTGCACTACAAATTGCATGGTTAAGTCAAAAGGGCTCTCAGGTTTTAGCCCACTATCTTCCAGATTTCCCTCTTCCTGGCATCAGTCTGTCCTAAATTTCTGTTAAAGGGAGAAAAAAAATCTACAGATAATAATAGTTTAAAATAATTCAAAAAGCAAGGTGGTGTAGTGATCTGGCAGCTTTGGTGGCCGAGGGGTCGTGGGTTTGGGTCCCCGATGTGGACATACACACCACTCATCAAGCCATGCTGTGGCAGCAACCCACATACAAAATAAAGGAAGTTTGGCACAGATGTTAGCCTCAGGGCTAATCTTCCTAAAGCAAAAAGAGGAAGATTGGCAACAGATGTTAGTCAGGGCCAATCTTCCTCACCAAAAAAATAAATAAATAAGATAAAGTATTCAAAAAGCACTTTAAATAAAAAGACAAAGTTGCACAGAACAAGAGCAACCATTTTGTGAGTTCATAGCATAAAGAAAAGTGAATTTTAGTTCTTATATGTTTTACATAGACTGAAAGGAAGAAGTAAGAGGCATTTCATCACATTTAATCAAAGAAAGATAATGCTTACATATGCGTAAGATTTTTTCTCACTCTTTAGTATTTTTTGAGTGTTTATTGTATGCCAGGTAGTAGACTAAGTTCTTCGCATACACAGTGTCATTCAATCTTCACACAATAATTCCATGAAGTAAGTACTAACAGCATTCCTAACAAGGAAACTGAGGCTCAGTTAGGTCAAGAATCTTGGCCAAAGGCTCATGGCCAGTAAGTGGCAGAATCAAGATCTCTGCTTAAGACTATTATTTTTAAACACCTTTTCTTCAATCCTAGTCAACTACCTTTACTATTTACTCATAGCATTTACTGTATTCTCTGTGTATTTAAATTTTTAACTAACCATTTTGCCCTTATATCTGCAAATATTCACTATCTAAAGAACATGAATTTATAAAGTCAGAATTTGGTTATTATTTTATTTTATCTTGAGGAGCCATTAATCATTCAAGAAAGTAAATTTTTTATTTTTTACGTAACTAAATACACAAAATGGATTAAGTATGTATAAAATATCATGCAAACATATAGGAGAAAAGTAGTAAGGAATTCACTTAATAACAAATCAAGCAATTTGGGGATGACTTGGAGCCTGAGGAACATGAAATTGATGAAACAGGAGCCAGCCTCCTGACCAATGCCATGGGGCATCCAGTGATGAGCCCTGCTTGCTCCTTGGCTGCATGCCACCACTTTGGCAGGAAACTGGGCCTTGTAAGTGGCTGAAAATCCTGGAGGACCAGGTTTTGTTGGGAAGCCCGAACTTTGTATTTCTTGGCCTACGCTTCAGCTACCCAGTGCTGAAAATACATTCAGATCATACTGAGAGTGAGTTTTGGACAATGCTGTGCTTTTATTTCCATGGCCAAACTAACAGCTACGCGTGACTAAGAATGTATGTCTTAGAAGGAAAGAGTCTGTTGCAGGATATAACAAGGGAACGAAAGACAGCTATATGGATTTCGAGTTCAGTACATGGCCCTAAGATATAAAATTTTGTGTGAATTTAAGAAAACATCATATTTCAAAAAAATAAACTTACAGAAGACATTCATGCAGCATTGCTTATTTGCATTATAAACAGATCTACAGCTAAGGCTCTTGAGCTGCTTCCCCCTGTTTCAGTTATCCTGCTATTGTCAACCCCAGCTCTCTCCGCTGCTTTGTGATGCTGTCACTGGTACTCTACGAACTATATTTCTTCCGTTTTGTTAATAAGGGGCCCTGGAAGAGGCTTTGAAGACAGGAAGATGTCGGAAGGAACTTCAAGGTTTCTGTTTTGATTATTAAACCTGCTTGAGCTGCCTGAGCAATGGCCCTTCATTCTGGCCACGTGCTTCAGAACTAACCATACAGCCCAACCTCGGCAGTACGAGCTCCACTTCACTGGTAACCCCTTCAGCAGCGCCAGAGTCCCAGCTCACTAGGCTCCTCCGACAAGCTCCTGAGTTGGGTAGCACTTCCTCTTTAGGGCAGAAATTCCTTGGCTTGTGCCTCTTCCTCCACAGTGCCTCTCCTCAAGCTTCCGAAAACCCCATCTTTTCCCTGAGTCCTCCCCAGCCCCAGGGTCAGGAGCTGCTTCCTGCAGTCATTATTTGTGGGTTCCATCAGTGGTCCCTTTTTCCATTTGCTGCCTTCCAAATTGTGTGTAACTGAGCCCTATATTAAATCTCTCTGGTGAAATACCTAGTGAGGTTTCTATTTTTCTGATTAAATATTGACAGATATGCACTCAGTGAATTTTAAAGAAAATTTCCTCTATCCAAAATCAATGTATTAAAGAAAACCATTCAGAAATCTCAAGTTAGATGTGGTCCATCTCAAAGATAAACACAGCCTTTGGATGATTGGTATTAACATATACACACATTATATATAAAGAGAGAAGGAGATAGAGATAGATAGAGATAGATAGATAGAGATAGAGTTCAAATGTACTTAAATTAACCAAATCATCTCTGCCTAGAGCTTTATATCTGATAGATAATCTCTTGTTAGTATCTGTTATAGTTGAAATATCACAATCAAGCCCTTCCATATTTGGAGTCTGCTATGCTTATTCTATAATTTGAAGTAAAAGTTAAACTTCCTAGGGATGGGTTAGTTTCTTCATCACGAAGGGAGATTGCTTCTATATTTAGCAACGAAAAATCCAACAAATTTCTGGACATTAACTTACATTTACAAAATACTATATGGGTGGATTAAGTGTATATAAAGACGAAATGTAGGGACCGTGTTCTCTTGAAATTTCAAATTGCTTGAGAAATAAAAGAATAAAGGTGTTTTAGGTTTTACCAAAATCAAAACAGTTGAGGAAGTAGGGGTGTTGGGTCGAGTTCACTGAAGTTGTCATATGAAAACAAATCACAAATGAGCCTAAATTTCTCTACAGGCTATGTTAGACCTGATCTTTCCTATCATCCTTCAAAAGAATAAAATAAAGAATGAGTAATTTAGGTCATCCATCAGATATGGTCTGTTGGCAAGGATTCCTTAGTGGAAGTGGGGAACAGATGTTTACCTCAGATCTACCTCACCAACAAGGCAAGCTTTCTATAGGCAGGTTTAACCATCAGCTCTGTCCTCAGTGTGTCCATGCATTAGGAAATGAATGATCACGCCCAACAGTGTTTGGCAAGGTAGCTAAAATATATATATATATATATATTGCCTCCTTGTCCCTTAATGTATAAATTAAAATTTATATTTTAATTTATTTTTTAATAAGTGAAAGGGTTTTTTTTGTTCAAACAGGGCTAAATGTTCACTAAATTCCTAAACACAAGAAAAAAAGTTTTTTATTGTAATACCACAATTTTAGCAGGAAGTTTGTCAGTAAATCCATGGAGAACAATAGGAGATTGCATTTTTCAAAATGAACAATGCATTTCTTCAATGTTTTTATAAGCCATTAGTCATCTGCTTTTTGACACATATTGCTTTTTCAAATAAAATCATAAAGTATTTCCATTAAGATTTGATAGCAGTAATATCAATAAACATTTAGATTAATAAATACTTAAAAATTTTACTGTGGGGATGATCTTGGTAATGAGGCCAGGAAAATAAACAATATTGAAATGGTTACACAACAATATTAAGTTGGAAAAATACTAAAGTAAAATAACTAAAAGAAGGGGAAAACTGATAAATCAGTTAATATTCCAAGTTGATGTCAACTTCATATACCATATTGAATTTTTCTACTTGAGTTTCTTAGAGCAAATTCCAACATTAAAGGAGCTAAAGGAGTTATTAGATATTAGGTTGATGAGGAATTTCCAGGACTTTGATTTTGACCTTATAGCCCCAAATAATTCTGGCTACCCTGTACCCAACCCTAGTGGAGCCTTAGGCCTCATAGCAAATTTGTGACTTGTGTGCTCTGGCAGGAGATAATATGAAAACTGTAAGAAGAAAAATTGTCCTAAAACATACGTTTTCCTAGACAAGTCTATTTTTCTTATAGCCAAATATGGTCAAGAAGATGAAGAGTGAAAAAGTGGAGGATGAGACTCCCCAAGTCTGTGGTCATAACTAAACTGTTAATATTCAGACACAGTTCTTACACTTCCCTCTCTAAAGCAGTGTGATAGATTGCTTCACAGCCGCAACAGTTAAGGGCTAGCAATAAGAGGAAGACTGCTTTGAAGAAATTAGAATCAAATTTCCCTCAACTCTTCTCACATTTACCTAACATAATGAAGAAGACGTTGAGGTTTCAAACAAGGGTAGGAAATAAAAGTAAAGAAACTGCATTCATTTATTCACTCCATTCATTTATCCATCTATTCATTCCACAATATGTTAGTAAACATCTCCCGTGGAACATGAGTGGCTCCCTTTCTATAAGCACTGGTTACTGAAGGTATGCCTTACTTTCTGTATGCCACGCACCTTGCTACAAAATGGCACATGATGAAGAGGCAAACATGCCCTACTTTCAAGGAGGTCACAGTGTGATGAACCTTTCTCTCTATTGGCTCTTACTTTTTGCCCTTTGTCATTTTTCCCACCAAGAGCCATCATTACATCAAAGCAGGCCATCCATCCCATGATTTCATTATGTGCAATGCTCTGAAGGAAGGCAGTTTAGGTTCAACAGCCATGACAAGAACCTCATAACTGGCGAGCCCTGAAAGCCTAATAACACTCAACGAATACTTGTAGGCTGTTTAAGAATGGAAAGAAATACAGCATTACAGGGAAATACTTTTTAGCCCAAGATGGAGAGACTATAAAGAAAAGGAGACCAAAAAATGGAAAAAAGGCTTTAAAGAGGAAAGAAAAGAAAGATGAAGGGGGGAAAAGTGAAAAAAGTATGGCTGCAAGAGTCATGCAGATGAATTTTATAGACTCAGACTGGGAATGATATTAAAGCCTTCACAGAAGCACTGGAAGACCACTCTGCCTCGCTCCGTCATATCTCAAGTTCACTTACACACGAGCATCAAAGAACAGTCTTATTTCATTTCATCATGAGAAACCTAGGGTAGCTGCTGCATGATACAATCCTCATCAGTCACTGACATGGCCCTCAAGTAAATAATGATCTCTTGTTTGGTGTGATGCTGCTGCCAGTAATGAGCATATAATAGTGATATATTAGCATGTTAAATAATGACATGCAAAGTTACAGTATATGTGTTGAAGCCATGTCGCTGCTAACCCACTGCTTGCACTAAATTTGTCATTCTCAACCTTATTTGTTCTTCCAGATGGAAAAGTCAATTTTGCCTTGCTTCTTCCACTCACTTCCAGCTCTGGATAATCGTAAACCTTTTTGGGCTCTCTCCTGTCTCCCTCCTTTTGGCCACCTCTTTTAATCACTCTGTTGCTAAGCAAACCAGACATGTAGCTGGCAATGGGCACACAGATGGACAAAGGGAAAGTCTTCTCCTGGAGACCTCACACTTACTTTGAACTCTGCTCATCTGGGAGAAATCCAGGTCCAGAACCATATTTATATTTGTTATGCTGGCAAGGCAGCGAAAGAACTTAATGTGTAGGGATGGAGAAACACATGGGGAGACTGGCTATTCTGGGTCCCTGGTGGGGCGGATGAGGCATCTCTGACGGAATTAGCTTTCAAAATCATCAGGAAATACACCACGAGCCATATACCACATGACACCATCTGGAAAAAGCCTTCCAAATTCAAAAGAAAGGAAAACATCTTGGCATTCAATCCACAACTAAAGTTTAGATGATCATGAAAAGTTACATGCTTAAGATTAACAACTGCTATGTGGAGTCTTTCATTGAAAGAATGAGTTTTAGGGCTATAAGCCTATGAGTACAGCTCAAGCTGCCTATAGTAGATGAATGTTGATTCTTATTGGAAAATAATATTATTATTTGGCCTATTACTTTATTTCATCCTTGCAACAATTACATGAGTTGGGTTCGGACTTTCCTGTTCACTTTAGTAATGAGAAAAATGAAGGCAAATGATGTGCCCAATGTCCCACCAATAGTTATTGAAAGAGGGAAACCCAAATGTCCTGTTCCTTGGCTTAGTTTTCTTTCTTTTACACTGTTTGATCTTGCTGCTTTAGGAATTAAAGGAAACACAGACAACTGGAAACAAAGAAAGAGCACTTGCAAGATGTTATATCTTAGAAACTAGGTTTTATGTAAATCTCCATGCAGTATACAAGGTCTTTCCCTCCATGGGCAAAGGAATCTGTGCCAAACAGTTAATAAAATGAATTAGAGCAACTCTCTTTGTTACGATTTCAAGTCAGATAGGCACCTGCTTTCGATAAGGCAGCTGTAATGAATCACCAAAACAAAAAGGGTTTTCCTAGATTTTTTTTCTAGATATTTTAGACTGGGAGAGCTAGCCATATGTCCAGAATGTACAGATTATTGTTTCTCAAAATGTGAGAGATGTACAATCACGGTAAAATAGACAGCAAGTGTGGTTGTTTTAGATAGTCTGCAGACTTGGTATTCAATAGGGGTGGTTATCACAGCAATCAAGCTGCAGCCTCATAAGCTCCGGCAAGCAAAGTCATCCAGCTAGAATTTATTCTATTGTCCTTTTTATTTTATTTTATATTTGTCTCCTATTTTGAGTGAGTAATATTAATGTCCATTTACAGCAATGATATAGTTTCTTTATAAAATATATTCATTTACTTTAAAATGGAGCTGGTTAAAAATATTAAGTAAATAATCATAAAATATGGCACTGAATGAAGTTTGGGAAATCCCGGTGTTGGTGCAATTTTGTCAGGACTGAAACTCAAAATAACTGGTCAGGGAATCCTCCTTGACCTATAAGTCTTATTCTTTGAGAATGAGAAACAGAGAGGAAAAGAGTTCCTGGCAGCGGGGAACTGGCCTGGCTCTATCAGTTAGGTCTTGATGTTGCCAGGAGCTGGCCTGGCATCAACTCTTCTGTTGAACATAAACAATTTCATGGAACACCAACATTAGACAAAGCCACTCTGTGATCACGATGGATCAAGACAAAAAGAAGACTTCCCACAAAAGACTAAATCGCAAAAATGACCAAGAATATCCCTATCCTGGCTGATATGAGTGACTGCTCCTTTAGTCTTGTTTTATTCCTCCCACCTTTTGTATAAGATTTATTGATACTCCATCATAGAATTACTCCTGCTTCCTGACAGCAGCCAATTCAATACAAAGCCCTACTTCTTTGAACCTGCCCCCAAATCGTCTACCACAAGCTCAAATCCCAGAAGTCCTTTCTAGAAAGGACTTTGATTGTCCTTAAAGGTCCACAATGTGTTCTCCCTTATTGTAATGAGCCAATAAACAAAACTTTGTTTAACTAGAGGTGCGTTCCAAGTCTTCTCTGACTAGAGGGCACCGCCAAACGCCTTCAAATATTCCAGTAATCGTATGCAATGACCAGTGTTGAAATATTAGTCATTTTCAAAAATGAATCACGATTTGAGATTCTCTCTAAGCAGAAAAATAATATTTAACATTTACAGTTATTTACGATTGCAATCTCCTTTAGTTCATCCAGTAGGCTGATTTCTACTTCAGACCACTACTTCAGAGTGGACCTCACACTCACCAGGCATGACTAGCCCTTGTTGGTCTCTTCTTCTTAAAGCATTTTGGTGGAGACTATGAATGATTTAACAGTAGCTAACAAAATAATTATAATGACAATTAAGATGACTACATTTTTGCCTGCCGACATATCAAACTCTATGATAGAGGCATTCCGCCATATCTTATTTCATCTAATCCTTATTAAGGTTCTCTGAAAAAAGTATTATTATCCCCATTTAACAGACAAGGAAACTGAGCTGGGAAGATTAAGCAACTTTCCTCAAAGTGCTCACCTAATAAGGTGACAGAGCAAGATTTGATCCAAGATCTGGATGATGTCAAAGTTTATGCTTGTTCCATTCCCCCTCTAGTCTCAGAACTAGGAAGGTCAGGCTCAAACTCCAAAACTGACTAAGAGGAGGAAAAACTATTACATTTTGGCTTAAATTTTTATATCATTTATACCATATTCTTCTTTTGAATTGTTTGATAAAATGAGATGAAGATTGCTTCAGAGCCACAAGACCAGATACCTGTAAATGAAATAGTATGTGAACTATTTTTTCAGAAAAAATGTATTGCGTGTACTTAGTAGAAACATTAGTGAAAAAATTACCCAAGCTAAAAGATCAGCTGATGGCAGGGGATCGGATCCATTGACTAGCAAAAGACTTTGTTCTTTGATCCCCTCATACATTTATTTTGTGATCCTTCCCCAGTGGGTCGTCTTAGTTTCAAGGAGCTGTCAAGTAACCCGAATTAATTGTCAACCATTCCCAGCTAATTGTACTGCTCTTCCCAAGAATAGTTTTATCTTAACAGAGAAATCACCACCAACAACAACAAAATACACTTTATAATTCAAAACAGTCTTGAAACATAAATGTTATTTTGTTTCCACAAACATGTATAGAGTAATTCTTACTCTCCAGGTCTACACTGGTTCCCCTACCTGATTTATGTTATTTCCTCCAATTTCTGTGATACAGGTAAGAGCATGCCCACTGCAGAGCTTCAAAACATTGAGTAACCTATCCAAGTTCACAGAGATAGCAGATGGCAACGCCAGGGTACGAAACTGAAATTTCAGATATCACGAGAGCAGCTGGAGGGCAGAAAAGTGAGGAAGGCAATCCTCTCCCGGCCTCTATTTTAGGGAGATACTGACTAACTGATGTGCAGAGAACACACGGGAGGAGCCCCAAACCTGGCCTTTTGTTGTTGTTAGTGCCATTGAGTGGATTCCAACTCCTAGCCACCCTGTGTACAGCAGAGCAGAACCCTGCCTGGTCTTTTTGCACCATCCTCTCACCTTCCAGCGCTACATCAAACAATGCTCTGCTGCTATTCATAGGGTTTTCATGGCCAATTTTTTCAGAAGTGGGTGACCAGGTCCTTCTTCCTAGTCTGTCTAGTCTGGTAGATCCACTGAAACCTGTCCACCATAGGTGACCCTGCTGGTATTTGAAATACTAGTGGAATAGCTTTCAGCATCACGGTAACATACAGCTGTCACAGTATTACAACTGACAGACGGGTGGTGTGGTTCCCTGACAGGGAAATGGACCCAGGCTGTGCTGGGGAGAGCACCAAATCTTAAGCACTAGACCACCAGGGCTGGCTAAACCTGGTCTTAGTACATCTTGTTTACCATATGACCTCATTGTGCTTTAGGTGGTATGGTTGATATGCAGCAGCGTAAACCTTGGGGGAGGAACGACATGAAAGTACACAGTGCAAAGCTCAGTGAAAAGGCTCAACAAGTGTTAGTTCCCTTAACCCTGGCATATGGGAACTATATGTCTTAGTGCTGACTCGCCTGTCTGTCTCAATGCCAGGAAACCTGAATGTGCATTCCAGAATGTATTTGGATACATTGCAAACAAATGTCAGAGCAGGCATTATACCCTCCACTAATGTACATTTGCAGGTCAAGAGGGTGATGCTGGAAAAGATTAATCCCTTGCTGAGTATTATCCATCAGAATGCTTTTAAATGTTGGCATATAGGCAGCTAATAGATTATATACCATAAACACAGCTGTTGGAAGAAAAATGGCATTTCACAAGTCATACAATTAAAATCTCTAATCTCCAAAAGTACCAAAATAAGAGAAGGGGGAGGGGCAAGGAATGGTGAAAATAGAGCTTCTTTTCTCGGAAAGGGCTACGTGTCTCCTGGATGGCTCATTTCCTTGATTCCTGTTGCGCACAGGGCACTCTTACTGAGCTGTGGAGAAAGGAGCACCAGAAAGGACTGCCTCGAATGAGCAACGCATGCAAAAGGAGGACAGACTGCGAAGGAGAGGGAAAAAGAAAATTTTATCTCAAACATGTTTTCCATAATATATGTTGATTTTGCATTTTGTTTGTGTGTTTGAATATACACACAAAGCAGTGGGAACAACAACAAAAATCTGCCCATGCTACATATTTTTTATCTTATGTAATAACTATAAAGAATTACAAAGAAATATCAGTATACAATTCTTTACTTCAGAAATAAAAACACATTTGTTATATGTCTTTCAATTTTTCTTAGTATTTGTGCATATGTCCATATTTTCCCACAAATTGCAATCATACAGTATATACTATTTTATATATTATATTTTCTGGCTGCATAATATTTTGTCAGTTGGACACAGCATAATTTATGTAACAAATTCATGTTGTTTCATATTTGGTTATTTCCTAATTTTCAACATAATAAACAAATACCCTTGCGTGTAAACCCATGTGTGCATCTCTTGTTATTTAGGATGTATTTCTAGAATAGAATTACTGGGGAAAAGAGAATAAATATTTTAAACATATTTATTCTTAATGTTCATAATGAAAATAGCTTTAAATTGTTATTAAATAACACTCATGTTGGAATTTCAAATAATATTTAAAAGTAAAGAATTAAATTGAAAGTCACCCTAAATTCCAATACTATTATAATTGTGTTCCATAATACAATTTTCTTCCATATTTTTCTAGACTTCAGATAATTACACTGTTTGATGTGTGTGGGGGTGTGTGTGTATAGGGGGGTGCACACATGAGGTAATACTATATATGCCCTTTTTAATCTGCCTTTTTCACTCCACAGTTTGTCAAGTGGATCTTTCCATATTGTTAGAGAAGTCTCATGTTTAATGGATGAAGACAATTCTATTTTACGAATGGAGAATAATTTATTTAACTAATCTCAACTGATGAATTTTCACTTTATTTCTAGTTATCCTCTTATAAATAATTCTACACGAACACCCATATATATAACTTTGGATATTTGACCAATTACGTCTTTGGAATAAATGCTTTATAGTTTTACTGAGCTAAAGAATATATACATACGTGTATGTGTGTCTGTGTATTTTTTACTGAGCTAAAGGATATAATTAATTGCCTAATATTTCATATTTATAGTTATATTACTTATATGTTATTTACAGAATTTATATTCTCTTTGATAGAAAATATCTCCAGTGTATTAAAGTACCATTTGCTAAAACTTTAGTCAATGTTTTATATTATCAATATTTAAATTTTTACTAGTTTGAAAGGCAAAAAAGTGATAGCTATTAGTCTTTTACAGTTTTTGGAGTTTGTACAATACTAAAAAAAATTCTTCACTCTAAGATTATAAAGTATATTCACCAATATTTTCTTCCAGTACTTTTTTTTTTCTCCTTTGGTGAGGAAGATTGGCCCTGAGCTAACATCTGTTGCCAATCTTCCTCTTTTTGCTTGAGGCAGATTGTTCCTGAGTTAACATCTATGCCAATCTTCCTCCGTTTTGTATGTGGGACGCTGCCACAGCATGGCTTGAGCAGCAGTGTGTAGGTCCATGTCCGGGATCTGAACCTGCAAACTCCAGGCCACCAAAGTGGAGCATGAAAGCTTAACCACTACACCACTGGGCTGGCCCCCACTTACAATACTTTTTTAACATTAAACACCAACAGCTGTAATTGAATTCAGTATGAGGTAGGCAGAGATCCAATTTATTTCATCAACTGGCTAGTTAGTTATCTCAATATCATTTATTGATAGTCCATCTGTTTCCAACTCTACTAGTTTTGTAAGGCTGCCATGACAAAGCACCACAAACTGGTTGGCTTAAACAATAGAAATGTGTTGTCTCACAGTTCAGGAGGCCAGAAATCCAAGATCAAGGTGCTGACTGGGTTGGCCCCTTCTGAGGGCTGTGAGAAGGAGACTGTTCCCTGCCTCTCCCCCAGGTTCTGGTGGTTTATGGCAATGTTTGGCCTTTTTTGGCCTGTAGAAGCATCCGTCTGTCTCTGCCTTCATCTGCATGTGGCATTTTTCCCTGGGTGTGCGTCTGTGTCCAAATTTCCCCTTTTTATATGAATCCTGTTGGATTAGTGGCTTACTCTTCTATAGTATGACCTTATCCTAACATCTTAACTTATTATATCTGCAATTATCCTATTTCCAAATAAAGTTACATTCTGAGGTACTGGGGGGAGGTGAAGATTTCAACATACGAATTTGGGGGGACACAACACATCCCATAACACCAAACAATCTATAATATCGCAATTCTTGTTCCTTTCACAGGTATGTCCTTCTCTCTAGCAACAATACATTCGTTTAATGACTATAATTTTTAATATAGCTTAAGGTTTGACCGGGTAAGTCCTTTTATTACTCATTCTTCTGGAGAATTTTTCTACACAGTCTATACTTATTTTTCCCTATGAATATCAGCTTTATTTAGTCAAGTTTCTAAAACAGTATGCCATTGGGATTTTTTTTTGAATATTGCTGAATTTATTTGTTAGTTTCGGGAGCAGTCCCATGTCGATAACGTTGGTTCTTGTTATACAACGAAATGGTATTTCTCTCCACTTACTCAAGTTTTCATTCGTGTTCCTCAACTGAGTCTCTTCATATAAACTCTGTACATGTCTTACGTTTATTTCTGTGCATTTTTTGTTGTGATTGCGAAAAGGCCGTTTCTTCATTTTGTTTTCTAGGTGGTTATTGCTGGTATATAAGAAAATCATTGGGGTTTTTTTGGATATCGACATTGTTGTCAGTCTTATATTGAACTCTCTTGTGGACGTTCTTTGACTTTCCAGATACACAATCGTACCACCTGTATTAACAAGTATTTCACATTAATTCTGGGTTTTACTTTTCTTTTTTCCTTAAACTTTCTGGTAACCTATATCTATATCTTGGCTTTTTTTTGTATTTTGCTTTTGTTAATGTGTTTGTTTTAGTGTAGCAGACCATCCTGAGTAATCCTTTTAGATTTAGTTTGTGGATGGTAAAATTTCTATAGCCTTGGACGTCTAAAAGTGGGTTCATTCTTCACACATACTTGAATATTAGTTTATCCAAGTGTAGAATTCTAGGTTTACCATCTTTGCCAATGTGATGTCTAGTGCCAATCCGATTTCCATTCCTTTGAGATATGAAAGCTCTTTGGAAAATTTTAGAATTTCCTCTTGTCCTTGAAATTTTGAACTGTGGTCAAAATATATAGGGGAGTGTGGGTCGGTTTAATTCATTCTGTTTTACACTTGGGGTATCCTTTCAACCTAAAGATGAATGAGTTTTTCAGCTCTAGAATTTTATTCTGTTTTTTCATTGACTATATCTTATATGCATGCCGCATGTGTGTATATATATTTTTTCACATAATATGAAGTTGAATATACATAATTTTGAATGTACATATGTATATATATAATTATGAATATGTATATATGAATGTTAAATACATATAGTTTTGTGGTATTGAAGTTTAATTTATATACAGTTCAATTCATGGATATTAAGTATATGCTTTGATGAGTTTTAAAAAATGCATGCTAGCAAGATACATAATATTTCTGCCATGGACTGAACTGTGTTCCCTCAAAATTCATATACCACAGCCCTAACTCCCAGCGTATTAGGATTTGGAGATGGGTCCTTTAGGAGGTAAGTAGATTTAGATGAGGTTATGGGGAAGAGGCCTTCATGATGGGATTAATGCCCTCTTAAGAAGAGATACCTTGCTTTCTCTCTCTCTCTCTCTCTCTTTACCCAAATACTTTAAGCAAATACTATGTGAGGACACAGTGACAAGACAGCCATCTGCCCAGGAGCACAGTTGCCTTAAAACTGTTCAGAATTATTCACCTGTATACCACACTTACGTTGTTTTCTCAGTCATAATTCAAACTCTAAGACTTTCTCAACAACCTCATTCTTACTGTGTTTTCAACCATTCAATAACCAATGAGAACTTATTTTATTAAGCCTTTAATGCACTGAACTCAATGCTAGAGAGTCAGGGAAAGAAAAACATATATGATCTTAAGCAACTGATCATCTGGTAGAGGAGAAAAACACACACACAGAGAAATGGTAGCCAAAATTGTCTGATCATTAGAATCACCTGAGCAGGTTGTTTAAACTCTAGTTCTCCAGGTTCTACTCCTAGAGATTCTAATCCAGCACTTTGGTTGGGGGGAGGGGAGTGGAGGCAGGAGCTGAAAATCTTAGCAGTTCTCAACAACAGCTATATATACATAGAATCACCAAGGGAACTTTTAAAATCTATCAATGCTTGGACTCTACCCCAGACCAATAAAATCAGGACATCTGGAGGTACAACTTAGGGTATCGATATCATATACATTTGCACTAGAATCTTGGTTCCACCATTTAACAACAGTATCATTGTACAAGTTACTTAACTTCTGCAAATTACAGTTTTGCTTTGTTTTAATCTTTAAATGGGCATAGTAATGCCTATTTTATGGTAGTGTTGTGAGGTCGAGATAAAATACACATGCCTGATGCATAATAAATATCTGATAATAGTAGCCAACATTTATTGAACATTTACTATGTGCTTGACACTGTGCTGAGCACTTTGCATGGGCTAAAACAACCGTTATATTTTTATCCTAATTTTGTCAATGAAGGGACGGATGCATGGAATAGTAAGGAGTTCCACATAAAATACTAAAGAATTCCAAGTAAAAAAATATACAATCAGTAAACAGCAGCGCAAGAGTCCAGCACTTGTGACTATCAAACAACATACTCCAGTAAATAGTAGGTATTTTTATTTGCTATTATTAGTGAAGAACAAGTAATTATTGGACAATCCATATTAATGCCAAATTAACAGAGTTTATATTAATTATGATATGAGTTTTGAGTTTTATGAGTTGAGATCCTTTTCTTCCAGGCTTTGTCATGTGAAACCTGTCAAAATCAAATCCCTGACAAAGAATGGCTATTTTTTTTCCAATGGTTTGAGACAAAGAAATTGAGGCTTAGAAAGCTAAGGAAATTGCCCAGGGTTATGTAGCTGAGAAGTAACAGAAGGTAGGATTTGAACTCAAGTTTGTCTGATTGAATATCTCCCTTCAGATGAAAAGCAGTTACTCAAAGATGGTGATGCAAGTCCAGCCCATGTGTTTGATGTTTTCCGGGAGAAGGAGGGGAGCCACTGAAGCATTTTGAGTAGGAAAATAGCATGAATGAAATTCGCAAGATGATTTCACCACATTTACTCTCTTTGTGACGGCAGGTGTCTGACAATAATCATCATGACCTGATGGAGCACGTGGATTTCTTTTTCATTTACAAGGAAAACTCAGAATTAAGTTTCAGTTAGGAATTTCTCCCTTTCTACGTTGCATTCCTTTATCTCATAAACAATCTAGATTCCTACATTTGCATCAACACAAATAATGCCATTTGCAGAAGAGCTCCATGTCAAGATTTATTTCAATCAGGGATTGCATCTCATCTTTCACTTATTCATTCCACAAACATGAATCAAAATGCTATCCTAGGTTCAGTGATTAATATAAAGATGTGGCTCCTACACTCAGAAGCTCATGTTCTTGAGTAACTTAAGTACAATTATGCACAACTTGTTGGACCCTCCCTGAGAATCTTGGTGACTCTGTGAAGTCCAATCAATTTCCCTTGTCTCAAAACAGATTGCACAACTCTGTGAAATGCTGTTTACCCTTGGTTGACAGCAAAATCAAGGCTACGCTGCCAGATGGAGCTTGGCACCATTTGAAGTTACCAAGTAGGCCAAAGTTTCTCTCAGTCACAGGACCTGGTCTTTGCATTTTCTTTCGCATTTTTTCAACATCTATTGTAATCTTAAAAATAGAAACGCATGCCTCTGCCAGTCCCCCCATAGGATCCCAGATGAGAAACATCTCAAGGAGAATAACAAGATGTGATTTGAATCAAAGTGCATGAAGCTTCCCAGACACGCCCAGCTGGAGCCACTAGGAAGCAGCTGGGAAGATGCTGACAGCTCACCAGCAATGAGTCCGCAGGATCGTGGCCAGGAGAGCTTCTGCTGTCGTCCTCCACTTACCAGCTTCTCCCTGCTCTCTGTTTTCCACACACTGTCATCTGATGCTAGGGTTTGCCTTAAATGAAAAAAGCCTCTGGAAATGGCTTCAATGGAGCAGAGTAGCTGTTCCTTACCCAAAACTCAGCCCCCTTTGTCCTTGTGGCTTCACTCTGGATTGTCTCTCTACTTTGAGTAGAGCAGGAGTGTGACGATCCACATGATTGGAAGTAAACATAAAACAAAAAATCGTGAAGCTTCTCTCTTCTGTGATGTTCCATGTCCCTCACCCTCTACCTTTACGCTCCCTGCTTCTTTAAAGCTGCTCTCAGGCAAGAAGCTAACAATCTCAGTGACATTTGCTGTTTGCCTCTTTCAGAGGTAAGAGTTTAACAGCGGGGCAAAGGGTGAAGCTTACATGTGGTATTTCAAACGGGCAAAATGGTGAAGGTATTTCTCAGCACTCCTGTTGTTATACCATGTCAGCATAGGATACTGATGGGAAGTCAGTGAAGGTGTGTTTTCACTGCAATTTGCCTTTACTATTTTCACACATAGCCAGAGGTTCTGCTGACAGAACTTGGTCTTCAGCTGTGATACTGTTTCTTTATATGTATTAACATAAAATAAAATGCTACTCACTTAATGACATTGAAACCCTCAGTAACCTAATTCTGGGCTATTTCTGCAACTCTATTTACCACTACTCCCTGTGATTCAGCCAAAGCCTCAATTGTTTATTCCTCATGCTTATTCCAGGTTTGCAATCCTTATGCCTTTACTCAAAATGAGAGTCAGCTTGGCATGATGGCAAGAGCACTCAACTCGGAAGAGCCTAGGTGGGAAACACGGCTTAGACGAGTTAAGTGAGTTGTGCAACATAATATTTATATAATTTTGAGCCGTTAGCTTAATCAGCTGTAAAATGGACCTTCTCACTGTGCAATGTAGGATATGGAGAGACCGCACACGGAGCAGGCACTCAATAAAGTTGTCCCATCTTTTCGGAGTATGCAAACCTTACCCATCCTTCAAGATGCAGCTCACAGAGCACATTTTGCATAAAGTGTCCACTGATTGCCTCCACTGGGATGCAATCTTTCCCTCCCCTAAACTCCCATCTCACTTTGCCCTTATCTATCATATGATAAAAACATCATTCTATTTATTTACTACGGGGCCTCAAACTGAGGTTCATATTGTGGCCTGTGTAGAAATAAAGGGCAGAGGATGCCCCTGGGGGTCTATGTGCAGGGGTTGCTCTGCATGAGGATTCCTGTTTTGGACAGAAAGAAGGGTAAGTTCAGGCTGTTTCCAATTCCTTGTACCTCATTTTGTATTCTTGGCTTCTTTTTCTGGAAGAGGGCTCAGGATAGTATGGATGTCAGTCCCCACGAAGCCTGATTTGCACCTGGGGAGAAGGAGAGAGATGAGGGGAGTGGAGGGAGCCAGAGCTGAAGGAGTTGTGTTGATGAAAGACATCATGAAATGGGGAAAAAAATGGTATTTGGGGCCTGGATAACAAAGTGTAGCAGAAGTTGGGAATGGGTGCATAATCCGTAAACATTCTGGTGATGTGAGGATTAGCAGCGATGGAAGCAGGTACCACAGCACCCTTGGCAGGGCCATCAGCATTCTCTTGATAACAATGACATCAGCAGCAACTTCTCATCAAGTCAAACCCCCTTCTGAGCGCCTTCTCTAACTACCTTTTCTAGCAGCCTCCACCAGCCTTAGTCTCATCTACCCTTATTTGAAGCACTTTTTACTAACTGAAATCATTTTATGTGCCTTCCCTTTTTCCCCTTCCCACACACACAAGTGCTAAGAGTCAGGGGTTTTTCCTGTTCTGTTCACCACTTATCCCCAGAAGAAAGTGGAAACTGGCTTACAGGAAACACTTAATAAGTGTCTGAGGAAGGAGTGAATGTGATGTCTTCTCAAGGAGCTTCATTAAAAAAAGACGATGAGAGGGGCTGGCCCAGTGGCATGGTTAAGTTTGCATGCACCACTTCAGTGGCCCGGGGTTTGCGGGTTCAGATCCCAGGCATGGACCTACACATCACTCATCAAGCCATGCTGTGATGGGATCCCACATATAAAAAAAAATAGAGGAAGATTGGCACAGATGTTAGCTCAGCAACAATCTTCCTCAGGCAAAAAGAGGAGGATTGGCAACAGATGTTAGCTCAGGGCCAATCTTCCTCACCAAAAAAAAACAGAAAAACATTAAAAAAATATGATAATAAAGGGAAGCTAACATAGAGGAGGAATGACGGGGTAGATGCCTATACTATACTATACACTATACACTATAGTGACTGGAGCTGACAACCCAGTGTGTGAACACATGGGAAGCACTCCTCCGGTTCCCCAGAAATGCTTGAGGGGACACCATATCTGTAGTTCCTATGGAACAGGTGGGAGATTTCAGTCCTCGTGGGCTAGAGAGGACTGGGAGCAATTAGGTTATATGTGTACTTGAGTTATTTTTATCTTCCCTCTTAGGCTCTTATGAGAAGTTGGGACACATCCTTCAATCTCCCAAAGGACCTAATATAGAGTCTTGCAAAAATTAAAGCATTAAATTTAAATTAAACCATCAATGAAAGAATAAGAGACTATCTGATCTTGCTCCATATAAACAGTCTGTGGGTTAGAAAAAACAACATAATAAACCAGAAATGCTCAATCATTAAAAGCATTGGAATTTTTCAGTATACTGTATGGTATAAAAAACTTCTATTGGAAACTTCTAAGAAGGCATCCATTAGAAGGTAGAAGTCCCATGCTCTGAAGCCTAAAACATCTCTCTTTGCCCCAAAATGACATGGTACACAAACTCAAGTAAGTATAGCTGACAACTTAGCAACCGCAAATATTTACAAATATGCAAGTCAGGCCCCGTCAAAATATCAGGGTAATTACTGGCAAATTGTATACCATGCAAATGCTTTGCAACCATGCAAAATGAGGCCTGTTGTGGGTGGCTGCCACAATTGCTCTTAACTGCTGCCTGGAAGTATCTCTCAGCCTCTTGGGTTTTGCTGCATTGGATGGATGCGACATAAAATTACACTGCAGGCCAAGGGAATGTGTCACTTACCTCATCATGCTCCACCACCGGGGTCTTCCATTTGGGTGTCATGCTGGGTTAGCCTATTTAACAAGCTGCAGATATCAGAATTATTTACTACATGGTCTCCCTCAAAAGACAGTCAATAACTTCAAAAAAAAAAAAAAGACAGAATCTGGAAATTTGTGGTGGTCTAGAATTTTTTTAAAAATTCACTCTTTCATGAGCTATGTTTATGAAGCAGTTTTATATTATAGACCTTTAACGTTTTTCAGAATTAGTTTCAAAGAGTCTCGTAAAGTCTATCTGAAAGTGAAAGTGTTTTTAAAAGAAAGAAAAGAAGGAGAGAGTGAGGGAGAGAGAGAGGGAGAAAGAGAGAACCAGAAAGACAAAGAGAAAAACTGGACGTATGTGCACAATGAATAAGAGTTGGTGGAAAAATTAATACTAAGTGACTTGTCCTTTATTTTGTGAAACTGAATGATGCCAAAACGGGCAGGCAAAGTAACTGCAGGATGTGCCAATTAATGCTTGAATTAGCCACAAAGGGATAACTGAATTTCCTACCGACCTGATTGAGAGAGAAAAAATCCTCAAATTGCATTACAATTACATTTGAATGCCATTTTATACTCCCTTTACCAAAAGAAAATTCAATTGAATCTCTAGAAGATCTCCAACATTCTAATTCTCCTTCTGCTATCTTACGTCTCCTGTACAATAGAGCTTACAGTTGGAGCCAATTTATTTTGCCGTTCACAGTATTTCAAATTCTTGGAGAGAAGAGGTTTTTTCTGCCAAGATTCACACCACAGCAACTTGATAGTCTTGCCCAAGAAAGATCGAATGTGAAGCTAGACGACAATGAGAATTGTGCAGTGTGCTCCTCTGCAGCCAGTCAAGTGAGAAGAAATCTCTGTTGTTGCCCGTGTGAGGCTTTTCAAATGCTCAGAGAAAACAGTTGAGCACAGGGCTCCTGGCCTGCAGCGTCGCCTCACTAACCATTTGTTTTCTCATCTGAAACTCTGGGGAGAGAAAGAAAAGGCAAACGTAGCCATCCCACCCCTCCTTTTTCGATGGGGTAGCCATGCCAGATACTCTGACTAACTTATTCAGCCCAAAGCTAATAAGCTGAACAACTTGTTTTGGCTAGACACTCCTCATCTCCATATGGAATTGCTTGTGTGAGTTTTTGGACTATTATGTGGTCAAAGGGAGGATGTTAGACAGAAAAACAATTCTCAGCACTTTCCTTTTCTCTCACATCAATCCACTTTCAAGGCTGGAGTAAACCGCATGAATTGCCCAAATCCTCAGGTGGAAGACATCACAGAATATCACAGAAGCACCATCTTTAAGAGGTTTGAAGGCATGCCTCTCAAATTGGGCTAAATTTTCTGATAAATCCACCATGTCTAACCTTGCCTACTCTGAACCTAGCCTGGGGGCTTCTTTAGAAAGAAAGCATATTTTCTCTGAACCAAAGTAAATCTTAATTACATATTTATTTACCGTGGAGAGCCATTTTGCTTCTGAATGGGAGTCTGTAACTGGCAAAGGTGGAAAGTGGGTTGATGCAGTATATTTTATAGAAATCTGTTAGAAGATGTATATGAAAAGGAGAAAGAAAACACTCCTAAATTTTCAGATAAGGTTAATTTTGAGTTTAGCAGACTTGCTTATTGAGTGTTTTCTATGCCACATGTCTCACCAGGGAAATGTATCAAAATATTCTCTGAGGCTTCTTAAAATACCAGGTTCTACCTTAATAGACTGATTTGGTAGTTCTTGGGTGGGACTCACTTTTCTCCTGTTTCTTTTTCTTTTTGTTTTTTGGTTTTTTTGCTGTGGAAGATTTGCCCTGAGGTAACATCAGCTGCCAGTCTTCCTCTTTTTTCTTTGTATGTGAGCCACCACCACAGCATGGCCCCTGACAGACAAGTGGTGTAGGGTCTGCGCGTAGGAACTAACCCAGGCTGCCAAAGTGGAGTGTGCTGAACTTAACCACTAGGCCACCGGGGCTAGCCATCACCTGTTCCTTAAAGTTTCATAGATGATTCTGAAAGTTGCTCCAAAGTCCAAAGAGTTGAAAGTTATTATTCCTTAATGTTCAGTTATAGTTTTCTAACAAGGGATTCTTCTGCAATGAGGCTCTGCAATGAGTCAGCAGGCTTCGGAGAGAGGAACTGTTCCTTCTTTCACTCATTCATTTAGTTACCCATTCAGAAAACGTGCATTGAGCAGTTTCTACATGCTAGTCACTGAGCTAGGTGCTGGGCATATCAATATGCATAATTACTACAATCATGGCCCCATAAAGTCATTCCCAGTGTGTGGCTGCTTTGAGAACTCAAGCTAAGTAACAGCCCATGATGCCAACTTCCTAGAGAGATTCCAGAGTCAAAGGTCGCTGCCATCCATTTTATCTCCCATCTCAAATCTCAGAAAAAGGGCAAGCAAACATGTAGCTCATGAAGTAAGTGCCCAAATATTTCTTTTTTGTGCTTTCCTTTACAAATTGTTTGTGTGAAATATAACCTACACAGAGAAAAAGTGCAAAAATATTTGTACAAGTGAACAAATAGTTTTAAAATAAACATCCATAAACTGCACTCAGGTTGAGATGGAACATTACAAATGCCATATAAACAGCCTCTCCCCAGGTGCCCTTCAGAATCAAAACCCCTTTCTTCCTCCAGAAGTAGCCACAATCCTGACTTTTAAACTTCATGTCAACGGAATCATACTGTATATTTTCTTTTGAATTTGTACTTTTGCTTAATATCATATTTCAAAAATTAATCCACGATGTTTCATGTAGTTCTAGTTTGTTTGTTTTCAGTGCTGCATAGTATTCTATTGTATGAACTTACCACAATTAATTTAGCCATTCTACTATTGATGGACATTTGGGGTGCTTCCAGTTATCTTGCTATTACAAATGTTGCTACAAAGAGTGCAGTTGTTGGGTTATAGAGTAAGCTTACAGTCAACTTTAATATATATTACCAAACTGTGTTCCAAATGGAATGAAGCAAATTTACACTCTCACAAGCAGCTTGAGAGTTCCTATTGCTTCATATGCTCAGCAACATTGCTATCATTGGACTTTAAAAATTTTAACCAATCTGAAGGGTGCAATTTGTTCTCTCATAGCACCTCTCAAAAGTTGTGTAGTTTCATGATTCATATTTAGCTCTCTAATCCATTGGGAATTTATTTTTGTATATGCTATGAGAAAGGTTCCAATTCTGTTTTTTACGTGGATGCCCAATTCCCAATATCCCATTAATGGAAAGCTCTTTGCTTCTCCACTGATCTACCATGTCACGTCTGCCCTACGTCAAGTGTCCACACAGACATGAATCCCTTTATCTGGCCTCTCTTTTTCTATCTCTATGCCAAGTCACACTGTCCTAGTATAGCTTTATTTTAAGTCTTCATATCTGGAATATCAAAAGCCCTTATTCCATTTTCGTTCTTCAACAACATCTTAGCTACTCCTAGCCTTTTATATTTCCAAAAATATATTAGAATTAGCTGTCAAGTACTTTAAAATCCTCCTGGGATTTAATTGAGATGATATTTGACACAATTGAGGTGCACTTTTGGGGGCTATGTAAAATCCGCAGCCCCTATGCCCCAATTCAGGGCAAACCTGGAGGCCCATGCCAGCTCCAGAACTCCTGTAGCGATTGGCCGGGGACGTTGTTGTGGCTGCCTCCGAGTTCAGCTCCTCCCTTCCAATTCTCCTTCCCTCACTCTCGCACAGGTGCTGGTCCCAAGGGTACTCCTCAGGAAACATCCTTCTTACAAATCTGTCTCAGAATCCGCTTCCCACAGCCCCAATCTGTGACATACATTACACACTGAAGCTGGATTGGAGACACTTCAGCTATGTCTAACTCTAAAGTCGGTAGAGTTTCTGAACACTTTATACTCCATCAGGAAATCCTACACAACATTGCTCCTGAATAAGGAATAAACTTTGCAACAAAATAAGATGCACACTAGGCTACATTCCATGGGCTTCACTAACTTTATCTTCCATCTAGTTGCATAGAAACTGTTACACAGAATGGAAATATATGCTCCAAACCAGAAACGATGTGTAATATTGTTTCTTTCATAGCCGTATCCCAAGCATCTGGAAACCAAGCAAGGGACATAGGGAGTGGTGCCTCTTGCTTGTCCAAGCGATGACTCAGTAATAACTTTTTACCCCATCCTTCTAACTATTGGTTCTTCTGGTTTAGAGGCTGAGTTCCTGTGAGATGTATGCTTCCACCATCGATCACTGACAACTTAATGATAAGCTGAGACTGCAATCTAGCAATTTTGGAGTCTTTGTGCCAAGAGGCAAACAGCAAAAATAAAAGATTACAATATTGGCTAGGGTGATAATCCTAACTGTCAAGGGAAACATTTTGTAACTGCCATACAATGTCAAGTGTTTAGATGGAACCAGCAGATTCTTGAAATGCCTCTTTATATGACAACATCTAGTGATAAAAAGTTAGTGAAAGTTTCTAAACTCTAAAGAAAGAGGACTATCATGCTGCAACATCCTTTAAATAAATACTTTTTTTTTTTTTTTTTGAGGAAGATTAGCCCTGAGCTAACATCTGCCAATCCTCCTCTTTCTGCTGAGGAAGACTGGCCCTGAGCTCACATCCTTGACCATCTTCCTCTGCTTTATATGCGGGACGCCTACCACACTGTGGCTTGCCAAGTGGTGCCATGTCCGCACCTGGGATCTGAACCGGAGAACCCCAGGCCACTGAAGCGGAGCGTGCGCAATTCACCGTTGCGCCACTGGGCCAGCCCCTAAATAAATCTTCCGCTATTCAAATATTCCAGGGTCACTTTTTATTTTTTGGTAAGGAAGATTGGCCCTGAACTAACATCTGTTTCTCTTTTTCGCTTGAGGAAAATTGTTCCTGAGCCAATCTGTGCCAATCTTCCTCTTTTTCGTATGTGGGATGCTTGATGAGCAGTGCGTAGGTCCACCCCTGGGATCCAAACCCACGAACTCCAGGCTGCCAAAGCAGAGGGTACAAACTTAACCTCTAGGCCACTGGGCCAGCCCCTCCAGAGTCACTTTTTGTTGCTTGGAACAAGAACCTTGACCAACACAGAAATGTATATCCTAGTGGGATAATAATGATTTACTAGGTTCAAAATATGACAATACAATAAAATTTCCCAGTTAATTCATAGAATATAAATCTTTAGGTTAAATATATTAAGGTGTGCCAGAAATGCTGAGGTTAAAATCACCACTTTGACCCTCTTTCACATAACTTTCCACTATAATGCTACAGTCCCCAGAGCTTTACCAGTTTGTCCAAATTCACTTCTATCCTCACACTGCCTAACACTTCTAAGTGAATTCCAGGGTAATATCTTCTCTGTTTTTTTTAATTCTTTTTGTAAATTTATTACCACTTGACCTTTCTAATTTCTTCTCATATACCTTTATCTCGTAATTAGAGTGTGCATTAGTACCTTAGAGTGTATTTAAATGGAAAATATATCAACAACCAAAGGCAAGCAACTAAAATCTTTATTTCTTTCTTAGTGGTAATGGTTTGCTCAGTATTTACTGAAACATGAAGATATCAGATAACTGTCTCATGCCCAATAATGATCAGCAACTGAGTAGATTATCCCTGTGCTAATCATTCTATTCCCAGCCAAATGGTTTGTTAATTTACCTGATGGCCAGTGTCTGATTCTGATCTCTTGACATACGCTTGAATTCGATGAAATTCTAATCACTGTTATACATTAGATAGTTAATTGACTAAGCACACTGTTATAAAATTTCCCACTCTAAAGCTCTATTTTCAAGTTGGTAGGTCATAGGTTTAAAGTCTGATATTGGTAGTAGACATTCTAAATTTAAACCAAATTGACAAACTAGATGTTGATAAATCACCAGGATCAAGTGACCTTTGTCTAACAACTATGGGGAAAAACTCATAGGGAAATTATTAAACTCGTGACTAAATCTATAACCTGTCATTGTAAAGACTCTGGGCCAGAGGTCAGTCAGATTGCTAACGTAACTCACACCTTTTGGTGCATTCCAGAACATTAGAACTAATAAGTGATTTTATCAATGGGACTGTTTAGAAAATAAATACATAAAAATCAAGCAGTCTCCTATTATATCATCAATAACCGGTTATTCCATTTAATAGACAACATCAACAACAACATCAACAACAAGAACCACCTAAAAATAAAACAAACAGAAAACATAATGGTGTAAGGAATTAATAGTACAATCGCGGATTTGTAGGAATTAAGTTATAAATATTTCCTGGGAAGTAAATATCATAGCTTAGAAAAGAAAACTTAATATTATCAGATGTCAATTCTGAAATTAATATATAAATATAGTCCAATTCCAAACAAAACACAGTGATAATTTTTAATGAGAAGCCAAGACTGCAATTTAACTTGCCAGAATAATTCTTTGTTTTTCCTTCTTCTCCCCAAAGCCCCCCAGTACATAGCTGTATATTCTAGTTGTAGGTCCTTCTGGTTGTGCTATGTGCGACGCCACCTCAGCATGACGTGATGAGCGGTGCCATGTCTGCACCCAGGATCCAAACCCACAAAACCCTGGGCCACAGAAGCAGAGTGCGCGAACTTAACCACTTGGCCACAGGGCTGGCCCCAGAATAATTCTTTTTCAGTAACAACTTTACTGAACTATATTTTACATATCTTAAGTTCACTCATTTCAAGTGCACAATCCAATGGTTTTTAGTAATCTTACTGCATGGCGAAGCCATCCAACAAAATCAGTCTTAAAACATTTTCATCACCCCAATAAGACCCCTCACGCCCATTATAGTTAATTACAATTACTTCCCATTCCAACCCTCAGCCACCATGTAACCACTAATCTACCACTATAGATTTGCCTTGTCTAGAGATTTCATATAACTGGAATCATACGTTATGAGATCTCTTGTGTCTGGCTCTTTCACTCAGCGTTAAGTTTGTGAGGTTCATCCTTGGTGTAACGTGTGTCAGTGGTTTGCAGCTTTTTATTGCTAAATAGTATTCCACTGTATGGACATTGCTGCCAAAATAACCGTGAGGCTACTCATGGAATGAGTACGTTAAAAGAGCCAAAACTTTCTGAAACTGTAAGAGATGAAGGAATCTTATCTAAGTGACATTATAAATGTATAATAAAATAAACAATATGATATTATTACAGGAAATGACAGAAATATTAATGGAGAAAATGATAACATTGAGACTTAAAATGCAGTATTTATTAGAACTTAATATATGGTAAGAATGAGGAAGCTGTGAGGAAGAAAATTGATTATTCAGTAAGTGGTGTTTAGACAACTGGCCAAACAAAAATAATCTTAAATTTAACTGCTTATCTGACACCATACAATGAAATTAATCCCAAAGGGTTTAAAGATTCAAATGTAAAATGTAAAACCATAAACATACTATGTGAATATTTATACAGTCTTTAGCCTCACAGGAAAGGTAGAAACTATAAAGAAAAAGGCTTAATACATCAAATTTTTTAAACTTATGCATGACCTAAATCATAAAATAAACTACAAATGACAAAAAGGGAAATATTTACAGAACATAATGCCTAACAAATGGTTCAGATTTCAATATATAACATTTAAAAAGTATTTGCAAGACATTGAGAAAGAAATTCAACCCCAATGCAAAATGTGTCAAATAACCAGTTAAGTAAATGAGCACAGAGTGACAGAAAGAGCCAGTAGAAATAAGTTCAACTTATTACAGTAAAAGTACAAAGTAGGACCATAATGAAATATGTATCAAATAAAATTTGGCATTAGGGAGGATTTGTTAAGTCTAGTCCCTAAAATTAGCCAGAGTGTTAGCAACAACCACTCTCCTATTCTCTTGGCGATCACGTACATTGGTACAACCTCTATGGAGGACAATCAGGAAAACTACAAAAGCCATAAAATGATGCTTATTCTGACTCAGCAGTTCATTCCTAGGATGCCAAGAATAGTCATGGATAGTTGTTTATAATATAAAAATCTAAAAGCAGGGGCCGGCCCCGTGGCCGAGTGGTTAAGTTTTCAAGCTCTGCTTTGGCTGCCCAGGGTTTCGCAGGTTAGGATCCTGGGCGCGGACATGGCACTGCTCATTAGGCCACGTTGAGGCGGCGTCCCACGTGCCACAACTAGAAGGACCCACAACTAAAATATACAACTATGTACTTGGGGGTTTTGGGGGCAGAAAAAACACACAAATAAAGAAGATTGGCAACAGTTGTTAGCTCAGGTGCCAATCTTTGAAAACAAAAAGAATCTAAAAGCACTAGAATATCTAGCAATAAGAAATTACTCAACAAATTATAATAAATGCATACAATTTAATTCTCTTTAGCCAGTAAAATGATGAGATAGAATTATGTGGAATGACATGAAAAATCGCAAAAAGATATTGTTTTAAAAAGCAAATTTTAGAATAGCTTCTGCTATAGGATCTTATTTTTCTTTTAGAAAAAGGAATAAAACTTTTCAAAATATAGATAGGCGGTAGAGAAAGACCAACTCAGGGTGATTATGATCATCATAGGAGGTGATATGATCATCATATCCTACTAATAGGAGGATAACGAATATATTTAGAATGAATTTAAAATACAAAATTATTTGACATCTGTATTTTCCAAATTTTCTAAAAGAAACTTGTATTACTTATCAACACTGATTATTTTTAATAAAATATTATTCAAAAGTATATTAACTATCTTGGATGAGTGATTGGAATCATAACAAATAATCAGCTTAATGAGAGTTTGAAGTAGAAGTCTAAGCCATGCCATCCACGGGATATCTTATAGGGGATAAATAGGCATATAAAAGCAGAGATTTCTTTAAATTTTCAAAAAAGATTTAGATAGAATTATGCCTCAGCAGTCTAGTTCTCATCTCTTTTTGCTTCTTCCTGTAACTGGCTTCTATCCTCCGTGTATTTTTACTATATTCCTCTCCACCTTTTTCTTTGCCCTCAGTTTACCAGTGATGGATTTGATTTCCTCCCCAAGAAAAGTGATAAGAATCTTCTTTCAACCCCGATCCCCCTCAGATGATTCCCCTCACTCTTGTTCTTTTCATCAAACTTCCGGGAAGAGTGGCCATGCATTCTGCAGACTTTTACCACTTGTTTCATTCTTAGCCCACGGAGGTCAGGTTTTAGTCCCAAATATTCTGAGGAGACATTGGTCACCAAGCTTACAAATGCTCTTCTAAAGACCAAATACGTTCAAAAAGCTCTTTCCAGGCTTCCAGGGCAGAGAGGGACCTTCTCTTAAACACTTTGATTCCCCTCAAGCCCCAAACACAGTCTTTCCACTCCTGGTAGAGC